>NW_004443997.1:4663483-4666088 GCF_000243295.1 Trichechus manatus latirostris
AAAAAGATTACAGTCTAGAAAACAGTATGGGGCAGTTCTACTCTGTCAAGTGGGGTTGCTTTGAGTCAAAATCGACTCGATGGCACCTAATAACAATAACATTGCCACCTGCTGTTATATGTATTTTATTTTTCCAGCATTTACATTTTCCAGCATTACAGAAACAGAACCAAACCAAACCTGTCGCTGACAGGTCAATTCTGACTCATAGCAACCCTATAGGACAGAGTAGAACTGCCCTATAGGGTTTCCAAGGCTGTAAATCTTTGCAGAAGCAGACTGCCACATCTTTCTCCCTCAGAGAAGCTGGTAGATTCCAACTTCCAACCTTTTGGTTACCAGCTGAGCACTCAACCACTACGCCACCAGGGCTCCTTCAGTGAACCAGGCGGGCTTCTAAAACGTTGTTGTTGTTGTCGGGTCCTGTCAAGTTGGCCCTCAACTCATGGCGACCCCATGACAATGAGATTTGGCCTTTGTGATCCACAGGGTTTTCATTGGCTGCTTTTTGGTAAGTAGATCTCCAGGCCTTTCTTCCTAGTCTGTCTTAATCTGAAAGCTCCGCTGAAACCTGTTCAGCATCATAGCAACACGAAAACCTCCACTGGCAGACGGGTGGTGGCTGTTCACGAGGTACACTGGCCGGGAATAGATCCTGGGTCTCCTGCATGGAAGGCGAGAATTCTACCACGGAACCACTGCCTTCCTCTCTAAAAAAACAAATAACATTCCAAACCAAACCAAACCCCTTGTCGTTGAGTCAATTCCAACTCATAGCAACCCTGCAGGACAGAGTAGAACTGCCCCACGGGGTTTCCAAGGCTGTAATCTTTAAGGAAGCTGACTGCCACATCTTTCTCCCATGGAGTGGCTGGTGGGTTTGAACCACAGACTTTTCAGTTAGCAGCTGAGCACTTTTAACTACTGCGCCACCAGGGCTCGTTGTCAAAAAAAATTACTAATGTAATATTTAATCTTCGTAACAACCCTGTAAGGGAAGAGCTATTATCACTGCTATTTCTCAGATGAGGAAACTGAGGCACAGAGAGGTGGAGTGAGTTGCCCAGGGTTACACAGCTGATGAGTGGCAGAGCTGGGATTCAAACCCAGTACCCAGGTCTGAGCCTGCCACATAATAGGTGTTTAAGAAATATTTCTGAGAAGCATGGAGGCAGGGAGAAGGGAGGACCAGGGAACTGGCAGGAGGAATCCTTGGCCTTCCGAGCTTTCCGTTAGCTCAATGTCAAGGCTTGCCGGAAGCTTCTCAGCCTCCCTGAGGGTTTGAGTCAGCCTGTCTGGGAGGGGTCCAGCCCAACCCTCCTATAGGGCCTCTGTTTTTAGATCTCTCACAGGCAAAGGTGCCAAGTCACACTCCTGGATCCTGGGCTCATGCTGAGTACACTTCCTCCCGGGACAGGGGCCATAGAAGGAATAGTCGAGGCAGAAGTTTCCGGAACAAGGGGGCCTGGAGTGAACAGAGCTGTTGGACAGCCAGCAAGGTCTCAGGCGGGGCTGCCCTCAGCCAGATGTACTCAGGGACGAGCAGATGGCACACGAGGAAGGGCTAGAAGGGGCCTGGGACACGATGCTGTGGCCTTCCGGCGTCTCTGATTCACCCAACATTCTCAGACATCTGACCCTATTTCTGAGGGTTCCAGAGGAGGCCTGTGCATTGCCAAGATCTCGTTGGATCCTAAAATACTGGACTCAGCTGAAGGAGCAGCGGAAACATGTTTCCCAGGCTCACCGCTGTGGGATGAATTCTCCCAATTCCTGGTGGTACAGTGGTTAAAGCACTTGGCTGCTAACCAAGAGGTTGGCAGTTCGAACCCAGCGGCCACTCTGTAGGAGAAAGATGTGGCAGCCTGCTTCTGTAAAGATTACCACCTTGGCCGCCCTGACAGGGAACACAACAGAGAGTCCCTGACGGAGCAGGAGAGAAGTGTGGTGCAGGACTCAAGTTCACGTAAAAAGACCAGACTTAATGGTCTGACTGAGACTGGAGGAGCCCTTGAAGACATGGCCCCCGGACTCTCTGTTAACCCAGAACTAAAACCATTCCGGAAGCCAACTCTTCAAAGATTAGATTGGACTATAAAACATAAAATAATACTCGTGAAGAGTGTGCTTCTTAGCTCAAGTAGATACATGAGACTAAATGGGTGGCTTTTGTCCCGAGGTGGGATGAGAAGGCAGAGAGGGTCAGGAGCTGCTTGAATGGACACGGGAAATCCAGGGTGGAAAGGAGGAGTATAGCGAGAGCAACTAGTCTCCCATAACAATATGTGCACAATTATTTGTATGAGAAATTAACTTGAGCTGTAAACTTTCACCTAAAAAAAAAAATTACAGCCTTGGAAACTCTACGGGGCAGTTCTACTCTGTCCTATAGGGTCACTATGAGTCAGAATCTATGGCAACAGGTTTTTTTTTTTTTTTTTTTCAATCCTGGAATATTAACAAAATAATCGCCCTTGTGACAGGCAGAACACCAAGAACTTTCCAAGACTTGTTTCACAGAGCTTTGAGATAGATGCTTCTATTATCCCCATTTTACAGACGAGGAGCCTGAGTCTCAGAGAGATGAAGTAACTTGTACAAGGTC
>NW_004443997.1:4666188-4666980 GCF_000243295.1 Trichechus manatus latirostris
TTGTCAGATATGTCATAGCCAAAAAATTCTTCCCAGTCTGTAGTTTCTCTTTTTGCTCTTTCGGTGAAGTCTTTTGATGAGTATAAGTGTTTAATTTTTAAGAGATCCCAGTTATCTAGTTTATCTTCTGTTTGTGCATTTTTAGCTATGCTTGGTATTCTACTTATGCCATGTATTAGGGCCCCTAGCGTTGTCCCTATTTTTTCTTCCATGATCTTTATAGTTTTAGGTTTAACATGTAGGTCTTTGATCCATTTTGAGTTAGTTTTTGTGTAAGGCATGAGTTATGGATCTTGTTTCATTTTTCTGGAAATGAATATCCAGTTTTGCTAGCACCATTTGTTAAAGAGGCTTTCTCTCCCCAACTTCGACCCCTGAAACACTCCTTCTTAAGGTAATCACATCACCCTCTCCTTTCATTCAGGTCTCCACACAAATGTCACTTTTTCAGAGAACCCTTCCCTGAGCACTCTACCTGAAATAGCACTCCCCCCCACCCACAACTCTCTATGCCCAAATTCTCTTCAATTTTTTATTCATAGTACATATCACCACCTGGAGGAGCTCTGGTGACACAAGGTTAAGCACCTAGCTGCTAATCAAAAGGTTGGAAGTTTGAACCCACCCAGTGACTCTGAAGGAGAAAAGACCTGGCAATCTGCTCCCATAAAGATTACAGTCTATAGACCCCAGAAGACATGGTCCCTGAACTCTCTGTTAGCCCACAACTAAAACCATTCCGGAGGCCAACTCTTCAGACAAAGACTAGACTGGACTATGGGACATAAATGA
>NW_004443997.1:4667080-4679026 GCF_000243295.1 Trichechus manatus latirostris
GTGGCAGCCTGCTTCTGTAAAGATTACCACCTTGGCCGCCCTGACAGGGAACACAACAGAGAGTCCCTGACGGAGCAGGAGAGAAGTGTGGTGCAGGACTCAAGTTCACGTAAAAAGACCAGACTTAATGGTCTGACTGAGACTGGAGGAGCCCTTGAAGACATGGCCCCCGGACTCTCTGTTAACCCAGAACTAAAACCATTCCGGAAGCCAACTCTTCAAAGATTAGATTGGACTATAAAACATAAAATAATACTCGTGAAGAGTGTGCTTCTTAGCTCAAGTAGATACATGAGACTAAATGGGTGGCTTTTGTCCCGAGGTGGGATGAGAAGGCAGAGAGGGTCAGGAGCTGCTTGAATGGACACGGGAAATCCAGGGTGGAAAGGAGGAGTATAGCGAGAGCAACTAGTCTCCCATAACAATATGTGCACAATTATTTGTATGAGAAATTAACTTGAGCTGTAAACTTTCACCTAAAAAAAAAAATTACAGCCTTGGAAACTCTACGGGGCAGTTCTACTCTGTCCTATAGGGTCACTATGAGTCAGAATCTATGGCAACAGGTTTTTTTTTTTTTTTTTTTCAATCCTGGAATATTAACAAAATAATCGCCCTTGTGACAGGCAGAACACCAAGAACTTTCCAAGACTTGTTTCACAGAGCTTTGAGATAGATGCTTCTATTATCCCCATTTTACAGACGAGGAGCCTGAGTCTCAGAGAGATGAAGTAACTTGTACAAGGTCACACAGCCAGGCAGTGATGGAGCTGGAATGAAAACCTACTATTCAGTGATATATGTAACATGATCCCAGCGAGCCCAGGCTGGGGTCCTGCTTCTTCCTACTTGCTCACCTGCTGAGCGAGTAACTTTAGGAAAAATCACTAAACTTTTCTGAATCTCAGAATTCCCTGGGTGGTGCAAATTGTTAACAGGCTAAGCTGCTAACTGAAAGGTTGATGGTTTTTGAACACACCCAAAGGCATTTTGGAAGAAAGCCCTGGAGAATGACTTCCAAAAAATCAGCCATTGAAAACTCTGTGGAGCGCAGTTTTATGCTGACACATGTGGGGTCGCTGAGGGTCGAAGTTGACTCGATGGCCGCTGTTTTCTTTTTTTTTTTTCGGTATATTTTGAGACCCTTCGAAGGGCTGGTCATTTTGCTAACTGCATCACATATATGATTTTCTTTCGTCTTCACCTTATGCTGTGTGATCTTCATGCCCCAGAGGCAGAAATGAAGCCAGAGATGGTACGGTAACACACCCTGCCCAACAGAGACAGGACAGTAACACACCCTGCCCAACAGAGATGGGATGGTAACACGCCCTGCCCAACAGAGATGGGATGGTAACGGTTCCCACTGAGGGACTTTAATAAAAAAACAAACCCACTGCCATCGAGTCGATTCTGATTCATAGCGACTCTGCAGGACAGAGTAGAAGTGCCCCAAGGCGGTAAATCTTTATGGAAGCAGACTGCCACATCCTTCTCCAGCAGAGTGGCAGGTGGGTTCAAACTGCTGACCTTTCCATTAACCACTACACCACGAGGGCTCTTGGGACTTTAATAAACTGTGAAAACATGCTCCACAGAGTCTGTCCCAGAGGATGTGGGATGCTGGAAAGGGAGATCCAGCTGAGCTGAAGGTGGGGATGGCAGATGGCATGGCTTCCTCATCCGGCCCCAGGGTGATGTCTGCTCTGAGCCAAAGCTGAGAGGGACCACGGCTTCCGGACACTATCCTGGCTCATCTCTGAGCTCTGCTGGCTTCATCTGGCCCAGACTCAGCAAACTGGAAGTGGCCTTGCTTTCTCCCCACCGTGGGACAAGGGGTAGTTTTTGCTGCTGGTCCTCGAAGATACGTCATGGTCTGATTTTTCTGCACATACATTTGCTGAGCATCTATTGTGCGCCAGGCACCATGTTCACATCACTGATTCATGGCATGCTCATGATAACCCTAACCAACCGATTGCCGTCATGTCAACTCTGACTCATGGCGACCCCATGTGTGCCAGAAGAGAACTGTGTTTATTTTTCACAAGTAGATCATCAGGCCTTTCTTCCGAGGTGCCTCTGAGTGGACTTGAACCTCCAACCTTTTGGTTAGCAGCTTAGAGTGATAACTGTTCACACAACTCGGGGACTCCAAAAAGGTAATCGTATTAACCCCGTTTTGCAGCCACCGAGGCTCAGATAAGAGAGGTGATTCATTCCTGATCCCTGGACTAGAAAGGGGAGGAGTTGGGATTGGAACCTGGTCTGGTTGACTCCTAAGTGTGGACTCTTAGCCACTGTGCAGCACTGTCCCCTGTGGCTTGGGCAGGGAACAAGTCTGAGGTGACCTTGTTGTAGACAGCAAGGGCCTCAGTCTTGGTCACGGTGATGAGAGCCTTGTAAATTAACCTTGAACTTCTGACCCAGAGATCACTTCATCCTGACCTCCTGATTTCCTAAAAGGAAGGTTTCATTGTTGCCGTTTTGTGGCTGACTCAAGCATCGTTCAGAGAGGCACAGCGGCTTATGCAGGGTCACACAGCATGGAGCTGAGCAGTGCTCTCTTTTTACTGGCCCCCTGTACGAGATTAAAAATAGACACTTGGCCCATTCAACTATGGCATTTTTAAAATCTAGAAGGCAGCGTTTGGGATTACGAAGTCCAACATCTTTGTTTTGGGGAAACTGAGGCCCCACAGGGCCAGGGATTTATCTAAGGATGTTTGTGAAGTAGAGCCTGCAATGTCTGAAAGAAAGAGCACTAGGTTCTTAATCCGGGTTCCAATCCTCCCCCTGTCCCTCATTAGCCACTTGACCTTGGGCAAGACTCAAACTCACTGGGCCTCAACTTTCTCAACTCTAAAAAGGCCATAATACCGACTACACCCACGGGGTTTGTACGAGGACTTAATGCGATGATGTACGGGAAGAGCTTCTCAACGTCCTGACTCACAAGGTGGGAAAAAACAACCAAGCCCGTTGCCTTTTTGTCAATTCCGACTCACGGGGACCCCATGTGTTACAGAGTGGAACTGCCCCATAGGGTTTTCTTGGCTGTGATCTTAATGGAAGGAGATCACCAGGCCTTTCTTCTGCAGTACCACAGGGTGGGTTCCAACCAGCTACCTTTAGGTTAGTAGTTACGGTTAGTTGACTCAATGGCAACTGTTTTTTTCAAGGAGGAAACGAGTGACACACCCAAACGGGGTAACTGACATGAGCTTCAGCAAGGGAGGACTTACAAAGCGATGGACAGTTAGTTACTATGTTTGGCTCATATAGTAGGTGTTCAATTAAACGTAGTTATTATGGTGATAATTATTAACACTTAACCCCAACATTCTAGGGTCCAAAGTTCCTTACCAAGATGGCCCACCGTCCCTCCCATTCCCAGCCTGGGGCTCTGGTGTGAGTTTAAGAGGTCTGGAAGCCTGTTCTCTTCATTCATCTGGCCCAGCAACAGAAGGAGCAGAGCATAGGGATTCGAGCCTGGGTTCCCCACCTCCTTGCTCTTCCCTCTGGAGGCAGTTGGGAGAATTCCATTGGCTGCCATCTCCTGGGATCTCAAGGTGCCAGGGAAGAGAATCTGTGCTTCTGGGGTGGTATCAGACCCAGGCTGACCCTAGGGTTGAAGGTGGGGTGTGCTGGCGTGGATTTGGAAGGCAGAGGCTGGACGACAACTCTTCAGAGGCCATCCAGGAGACACTCCGATTCTAGGCTCCGAGCCCATGCCGTGAGCAGAACATGGAGCCCGTGCCATGGGTTGGCTCCAGCTTGGGGAGAAGCTGGCCACCACTGGCTGCCTTCTCAGACCACATCCTGAGCAGCGCACGTAAACCCCCCCATACCCACCGCCTTCCAGATGCACTGTGTATACAGCTCAGGGATTATCTGCATGAGTGGACTCAAGGCTGACTTCAGGGATTAACTGAATGTGGGTGCTAGGCCTCCCAGTCCAGTGGGATATAAGCAAGGGGGGAAATTGTTTACAAGCCACCTCCAGGGGCTGGGACAGTGTTTATGGGGAGATGTACAGGCCGTCAGCGTGATGGCTTTGTGCGCAAGCTGGGTGGCTGGAGGATGCCGTGTTTGTGCACTGGCCCAGTGCTGGTGGACAGAGGGGCTTTCTGCCCTGGAAGGAGAGATGTCCATCCAGGTGCTCTTGCTGGGGGCGTTTTGTGGCTAGAAATGCCTGCTGGAGTGGGGGGATGGCTGCAAGAGCAGCTGGGACTCCAGAAATGGGGCTGGATTTGCAAGGGAGCGTCCATACTCTACCTGAGACCCCTAGAACCTGCTCTGAGTCAGCGTTGGGGCTGGAGCTGGGGTCGGGCATCAGCTCCATCCTAAGGTAGGCGGGGCTAGAACGGTAGAGCCTTAGGGGCCTTGGTAACAAGTTGTTCTTGATTCTAAGACCAATAAGCAGTGACTGAGGGGTTTTAAGCAGGAAGGGGCATGATGCATTTTGCATTTTGAAAAGGTCTCTCTGGCTACTAGGTGGAAAATGAAATCATAGTTGAAACGAGAGACTGGTTAGGAGCCTATCACTGTCATACAGGTGGGCAGAAATGATGGGTGGATTTGTGAAGTGTTTAGGAGACCAAGTGGATAGGATGGGTCGATAGACATGGGACTGGTGTATCAGTCAGGGTCTCAGCAGGAAGGACTCCCTGGGTGGTGCAAAGGGTTAACATGCTTGGCTGTTAACCAAAAGGTTTGGAGGTTCGAATCCACACGTAGGCGCCTCGGAAGAAAGGCCTGGCAATCTACTTCCCAAAAATCAGCCATTGAAAACCCTATGGACCACAGTTCTACTCTGATCCACGTGGAGTCGCCATGAGTCGGAATTGACGAGACAGCAACTGGTTTCTTTTGAGCAGGAAATGAATGGCACGTGTAATTGACGAGAGCCTCATCAAGGGAGG
The DNA here is from genome assembly GCF_000243295.1 of Trichechus manatus latirostris. Classification (NCBI taxonomy): domain Eukaryota; kingdom Metazoa; phylum Chordata; class Mammalia; order Sirenia; family Trichechidae; genus Trichechus; species Trichechus manatus. Next base: position 4,672,006 of record NW_004443997.1, read on the forward strand.
AACTTACAAAGGGGTGGACTGTGTTGCCAGCCATGCAGCACTCCAGGCCTAGCAATGGCAAGAAGATCTTCCCACCCCTGGGCTGCAGGGGCCACAGGAGGGAGTGGCCACCTGGGCCCGCAGAGGGTAGCTGTGACCAACCCGTGGAGATCCTGCAGGGAGGAAGCTGGGAGGAGAAAACACCCAGCCTCGCTCTGCCCGTCCTGCAGCCCCTGCTGCTGCCTTTCATTGATCAACCCAACTAGAGGTCAGAGGGCGAGGAGCTACTGAGGTCATTCGTACAGGGTGGACTGTAGGGCACAAAGTAGGGAGGGGTGTGGATCTGGAAACAACAGCCTGGAAGAAGGAAAAGCCTTCAAGGTCCAAGGGCGTAGAGCTCTAATCGGGGGATGTCAGGCAGTGGAGGAGCTATCTTGGGGTCTCCTTGCCTCTCTGACCCTGGGTGGTGCCAGCGGTTCGCCCTCAGCTGCTAACCTAAAGGTTAGTGGTTTGAGTCCACCCAGCAGCTCTGAGGAAGAAAGTCCTGGTAATCTGCCTCTGTAAAGATTACAGCCAAGAAAACCCTATGGATCGGTTCTACTCTGTAACACATGGGGTTGTCACGAGTTGGAATCGACTCGAAGGCAACGGGTTAGGTTTGTTTTGTTTTGTTTTATTGTTGATTCTCTGCTTCTCTGCTCTCAGCAAAGGCTGGAGGTTTCCTGGGGCCTCCTGGTTGCTGAGCAAATTGGCTGACCAGGTTCAAGGGATAAGCTCCTTGCTATTGCCCACCCTGGCAGGGTCCCAAGCTCCAACAGGCCCCCCCCAAACCCCCAAGAAATGGGGCCATCTGAAAGGCAGCCAGAGCCTCCTGGCCCCAAGGCGGTGACTCAGCGTGAGCCCCAAGTGTGTGGGCGTGGGACCAAGGAGGAAATTCTCTCCTCCCGACACAGCTAATTCTGTCCCGCAGCTGGCAGCCAGGCTGGCGGCAGGAACATATGCTGCTGCTGTGGGGTTTGAGGTTCCCCGGACTCCAGGAGCCCAGGGACGGTAACCCTAGGGGTCTCCTCGGAGTCATCTGTAGGGACCCAGAGGCCCCTTCTCTCGGCACTGTGGGGTGGGGGATCTGGCGAATGGGGCAAGCCGGGAAGTAGGGCAATGTGAAGACATCAGGGCCCCAGGGAGGTGAGGATGCTGCCCCAGGAGGGACATTTGCAAGGTGAGCATGGTGCCCAGGAGCCCCAGTGCATCTCAGCTGCTGGCTGAGGCTGTGACCTTGAGCAGGGTCTGGAGGTCAGAGAGTCCTCGGTTCAAAGCCAGTGTGAGTCTGGACCAGTAACTTTATCTCTCTGTGCTTGCATTTGCAAATCTGTGCAATGGGGATATGGAACGTGGTGAGGAGCCAGACAGTTCTAGGCTCTGTAGATGCACCATCCGCAAGCCAGGTCAAGTACCTCTTCCTGTGGCTTAGGGAGGGTCACTCCCTCTCTCTGGGCCTCAGTTTCCCCAGCTACAAAATGGGTTGCCCTCCGAGGGGCCTCCCAGCTCCCCAAAGTCTCTAAGAGGCAGAGAGAGCTGAGTAGAGGCCCCAGGCCGCCCCCTGGCTGTCTGGCTGGGCCATGGGGGCCGCAAAGGGGAGAGGAGCCAAGCCAAATGGGCGATTTGCAGGATGAGGGAAGAGTCTCCAACTTCCCCTGATGCATGCAGCCCCCACCCCCCCACCCCCGCCCACGGACCCTGATAAGGCCCCTGCACTCAGCCTTGGGGCTTGCCGCCCAAGGAGAAGGTTCTAGAAGGCTGTGCTTGTGCTGGAGGGACAGCCAATGTGTGCTTCTGGCAGCTTGGGTGAGTCAGGGACACACAGGTGAGCAAGCTCAGCCCCTGTAAGGGGGCGGCTGAGCTTCTCTGAAAGGAGGACTCAGTGGGGTGGGGGGAGGGAGGGAGAGAGGCAGAGACAGAGAGAGAGAGAGAGACAAGAAATAAAAAAAAAACAAATCCGTTGCTCTCAAGTCGATTTAGACGCACGTGTTACAGAGTAGAACTGCTCCAGAGTGTTTTCTTGACTGTCATCTTTATGGCAGCAGATTGTCAGGCCTTTCTTCCGCGGTGAGGCCAGGTGAGTTTGAACCATCTACTTTTAGGTAGTAGTCGAGCCAGAGGCTGAAAGAAAAACAAGTAGAGGGAGAGAGAGACAGAGGGAGACAGACAGAGTCAAGGACAGAACAGGAGCGAGTCCTTCAAAGACTTAAGGCGCCATTTGGGAAGGGGCCCAGGCAGTGACTTGGGGAGGGAGCAGAGGCTGACATCTGCTGCCCAGGTGCCCCTGGACCCCCGCTGTCCCTGAGCCCCACAGGGACTTGGGCCCCGGCCAGCAGTGGCAGCGGGAGGAGGCGGGTCCCTGGATTCATCAGGACTCAGGACCCGTGGGTTCAAATCCCTCCACTGCCACTAACCAGGCGTGTGACCTCATGCAAGCACCCCTGCCCTAGTCTCAGGTGTCCCTCCATAAAACAGAACTGGTCATTCGACCTTGCAGGTGTGGGGAGGTGGAGAGGAGAAAAGGTGTGTCCTTGCCACGATCTGTTGCGTCCCAGCATCTAGGCGGGGCCAGGAGCGGCCGGCTCCACTCCTCTATAGAGGATGGGTGAATAAAGCTCCCCTCACTCTACCCTGGTTGGGAGCCAATGTGTTTCCATTTAGGCTGTTACTGCTCTTAGCTAGATGCCAACCAACGGACGTGGGGGAAATTCTCGGGGGTCTGGAATCTCCTCTTGCCCCACCTGTAAAATGCACATCCTGAACCCTGCCAGATTGGTCTCCTGGGGGCTCTCAGGAGGCACCTGGAAGGATTCTGGAATGTTCTGAGGAGGCAAGGCAGTGGACAAGGAAAGAGAGGGTTTGGCAAATCAGCAGGCCCCAAGTTTGAACCCTGGCACCTGCCCTGTCTCTGAGTGGAGCGTCCTCTTGTGTCCAGAAGGGCTCACGGGACTTCCTTGCTCACCTGAGCTCTTGGTATTACCGTGAGCACACTACTGACCTTCTTGGTGCCTCAGTTTCCTCATCTGTAACAGTGCTTAAGACAATGCCTGGAATGTGTTGATGTTGTTGCTGTGGAGTCAATTCTGACTCATGGAGACCCCAGGTATGCAGAGTAGAGCTTCACCATAGGGTTTTCAAGGCTGTGACCTTTCGGAAGCAGATCGCCAGGCCTTTCTTCCAAGGTGCCTCTGAGTGGGTTCAAACTACCAATCTTTTGGCTAGTAGTCCAGTGCTTAACCATTTATGCCACCCAGGGACTCCACATACATGTCTGTTTAATAAAAATTAAGCAAGTAACTTCTGCCTGAGGTTTTTTGGTTTTTTCTGGCTGCAGGAACCAGATGTGACCTTGAGCCCTGGGTCTGCAGCGGTGGTGTGTGCAGGGCGAGCTGTCTGCAGTAGCATCTTCTGCCTGGTGACCATCCTGTTCCTGGCAAGGACTGGGCGGGCCTCGCAGGCACTGGGCCTCAGCCAGCTGAGCTGACACTGTTACTTCTGTTGGCTGTTTGCTCATCCAAGTTCATTTCCGGCCTGGCAGATAAGGCTGAGGTTCAGGGCAGGCTCTGAAGGCCCTGGGCAGGGCCAAGTCTGCTTGTCTGGCTCTGAGCTTACCCAGTGTGGCTTCATCAGGTCATTGGGCTGGGCAGCAACAGGCATGAACCCCAGGCGGGGATTTGGGGTGAAGGTTTGTTTGGGGTTTTTTGGAGCTCAGAAGAGGAGAGAGAGTTGAGATAATTACATCCCTCGGTCCCCCCTCATTTCCATCGCTAGCCTCTGGGAGCCCCCACACTTGTCTTGTTTTCATTTTTTTATTGTGTTCATTTCCTTTTAACCCATTTCCTACTCCCACTGCCCCTCGCCACACCCGTTCCCACAGAACCAGCTTAATCTGTTCAATGTGTATTGTTATATTTGACCATCTTCTTGCAAAACGTGCATGGCTATTTTGTGCGCATATGTTCTCAATGAACGTAAATGGTATTATTGGTTCAGTGGCAGAATTCCTGCCTTCCAAGCAGGAGACCCAGGTTCAATTCTTGACCAATGCACCTTATGTACAGCCACCACTGTCCCTGCCGCATCTTCACCACGTCCTAAGTGGTACAGGGAGTTCCGGCGCCATCCGACCGAAAGACGTCCCCTCCTACAACGGCAATCACACCAGAAACGGACTGAGGCTCCAGCCCCTTGGCACATCATCTGGACGCCATCGTGACACAGAGAAGGTGCCATGTGCAGACGTCAACAGACTCATTCGTGCGTGAACATCTACACACCCGTGCCTGCCACGCCCCCGCTGCCCACCCCTGATAACTCATACGCGTACATACTCATCCACCCATATATATCCATCCCCGTTGACAGCAATGGCGGGAATCCTTAAACCCACTTCAAAAATGAGAAGAAGCAGAGACTACGTGACTTGCTCAGAGGACAGCGATGGTTCAGTAGTAGATTTCTCACCTTTCACGTGGGAGACCCGGGTTCAATAGCTGGTCAAGGTACCTCCTGTGCAGCCACCACCCATCTGGTAATGTAGGCTTTTGTGTTGCTATGATGCAGAACAGGTTTCAACGGAGCTTCTAGACTAAGATGGACTAGGAAGAAAGGCCTGCCCATCTATTCCTGAAAAGCATCCTATGGAAACCCGATGGATCACAATGGTCCATCCACCACTGATCATGCAGATGGCACAGGACCAGGCCACGTTTCAAGGCTAAGGTTTAGAGGGCTTGGACGGAGTGAATCGGGCACTCCTAATCCTTCAGGGAAGTAGGGGGATCCTAAGAAACTTTTTCTCTGGGATCCTTGGATGCCAGGATCTGGAGTCAGACTTCCTAGCTGTGTGGCCTTGGGCAAGTTGCTGCACCTCTCTGAACCTTAGTTTTCTCTTCTGCAAAGCTGCGTTATCTTCGCAGGGCCGTTGGGAGGATTATATGGAGTCTTGCATAGCACAGTGTCTGACAAACAACGGTTAACTATGTGTATACATAAATTACATATATACATATTCATAATATTTTTCACAAGCTTCCTGTTTCTGGAGATTTAAGGAATACGAATAACTACAGTTTTGCACTCTTTATAATGGGCAAGGGAGTCATTGTCATTTCATGTGACCCTCCCAACATGAGGATCACACTGGAGACGTGAAATACTTGCCATGAGCTCCCCAATCTGCCCTTGAACCGAAGCTGGAGATACAAGTGGGCGGAACCTCACAGATCCTCCTCCTACCTTCCCAGGCAAAGGCCATGTTCAGGAGGAAGATAACAGTAGGATCCTGAGAAATAATAATAATAATACTTACATAGCACTTACCCCATAATGGGCCCTGTTCCAAGTACTTTACGTGAGATGGCCCTTTGAATCCTCGCAAACATCCTATGAGGTAGAAACTATTGTTACCCTGCCCATTTTACAGATAAGGCAACAGAGGTGCACAGAAAGCAGTGAGTTAGCAGGAAGTTCATGGCTGATCCAGAGTTTGGACACAGGCAACCTGGCTGGGCTCCAGAGCCCTGCGTCCTGACCCCTCTGCTGTCCTGCCTGGGTAGTGGACAGTGGGATGTGTGTCGGGACGGAGTGGAGGCCAGAGGGCAAGCCTGTGACTGGACCCCCTTCCTCTTCCAGGGAGAGCTGAGGGGCTCAGGGTGGGGGAGCAGGACCACCCTCCATAGTGGACCCACCAACAGGGAGCGCACTGCCGACGCCATTCCCAGCGGGATGAGGGGTGGGGGGACGGACAGATACCCAGAGGATGTCAGTGTCACCATGCTTCACCCCAGTTCAAAGACGAAAAGACATGGCTTCTGACCCTGAGCTGCTCACAGCCCAGCTGAGAGCCAGACATGACGTTATCTGGGTCCAGTGTATCTCTGCAGACGTTTGTGCAAAGTGCTGGATCCCAAGTCCCCTCTCCTCCTCCTCACCCTCTGCTCGGGGCTGAGACACCAGCCCGCCACCGGCCTGGTGTGCCCTCCTTCCTCTCTCCTTCATCCACCTTCTTAACTCATACTCAACCTTTAAGACTCAGCCCAGATACTGCCTCCTCCAGGAAGCCTTCTTGGACTCCCAGGCTGAGAATAAGCCTCTTCTCTGGGATCCTAGGAGTCCCTGGGTGGTGAAAATGGTCCAGTGCTTGGCTGCTAACCGAAAGGTTGCTGGTTCGAGTCCACCCAAAAGCACCTCGGAAGAAAGGCCTGGGGATCCATTTCCAAAAAATCAGCCACTGAGAACCCGATGGAGTACAGTTCTACTCTGACACACACGGGGTCGCCATGAATGGAGCTGACTTGATGGCAATTAGTTTTGGTTCTGGGCTCCTAGAGGCCTGCTGGGCTTGCCCCGGCCCCAGCACTTAGCTCTCTGCCTTGTACCTTGCAGTTGACTGTGAGCTCCCTGGGTGAGGGACCTAGTGAAGGCATTTCCTGTCCCTGGTGCCTGCACAGCCTGCCACCAAGAGTGTGGACAGGTCACTTCTTCACAGGCTCCACTTGACTGTGGTCATCACCCTGGGGCAGTACAGCCTGGTGATCAAGAGCACAGACTCTGCAGACATGTGTTCAAATCCTGGCTCGCCCAGCCCTGCCTGGATGCCTCGGACAAGGGTTTTCATCTCCCTGAGCCTCCTTGCACCCCCTTGGTGGGGTTAAAGTGAGATAATCTATTCTAAGTGCTAAGCACAGCCCCCTGCAGACAGAAGAGCTTAATGCAGGCCGCTCATTCTTGTCATTAACACCAGTCACGTGTGCTTCAATTAGCATTCCTATCTTCTTTCCGCATTTCAGTGCCACCAGAAACCCTCCAACCCCTCACTGGGCGCATCTGAAATATCCTCCCAACTTACAGAGTGAGGCAACACCCGAACTTAAATTCTGAGCCCCTTGAGCTCAATGGAAGTTTCCAAACGGCTTTGATTTAATAAAAACAGAAGGTGACTTTTATGTAATAAACTATAACCTCAAGCCCCTTAAGATCCAGGAATGCATTTACGGAACAA
>NW_004443997.1:4679891-4683510 GCF_000243295.1 Trichechus manatus latirostris
TCAGGCTGGCATACGTGGCGTGCACGGTTATCTGGGTCTTAGCTTTCTTCTTGAGTTCCCCATCCCTCGTCTTCCGGGACACGGCCAACCAGCATGGGAGAATAACCTGCTTCAACAACTTCAGCCTGTCAGCGGCCAGCTCTTCCCTGCAGTCTGCTCATGTCCTATCGGACCATGTAGGATACACCCGGCACATGGCGGTGACCATCACTCGCTTCCTCTGTGGCTTCCTGGTCCCCATCCTCATCATTACAGCCTGTTACCTCACCATCGTCTGCAAGCTGCAGCGCAACCGCCTGGCCAAGACCAAGAAACCCTTCAAAATCATTGTCACCATCATCATCACCTTCTTCCTCTGCTGGTGCCCCTACCATACGCTCTATCTCCTGGAGCTCTACCACACGGCCATGCCTGGCTCCATCTTCAGCTTGGGTTTGCCCCTGGCCACCGCCATTGCCATCGCCAACAGCTGCATGAACCCCATTCTGTACGTCTTCATGGGTCAGGACTTCAAGAAGTTCAAGGTGGCCCTCTTCTCCCGCTTGGTCAATGCTCTGAGTGAGGACACAGGCCACTCCTCCTACCCCAGCCACAGGAGCTTTACCAAGATGTCATCAGTGAATGAGCGGTGCTCCATGCATGAACGTGAGACCAGCATGGTTTGAGCCTCACCTGGGAAACCCCCACTGGACACTGCCAACCCAGGAAGGCCCAAAGGTACATCTTCTGAAGACCAAGGCAAGAACCTCTTCAGCACCCACCAGTGCCCACTGTATTTTGAGTGGGCACGGACAGTGTTTTGAGCTGGAAATCCAGGGCTTGGAACCCCTTTCTCCAGGTGGGATGGTGGACAGAGCATGCCATGTTGCTCCCAGCCTTGGACCAGTGACCCATGCTTGCTGGGGGACCAAGCCTTAACCAAGTCAAAGAAAAAAAGGAAGAATTCTCAAAACACTGCCATGAACTGGGATCAGTATAAGACAGTGATGTTAAGTTACCTACCGTGTGCCCCCCAGGGATGACACCACGTTTTACAAGGCCTATGCTTGCTGTGAGCAGAAGGGGTTAGGGAAAATATGATGTGATGCAGATCTCTTACCCCCATTAAAAAAAAAAAAAATAGCTACCATCCAGGCAACCCCACGTGTATCAGAGTAGAACTGTGCTCCACAGGGTTGTCAATAGCTGATGTTTCAGAAATAGATCCCCAGGCTTTTCTTCTGAGATGTCTCTGAGTGGACTCGAACCAACAACCTTGTGGTTAGCAGCCAAGTGCCTTAACCCTTTGTGCCACCAAGGGACTCCCTCACCACCATACACCTATATTAACAGCCAGCCAGAAAAATCCCACCTCTGCAGCCACCCCTCTGGGTTGAGGCATGATCTTAAGAAGGTCTCTGTGGAAATGTGCAGGTTACCTGGGGGAAAACGACGACGGATCTGCACACTGTCTTGCGTGGGCAAGACATGTTGGGGGCCCTTAGGCAACAAAGACTTGAGGCCCTTAGAAGAATGTGCCACGAAGCAGCCACCCAAGAACTTCCCAGGGTGACAGTGGTTTAACCCGTTGCCATCAAGCTGATTCCAACTCATAGCGACCCTATAGGACAGAGTAGAACTGCCCCATAGGGTTTCCAAGGAGAGCTGGTGGATTCAAACTGCCGACCTCTTGGGTAGCAGCCAAGCTCTTAACCACTGCGTCAGGAGGGCCCTGACAGTGCTTTAGGCTGTAGCTATTTTGGCAGGGGGAGGGGGGATGGTGCCAGCCCTGTGCCCCAGCCCCTCTCAGCTGTACTTGCTACCCAGGGGCTGGGTCAGGGCTGGTGGTTTCCCCATACCCACTGCTCACAGCAATTCCTACCCTCCTTTTCTAATCCACTGGGCTCTGGCTGGAGCTGCTCAGAATAAAATATTCCAAGTGGGTGTAGGGGTGGGGGTCGGGGGCTCCTCCTCAACTTCCTCAAAGCCTCACTGGAGACTGGTCCCACGTGCGGCTCAAGGAAGCAAACTTGGAACTTCTCAGTGGAGGAAGTGTGTGTCAAGGGCTCTGTCGTGGAACTCAAAGCCGAGTCTGGAGCTGAGTCCTTGAACTGCTCCTGAGATGCAGGGGGGTGGGGGGCACAGGTAGTGAGCCCCACCGTGTGCAGCCACGGCCATGCCTTTTCTCATCTAATAGCAGCGCCTTCCTGGGGCTAAGCATGTCACCATCTCGTTTACAAGCGAGAAAACGGAAGCTCCCAAGAGGGAAGTGACTCGGCCAAGGTCATCCAGCTAGCCAGTGAGTGACCGAGTGAAGATCTGAACCCAGCTCTGTCTGGCTCCAGTGACTCCCTTCTTTCCATTTATTGAGACTATTCTAGACTGTAATGATCACCCATATTTATCTAGCACTTTCTGTACTAAGCACTTTACATGTATTATCTCATTTATTCTCCACAGCAACCCTGAGTTAGGTACAATACTTTGTTGTTATTGGTTGCCATCAAGCCGATTCCGACTCATGGTGACCCCCTGTGACCCCGTGCGTGCAGAGTAGAACTGCTCCATAGGGTTTTCAAGGCTGTGACCTTTCAGAAGCAGATCACCAGGCCTGTCTCCCGAGGCACCTCTGGGTGGATTTCAACCACCAACCTTTCGGCTGGTAGTCAAAGGCTTAACCATTCATACCACGCACGGACTCCCCTTCCCTTTTGTATATAAGAACACTGATCCTCAGAGAGGTTAAGTAACTTGCCCTAGGGCGCCCAGTTGGCTCAAAGGAGGCTTCAGAGTCAGAAAGCAATCAGAGAGGCTTGAGGTTTTAACCCTAAATATTGATTCCTTAGCAGATGAATGTGAGCATCTTAATGGCCGTGAAGTCAGCTTTGCAAAGAGTTTTCAAAAACGACCCAACATGGCAAAGAAAATGCACTTGGCCTCCAGCTCCCTGGACGCTCATCAGCACATCGCCACCATGTCCCCCACCCCTCCAGGGAAGGCAGTGGGAGAGAGACCGGAAGGAGACCTAGGCCCTTCGGCCCCAGAGTGTCCACACTGTTCCCTTCCAAGCCCCTTTGCTGTTAAGCCAAGTCTCTAACAAGACGCAAGGGCCAGATGTAATGTCTACACAGCACTGGGCAGGGCCCCAAGGCCACAGCCTGTTTGAAGTCACACTTCATTAAGAGACAAACTCTTCCTTCCCTTGTTGGGCCTCAGCTGATGCTGACGAGAAGGCAGCTCTGACTTGACCCCAAGCTGGGGCCTCCGACTGCTTCAGGGAGTCTGATCTCGGGCAGTCTGAGAGCAAGAGGGAACTTCCAGCCTTGCGTGGGGACCTCTGTCAGCTCCCTCCTCAAGCCTGCAGATGGAATGACTGGGGCATGAGATGGCGCGAGATTTGTTCCGGTTCAGAGACAGGTATCTGCGACTCAGGCTTCCTGACTTCCAAAAAACAATTGCTGCCAAACCAAAAAATCAAACCCATTGCCACTGAGTCCATTCCGACTCACAGCAACCCTACAGGACAGAGTAGAACTGCCCCATAGGGTTTCCAAGGAGCGGCTGGTGGGTTCGAACTGCCGACCTTTTGGTTAGCAGCCAAGCTCTTAACCACTGCGCCACCAGGGCTCTGCAACTCATG
>NW_004443997.1:4684034-4685032 GCF_000243295.1 Trichechus manatus latirostris
TCAGTTCTGGAGGCTAAGAGTCTGAATCAGAGTCTCAAGCACGTTGATTCCTCCTGTGGGCCTCTCTCCTACTTTCTGTGGCTGCCAGCAATCCTGGGCACTCCTTTGCTGCTTATAGATGTACCTGCATCTGTCATCACATGAAGTCTATATTTCCCCCTGTACATCACTCCTTTTTATAAGACATCATTCGGAAGGAATTAGGACTAGGACCCACCCTACTCTGGTATGACCCTATTAACATAACAAAAAAATCCCCCCTATTTCCAAACAGGCTCACATTCACAGGTACAGGGGTTTGGACTTCAACATATCTTTTTGGGGGACACAATTCCATTCATAACAACCCTCCATGAGTCACACATACAGTCCCTACAGTTTACGAAATGTGTTGACCTGCGTTACTCCACAGGGAGCCAGTGTGTGTGTTCCTGAGAGCCCTCTCTCTAAGCTCAGGACTGGCCAATGGGGCGTCAGGGCTGTCTTCTGGATGGTGTGGGTGGGCTTGTACGTGGAAGTAGGCAGGAGTACAAGACAGTGTTTGAGAATGGTGGAGGGAGGGGAGAGGGAAACAGAGCCAAAGGAGAATGAAGATGAGAGAAAGCGAACTGACATTTATTAAGCATCTACCACATGTCAGGCACAAAATCTCATCAAACCCTTTACACAGAGCTTCAAGGTGAGAACCTTTATACCTGTGTGGGTGATGCCAAAAGTGGGGTTCCAAGAGAAGACCTCACTCGTTCAGGGTAGTGGAGCTAGTAAATGGTGGAGCTGGGGTTTGAACTCGGTCTGCTGCCTGAATTCCCAACTTTATTCACTTATTTCATTGTCCCATTTATTTTATTTTCTTAGCAACCCAGTGTATGAGAAAGGTAGTGAATTACCCAAGGTAACATAGGCCTCCTCACTCCCAAGTCTGTGTTCAAGCCACCCACGGACAGATGCTCCCATTTACATATCCATCCACCCATCCATTCACTCACCCATCCATTCAC
>NW_004443997.1:4685428-4690708 GCF_000243295.1 Trichechus manatus latirostris
TGGGAATACAAGGATGATCAAGACATACACAGTCTCTGTCTTCATGAGCTCTTTCTCTGTCTAGTGGAGAGACAGCCAGGGATCAAAAGACACACATCATAAATGGAAAACAACCACGGGATCTGCCCGTGTCCAAAGGTCAAGGAAAACTTCCTTGAGGAGGAGACACTTGAGAGCTGAAGGATGGGTAAGCATTAATCTGGCGCAGAGGGCATGAGAGAAGAGTGCTCCGGGAAGGAACAGCTGGGCAGAGGTGTTGATATGGGAGAAAACCGAGCAACGACAAGGGACTGATTGGGGGAGGGGGGGCTGCAGCTCAGCGAGGAGGGTGAGCATTGGACCAGAGAGGGTTGGAAGGGACGCAAGATCAAAGCCACGTGCAGGAGAGTGACATGCTCAGATCTGCACATTGAAATGATGTCCCTGGCTGCTCTGCGGAGGATAGATTGGAGTGGGGCAGAAAGGGAGACCGGGAGGCTGCTGAGGAGGGTGCAAGTGAGCCAAGTTGGTGCCTGGACCGAGGGAGCAAAGATAGAGCTGGAGGGAAGTGGACAAATTGAGAGAAATTGAAACCTACCCAGGCTTCCTCAGGGGAATGGTTAGTGGGAAACCAACCGGGGGCCCATTCCAGCTGCACAGAGGCCTCAGTCGTTACTTTATTGACAGAAATTAATTGTAAATATTATTCAAATTTACCTCTTAATGCACAATTATATTTCTAAGGGGAGCCTTCTGAGCACATAATAAAGCCCTATAAATAATACATATACAGTATTAACCTGCGAGGAGCAGAGGCATATTAATGCAAGTGCAGATGGCGGCTGGGGGGGATTTACGTAGACGAGACTCCAGTGCTAAGACTTGGGGCTTAGCCTTGGAGGTCACCCTGAGTTCTGTCCTGGGAGATCTTCTAGAAGTTTCTTCCCTCAGGAGATGGCAATATATCCAGGCATGACAGTCAAGCTACTGTTCTAAAGATCTGGCCAATGGGCAAGTGGGTGAGGGGGAGGCATGGCGAGAATTGGAGAAGGGAGGAGGGGACACAGGTCTTTGGATCAATTACTGCAAGTGCTCCAAGCTTTACCACCACCAATGACAACCGTAAGAGTTATTGGGTGCCATGAGTTGATTTCGACTCTTAGTGATCCCATGTGACAGAGTGTAGAACTGTCCCCATAGGGTTTTGTAGGCTGTAAACTTTACAGGAGCAGATCGCCAGGTCTTTGTTCCTCAGAGCTACTGGGTGGGTTCGAATCACCAACCTTTTGCTTAACAGCCGAGGGCTCAAGCATTGCACCACCAGGGCTCCTAACCCTAACGGACAGAGTAGAACTGCCCCATAGGGTTAACCATAATAGTCATTGATGTTAGGTGCCATCAAGTCGGTTCCGTCTTATAGTGACCCTATTTACAACAGAACAAACCACTGCCCGGTCCTGCGCTGTCCTCACAATCGTTGCTCTGTTTGAGCCCATTGTTGCAGCCACTGTGCCAATCCATCTCATTGATGGTCTTCCTCTCTTTCGATGACCCTCTACTTTACCAGGCATGATGTTCTTCTCCAGGGACTAGTCCCTCCTGATAACATGTCCAAAGTACATGAGACGAAGTCTCGCCATCCTTGTTTCTAAGGAGCGTTCGGGTTGTACTTCTTCCAAGACAGATTTATTTGTTCTTCTGGCAGTCCGTGGTATATAAAAGTAGATACTATTAATTGAGTATGTTCAAGTATTGGGTGCCCTGCCAAGCACTTGAGCTTCCTTATCTCATTGAATCCTTACAACGACCTTTGTGGTAGGGACTCTTACTCTCCCATGTACAGAGGAGGAAACTGAAGTTCAGAGAGAAGTGAGTTGCCTACGTCACAGAGTAAGTGGCAGAGCTGGGATTCGAACCCCAGTCTGTTTGGCTCTAAAGCTGTTGCTGTTTTCCCATTTGGAAACGTAAAACTGTGCTGTGAAGGGCCCCTCCCTGGAGATAGGAGGGTAAGCATGTACGCTCTCTTCTCCAGAGTTAATTTTTGAGGGAGTGGGAGAGGGGGAGTCTGAGGCATTGCTTTTTCCTTTGAGGGGGAGGAAATGGTGTCTAGATGGGCTTGTCACTTCCTCACAGCCCTGAGGATCTTTTTTTTTTGAGTTGGAAGAGACTCTACTTCATCAAGCTACCCCCTTCCATGCCCCTACCTTACAGATGGGGAAAACTGAGGCCTCGTTTGCCAATAAGACTGGGATCAGGTACTTTACTCACCTTCTGTGAGATGAGATATGTGTAAAAATGCTCATACAAGCCACTTGGAAAGCCCCATCATTCTAGAGACCTGGGCATTCCCCAAGCCACCCTTCTCACTTCTCAGTTTGTCTACAAGGGCTTTGGTGCTGATCTGGCCTGATGGACCCCTGCCTGGGAGCTGGGAACTTTCCAGCAGAATCCTGGCTGAAGGGGAGGCAGGAGATCTCAGTACAACCTGAGACGTCTTGTGCTTGGGGCATACATATTCCCCTTCAGAGCTGTCGTGGATGAGGTGGGGGACATGCTCCATCTTGATCTAGGTGGTTACATGGGTGTCTTCATCTGTTAAAAAAAAAAAAAAAACTATCCAACTGTATACATTAGATTAGTGTACCTTACTGTGGTAAGTTATGCTTCATTCAAAGTATTTTTGAAAATAAAATGATCCATAGTGTCTGCAGAAATGACTTTCTGCTCCCATTGTCACCCTGACAGGTGGCTGCGGGAGAACCACGTCTGGGAGTTTCCCTACGATTTGAGAGAGCAGCTCTGAGGTGGCGGTCCCTGCAGGGTCTGTCTAAAGAGATGGTGTCTCAGGAAGGGCTGAGCCCACCCAGGGGTCACCCTAACCCCACCTTCTGACCCAAAGGGCCGTTGATGGTTATGACACAGGATCACATGGGCTCAGGAGCCAGATGGCTTGGGCTCGAATCCCAGCTCCACCACTTACATCACTTAGGGTTAGGGTTAGGCTCTGCAACCTTGGGCAAGCTACTCAACACCTCAAGAGCCCCACCTTTCTCTTCTGTAAAATGGGTCTGATAAAAGTTTGCAGCTCACAGGGTTGTTGTGAGGATTCAATGAGATGACGTATGTAAGCACTTAGCAGGTGCCTAGGTGGTGCAAGTGGTTAATGTGCTCCACTGCTAACCAAAAAGTTGGCAGCTTGAGTCCATCCAGAGGTGCCTCAGAAGAAAGATCTGGCCATCTACTTCCAAACAATCAGCCCCTAAAAACGCCCTGGAGCACAGTTTTCCTCTGACACACATGGGGTCACCATGAGCTGGAGTCGACTCCACAGCACCCTCTTTCATCTGGATGCGTATCCGCCTCCCTCCTGGTCTCCCCGCTTCCAGTCTTGCCCCTCACAGTCCACGCTCCACAAAGCAGCAAGAGTGAACTTCCATCACTGAATGAAATCATTCAAACCCCTTACTGTGGCTTATGGAGACCACTGCCTCCTCCTCCATCCTCATCTCGCTCTGCTCTCCGGCCAGGTGATCCTTTCCGTCTCTCCAAAACAAAATAACACCGCACAAAACAATCCAGTAAACAACAACAAACGTACACCCAGATTGTCCCCACCTCGGGCCTTTTGGTTTGCATTTCTGCTGCTCCTCACCACCTGCCCCTGCTCGTAGAACGACTGGTTCCTCCTCCTCCTCCAGGTCTCAGTTCAAACGCCACCTCCTCCGAGAGGTCCTCCCTGGATACCTCCCATCTAAAATAACCCCCGCCCCCAGTCACTGCCTATCAGATCCCTTGATTTATTTTATAGCCGTTACTGGGGTCCCTGGGCAGTGCAAATGGTTAAGCGCTCAACTACTAGCCAAAAGGTTGGTGGTCTGAACCCACTCAGAGGTTCCTCGGAAGAAAGGCCTGGCGATCTACTTCTGAAAGGTCACAGCCTTGAAAACTCTATGGTGCCGTTCTACTCTGTACACATGGGGTCGCCATGAGTTGGAATCGACTCCATGGCAACCACCACCACCAACAGCATAGTAGTTACAGCCATCTGAAGTCACTTTATTTTACGTGTTTAACTGCCTTCCTCAGCTAAGTACTGAGTTCTCTTGGGGTCGGGGTGGGGGGGACTGTGTCTGTGTGTCCACTGCTGTATCCCCAGCACCCAGGGCAATGCTTAGCCCAGAAAAGGTGCTCACAGATGTTTGCTGAATGAATGAAGAGATAACCGTAAGCTGACGTTATTTGTATTATCATCACTATCAGCGTTGCGTTTCGTGACGATTACAATTACAGTACACCATTTCCAAAGTATTTGCACATTTTTCTCCACCTCAATAATAAGGACAGCAACCTGGGGAGGGTGGGACTATCCCCCCCCATTTCCCAGATGTGGACACTGAGGTCTGGAAACTAGAAGAGCCACGTTTCTTTCCCTTGTACCACTAGGAGCAATCAGAAACAAAGAAGGTTTCCATGAAGTGCTTCTCCCTCCCTTGGGCTTTCATTTCCCCTTTGTCTGATTTATGGCAGCCTGAAAGTAAAGGAACCAGATGCCTCCCCCACTCCCCCCCACCCCGTTGTTCTGTACTGCTTTTCCGGACCAGGGCTCTGTTAAGGGTTGGCTGGTAGGTCTGTGACCACAAACTTCCTGTGTTTATCTTTCTACTAAGAAATCATGGATAGAGCCCTCAGCTGGCCCAGGGTCTGTGCTGGGCACAAGGTGATACTCTGACAGGAAAGTGCAGCCAGAGACCTGAGGATCCCCAAAGTCTGACCAGCTCTCTCTGGACCCCAGGTGCCTCTCACTGGGAGAGGCAGAACCCAGGATTGTATTTTTCCTTGGTTGCCACCATGCAGATGTTTGGCATCCATACAACAAGCATCTGGATGGTTCAATGCGTTTCTGGATTTCTTCCAGATGTTGGTGTCGTTGACAGGGACACATACAGGGAGGGGGGAAGCAGACTCTCAGCTTTGGCTGGTGGCTGGTAATTTCCTGAGAGCCTCTTATTGACTGCAAGCAGTTGACAATGCCCAGGCCACTGCCTTGGTCCCTGTGCCTTATTAGAAAGAATTGACTCGTGGAGGGATTAAGATATGGTGACCGGCCACCAGGGGAAGTTCCATGTCTATCATCCCATTTCATCCTCTTTAGCAGGCTGAATGGTAAAATCACCTTAACTTTATTTTATTTAACATTTTTTAAAATTGTACTTTAGATGAAGGTTTACAGAACAAATAGTTTCTCATTGAACAGTTAGTACACACATTGTTTTATGACAATGGTTAACAACCCCACGACAT
>NW_004443997.1:4691404-4692541 GCF_000243295.1 Trichechus manatus latirostris
CTTGAAAATCACCTTAACTTTAGAGATGAAGAACCTGAAGCTCAGAGAGGTCAAGTGATTTTCGCAGAATCACACAGCTATCCATCCATTCATTTTTATTGAGCATCTACTATGTGCCAGGCATGGTGCGAGGCTCTGGGGAGACAGCAACTGACACTTCTTTCCTTCATGAATCTTAAAACGTATGGGTACATGGCAGAGCTGGGATTCGAATTCACGCCTGTGTACCACTTTGGGGTTTATATTCTTTTGCTACATAATGCTGCTTCCTGAGTTAAATAAATTAGGTAAAGAGGAATTAACGCAGAATGGAGAGAAAAGCTTTCTGTTATGAAGCCTGGAATCTTTCAGGAGTTAGAGAGAGAAGACTCACACCTTGGCTGGGAGATGATGGGTTGAGATGGATCCTGGGAGCTAGGAGGAACTTGTCAGCAACCCTACTCCGTCTCTGACCTCTCAGAATAGGAGTGATCTGATCCAACAGCTTCCTGTATGTGGGTTTATCTTTCCCTCCACTGAAAAAGCAGCAGGAAGATGGCATTGCTTAACCCAAATGAATGGCGTGCCAACGGCAGAACGCAGATTGAAATGTGGCAGATTGAAAGAAGAAGACATTGGGAATGGAGTGAGATTCCCTGGTCCCCTTTCCTTCTAACCGTAGGGAATACTTTTTTTTTTTTTTTTGGTTTATTTTTAACTTATTGAAGTCTGAAATGTCACCCCTTCCTCATTCCTGAATTCCTCAGGCATGTCACTCTCTTGTAAACCTCATCTTGCTCCACTGGCCCCAGAATCCCCCGGGATATGTGTTGTTGCTGCTGTGGTTTTAACTGCCGTGGAGTCAACTCTGACACATGGCGGCCCTGTGTGTGACAGAGTAGAACAGTGCTCTTAATGGCTGTAATCTTCTTGGCTGTAATCTTAATGGAAGAAGCCCTGGGGGTGCAGTGGTTAAAGTATTTGGCTGCTAACCAAAAAAGGTCAGCGGTTCAAACCCACCAGCTGCTCTGCGGAAGAAAGATGGGGCAGTCTACTT
This sequence comes from Trichechus manatus latirostris, assembly GCF_000243295.1. Classification (NCBI taxonomy): domain Eukaryota; kingdom Metazoa; phylum Chordata; class Mammalia; order Sirenia; family Trichechidae; genus Trichechus; species Trichechus manatus. Next base: position 4,692,441 of record NW_004443997.1, read on the forward strand.
CCGTAAAGATTACAGCCTTGGAAACCCTAGGGGGCAGTTCTACTCTGTCCTACAGGGTCGCTAAGAGTCAGAATCGACCGGACAGCAGCAGGTTTTGGAAT
>NW_004443997.1:4694250-4695484 GCF_000243295.1 Trichechus manatus latirostris
ATCAACAATTAAGATAATTACTAAGAGTTCTTCACTGTCAGTATTATTTTACGTTTCACAGATGAGGAAACAGAAGGTTGAAGAGGTGACGTCCCCTGCCCAAGGTAGCCTGGCTGGTGCGATCAGACAGAGCTGGGAGTTGACTCCAGCTTTGTCTGACCTCAAAGCTATTTAGCACTGCATCACGAAGAACGGCACCTTTGGAGAGTGTGGGGTTTCTGCTCTCAGGTTCTGAAATAGACTCCCAGGCACAGTTATAATTACATTTCTGCTCACTCCTGTGGACTTGCTTACCAGATTTCTGAGAACTTTGGCATGGGCCAGGGACGAGGTTGGAAAAGTTCCAGGGAAGGGCTGGAGCTTCCTGCAATCCCCTCAGGTTCTTAATGCATCTGTAATGGGATTAACGCTGCCTGGACCCCTGGGCGCCTGCTCGTCCTTCCTGCGCTCTGTGCTCAGGGCCTAAGAGGGTTGCCAGGAATTAAAAACCCATTCCTGGGCCTTTGGAGACTGTGAGAACAGACGCTCAAGCAGTTCCCCCAAATGCTCCGTGTTTGATGCTGTTCACAGTGGGTCTCCAGACAGTGCTTTTGGGTACCCAAGGCACACACCTACCTGACCTCACTGCACCCCAATGTTCAGTGGGACGGGGGGGTGGTGAGCCCCATTTTTGGAGAGGAGGGACCAGGTGCCCAGACAGCTTCAGCCACGTGGCCAAGCAACACAGCCAAGGAATGGGCGGTACTGAGATCCAAGTCCAGGACACTGCAGCCAAGAGCTAGCGTGCTCAGCACCCAACTGCGTGACCCTGGGCAAGTGGCTTCTATACTCCATGCCTCAGTTTCCTCGTCTGCAAGCAGAGAGACAGCACAAAGCCTGAAAATGATGCTAGATTGGGAAGCAAGAGACGTCTTGAAGGGCCAGCTCTGTCACTGTGCCTCTGTGTAAACTTGGCATGATAGTTAATGTCATGTGTCAACTTGGCTAGCTATGGCGTCCAGTTGCTTGACCAAACACTAGTCCAAATGCTGTTGTCAAGTAGGTACATGTGATTAAATCGGTTGGTGTTAAGTAAAGCAGATTACCCTCCATAATGCGGGTGGGCCTTGTCCAATCAGTTGAAGGCCTTAAGAGCAAAAAGGGAGTTTTTCCTAGGATGTATTCTGCCTCCAGACTATAAATAGACATTTTGCCAGAAGTCTTCCACTCTTCATTCTTCCCATCCCCCGACTTA
>NW_004443997.1:4698413-4699501 GCF_000243295.1 Trichechus manatus latirostris
CCAGCTCTCAGATGATGCCATGGGGCTGGTCCATGGACCACAACTTGAGTAGCAAGAGCATAAAAGGTTGATGGAACAAATATTTGAGGGAGCCAGTCTGACCCCAAAGCCTGCTTTCTGAACTGCATTCTGCCTCCTCAAGAACCCCCAAAGCAGAGGACGGGAAGCAGGAATCCTGGGCATTGAGCAAGGGGCATGGGTCAGGAGAGTTTGTAGACAGAGTGGGAAATTTCATTGACGTTTCCTTATTCTATCTTCAACTCCATGGCTATTTTGCATTTGACTCCCGTTTAAAAAAAAAAAAAACTATTCCGGACAATGTTAAAACAAGAGAGGACGGGACTGGGAGGGGAAGGATGGAACATTGCAATGGTAAAGAAGGCATCATCACAATGGGGAGAGAGACCAGCCCCTGCTCTGCTGAAGCAGAGATGTGAGAGCCTTATAGAAGAAAGTCCAGGGGATGGACCACTGGGATGATAAGGCCCCCACCTGGCAGGGGGACAGAGAGGGAGACAAGGAGTGGGCGCTTGGACAGAGGAAGGTTGAGAAGATAAGGAAGGGAAACATCTATTCTTTAGACAGGGTAGATGATTAAATCCATCTCTGTCAGTCATTTTACAGCAAACCTTTTCTGGAACATGAAAGAGTAAGGGATTTTCTCTAACAAAACAAAACAAAAACCAATCAAACCTATAGTCTTCTACTCAATTCTGACTCATGGCGACCCCAAGTATTACAGAGTAGAACGGCTCCATAGAGTTTTTTGGCTGTAATTTTTACAGAAGCATCACCAGGCCCTTCTTCCACGGTGCTGCCGAGTGGGTTTGAACCTCCAACCTTTAGGTTAGTAGTCAGCGCAAACAGTTTGCACCACCCAGGGACCCTGCTCTTTAACAATGGCTTGGGTAAAATTCAACTTTGTCACTCCTCTTCCATAAAAATAGCCTTTCTCTTCAGAACAATCCTCTCCTTCCTCTGTTCCAGTAAAACTCCTGATGCTCCAGGAAGCTGTGACTTCCTCTACGGCCTCGCCTGTGAGTGGGGATCTTATGTGGTCCCTGAGCTGAACTCCAGTTGACAGGCCA
>NW_004443997.1:4701343-4731555 GCF_000243295.1 Trichechus manatus latirostris
AGAGTCTGAGTGTACTCCCCGCCTCTTGATTTCATATCGTTGTCCGCAACAACACGGATAAATTTCTAAAGCGTTATGTTAAGTGAAAGAAGCAAGACCCATTGTATGATTCCATTTACATGAAATTCTAGAAAAGACGCAACTATAATGATAGAAAGAAGATTGGTGGTTGCCAGGGGCCATGGGGTGGGGGGAAGGGATCAAATGAGAGGGCCTGAAAGAACTTTTTTTGGCAAATGGTCATGTTCTATGATGGTGGTCACATGGCTGAATACATTTGTTAAAATTCATCAAATCATATCCCTGAAATTGACAAATTTTGTTGTATATAAGATAGACTTTAATAAAGTTGATCAAAAAGCAAGAGAAAACAAACCCATGATGGAGGAAATACTAATACTGACAATATAGTTAAACGCCTTCTACGGGTCGGGCACTCCACATATATTTGTCTCATTTTCTTGACCGGGAAATCGAAGCTCAAAGATAAGAAGCAACATTCCTACAGTCACACAGCTGGAACATCACAGAGCTGGACTTGAATCCAGGAAGCTGAAGGCAAAGCCCTTCAGGCTCCAACACCAATTTACCTGCCCTCTGTGGAATTAGGTCAAATGCTGGGGAAAGATACAATCCCAACACGTGAAGGGCCCCTGGCTTCTCTTTGGGAATTAGCTAACAATTACTGAATACATGCATTTAATGAGGTGGAAAGCAGCCTATGATAACAATAATTAGCACTTAAACATTGCTCTTCACCATCAGCTTGGTTTGAAGGCATGTTTATTAATTAAACACTTTCTGCAGCCCAGGGAGGGAGGCCAGGGAAGGACGGGACTGTTGGCTTTGCAGGAAAGCCAATGAAGGAGAGGAAGTGGGTGTGGTTTTCCTAGGTCAGGCTCCTGTCCGCTTCCAGTCAAACCACAGTGACCTCAGTTCAGAGGGTCAACACGCAGAGAAACAACATTTGTCTGCTCTCTGAATCATAGTTTTTTTTTTAGATTGTACTTTAGATGAAGGTTTACGAACAAATAGTTTCTCATTAAACAGTTAGTACACATACTGTTTTGTGACATTGGTTAACAACCCCACAACATGTCAACACTGTCCCTACTTGACCTTGGGTTCCTTATTACCAGCTTTCCTGTCCCCTCCTGCCTTCTAGTTCTTGTCCCTGGACTGTTGTGCCCCATTAGTCTCGTTTTGTTTTATGGGGCTGTCTAATCTTTGGCCGAAGGGTGAACCTCTGAAGTGACTTCATTGCTGACTGAGCTAAAACGGTGTCCGGGGGCCATACTCTCGGGGTTTCTCCACGGTCTGTCAGGCCAGTAAGTGTGGTCTTTTTCCATCAGTTAGAATTTTTGTCCTACATTTTTCTCCAGCTCTGTCCGTGACCCTCTGTTGTGGTCCCTGTTACAACAGTTAGTGGTGGTAGCCAGGCACCATCTAGTTGTGCTGGACTCAGTCTGGTGGAGGCCGTGGTAGTTGTGGTCCATGAGTCCTTTGGACTAATCTTTCCCTTGTGTCTTGTTTTCGTCATTCTCCCATGCTCCCGAAAGGGTGAGACCAGTGGAGTATCTTAGATGGCTTCTCACAGGCTTTCTGAACCATAGTTTTGACAACAGGGAAAAAACCAAAAAGCCAAACTCCTTGCTGCTGAGTCGATTCTGACCCATGGCGACCCCATGTGTTACAGAATAGAACTGCTCCATAGGGTTTTCTTGGTCGTAATGTTTACAGAAATAGATTGCCAGACCTTTCTTTCGTGGTGCTGCTGGGAAGGTTCAAACCACCAATCTTTAGGTTAGTAGTCAAACCCAAAGCATTTTCACCAGGGAAAGCAGATGTGAAATCCCGTGCACCCTTAAGCACAGCCCTTCCCCCTCCTTGTTTCCCTCAGTGGGCTGGTCTGTGCGACCCCAGTCTCCATATGTCCCTAGTTTTCCTGTCCCAAAGATGCACCAAATCCTTCAGGGATCACCCAGTTTACCCCCATGGCTCTACAGAGCGGGGTGACTGAGGCCTGGGGAGTCTTTCTGAAGTCAAGTTCAGTTCCATGATTAGGGAGAGTCGAGCGAACGTCTTTGGGGTAAAGGAAGAAGTGCTAAAGAAACCACACCATAGTTCAGTCCTCTCAGGGAAGCCTGGATCTGAGGCAGGAGGCTGGACATTTTCGTGGGGTGTGTGGTACAAATGGAACCCCCCAGTGAGGGAGTGAGGGTGTGCTGAGTGAGTGTGTGAGCCAGTGAATTGCCAAGGAGTGAGTGAATGAATGAATGATATTGGAGAGGCCAACAGCCATCTCTGTCTCAGTGTTTCAGTGGGTATCAGTTAGCATCCCAGTAGGAGCCAGATGACACACTCGGAGTAGGATTTTATTAGGTAGCACAAAGGGTTTATCCTGGGCTACACGAGTCAGAATTGACTTGATGGCACTCAACAACAACAAGTAACTTAAAGGTTGGCAATTCGAACCGTCCCGGTGGCTGCATGAAAGAAAGGCCTGGCGATCTACTTTCATAAAGATTACAGCCAAGAAAACTCTATGGAGCAGTTCTACTCTATAACATATGGGGTCACCATGAGTTGGAACTGACTCGACAACAACAGGCTTGTTTGGTTTTTGTTTTGGTTTGGTGTTTTCTCTACATGGAGGAATAATAAAAATATTTTGCCCTGGTGGTGCAAATGGTTACGTGCTCGGCTGCTAACCGAAAGGTTGGCAGTTTGCAGCCACCCAGCAGCACCGTGGAAGAAAGCCCTGGTGGTCTGCTTCCATAAACATTACAGCCAAGAAAACCCTATAGAGCAGTTCTACTCTGTCACACGGGGTTGCCATGAGTTGGAATTGACTTGACAGCAACTGACAACAACAATAACGTTTACAGAATGCTTACCACAGGCTACACACTGTTCTGAGCACTTGCTGTGTGTTAATCTCATTCGGATCTCATGACAGTACTGTGCGGTGAAGGTACTATTATTATATACCCCACTGTACAGTTGAAGGAGCCCTGGTAGCGCAACAGTTAAGCACTCGGCTGTTAACCAAAAGCTTGGTGGTTCGAACCCGCCCAGTGGCTCTGAGGGAGCAGATCACCAGGTCTTTCCTGACAGCACCCAAAAACAACAACAGTTGAGCCAGTGTGCGAACCTTCTCTGGAAGTGAACCTCTAGCAGAAAGAGACTTGGGGATCACTCGAACGAGGTCTTCCAGTGGAAGATCATTATTGTGACATTAATTCCTGAAGAACCTCCCAGTGGCTCAGCCCTACCCTTGCCAATCTGTCCTCCATTTGCTCCTTCGTCTTAGACTTCCTCAGAGCTACCAATTTCACTTTCTAGGAATTCATTCAGTGCCTGGCATAAATTGTGTCAAACAGGTCAGGTTTGGGAAGGTGGAGCAGGTTTCACAGCCAAGAAAAACAGCTTCCAGGTCAGGGCTGCTGCTCAGGGATAAGGTTTTGTTTGCTGAGTACCCATGGCACACCAGGGGCTTTGCACATTCCATCCTCCCATGAGAGAATGTTGTTTTTAGTTGCTGTTGAGTCATCTCCAACTCATGGTGACCCCATGTGTGAAATGTTGCCCAGTCTGCCCCATTTTTACCATCGTTGGTATGCTCGAGTCCATTGTTGCGACCACTGTGTATTTTCAGTGCTTTCCAACCTACGGGCTCGTCTTCCAGCTCTACGATGGACAGTATTCTCCTATGGGAGACAGATGCTACAAATCCTACTTTACAGAGGAGGAAAACGAGACTCAGAAGATTTCCTACCTGGTGGAGGTGAGCCTTGAATCGGGGAAAAACCACAGGAATTGTGCGTCTCTGTTGCCGTGACATGTAACATCTCACCCATAAGACAGAGGTCCCCAGGCTGTGAAAATTTCACTGCCTCAAGCAGCTTGCTTGACACGCTCTGTAGCTTTGCATTAAAATCCTGGCGATGCACGAAGCTATATGTAAACCTCATTGCGCCTGCGTAGTATGATTAAGAATGTGACTCGTGCAACTTGTATGAACTTCCTACTTGTAAACCCCTTAAAAGTAACCTTTCCCCTCGCCCTTGCTGAACAGTCTCGGCGGCGGCAGCCCCGACTGTCTCATTTCCTTGAGCAACGAAATAAAGTTACCTTTCTACTCTCCCACCTTGGTCTCTCGTTTATTGGCTGAGACGAGTAGCACTGAGCAGAACCTGGGGTTTCCACCTGGCAACACCTGGGTCTCTGAGTCACACCTGTCAGCTCATTTCTGATCCCAGCTGTGGCCGGTACAGACGGTTCTGGGTGGGGTCCCATTCACTTTCTGTTTCACATCTTGCTTCAAGCATGAGCCACCCTCCCCAACTTTTGGCCCTGGGCCTCTCCAGTGCTGTGAACTCTGGCTGTATTTTGCTGGACCCATGCAAGGGGAGTTAGCAACCCTGGGGGCAACTCCGGACCAGTGAGGTGAAGAACATTGAATTGATGCCCTCACCTCCCTCCAGATGTCCTAGAGGCAATCTGTACCTTCTCAGTAGGGGCTGGTGGAATCACGTCCCCGCGGCCATCAGCTGTGACCTTGATAACACACCTTACACTGGCTTTCTCCTTCCTGTCTCACTTGCCCTGCTCCCTGGCATCACCACTTGAACACAAATCCTTGCCTCAGGCTCTGCATTCAGGGGACCCGAAGACAGGCAACGTAACTTAGATTTCTTAAATCTAGATCTACCCCAAAGATAGGTGTTGGGATTTGAATAAGTGAACATAGGAAATGCAGGCATATAAAAACAAAACAAAAACAGTTGCCGTTGAGTTGACCCCAACTCATGGAGACCCCATGTGTGTCAGAGTAGAACTGTGCTCCACAGAGTTTTTGGTGGCTGATTTTTCAAAAGTAGACTGCCAGGCCTTTCTTCTGAGGCACCTCTGGGTGGATTTGAACCTCCAACCTTTGTGTTAGCAGTCGAATGCTTTAACCCTTTGCACCATCCAGGGACAGAAGGTGGAGTTTTACACAGGCTGGTTATGCCCACATGGAGGTTGTCTTTCGTCTTCACAGTGGTCCCCTTGAGAGGTTTCCTGCTTACTCTGAATGTGGTGACATTGTTGAGAACGGTTCAGAACTCCTTCTGGGCATACACTTTAGAGCTGGTTTACAAGCTACACAGGGGAAATGGTCCCATGACCCTATTGCTGCGCAGCGTTTGCAGCTTAATCATATCCTTAACCCTCAAGTTAGCCCGTCGGACTCTCATCATTACAAATGGAATTGACTCTGAAGTGCCCCCTCAGTTGAGATTTCTTCCACAGCATCACTAATAATAATAGTCATGATAATAAAAATAGTAATTCCTTTCGGTCTTTTCCCCTGTGTATTTAGTACTACAGGCCCCCGGGTGGCAAAGGCGGTTTGTGCTTGACTACTAACCTAAAGGTCGGTGGTTTGAATCTACCCAGCAGTGCCGTGGAAGAAAGACCTGGCGATCTGCTTCCATAAAGATTACAGCCAAGAAAACCCTATGGAGCTGTTCTAGTCTGTAACACATGGGGTCACTATGAATCAGAACTGACTTGACGACAGCGGGTTCTGGTATGTAATACTGTACTCAGCAAAACCACCCCAGGAGTTAAATTCCATGATAACCTCCATTTTGGAGATGAGCAAACTGAAGCTGGAGCCCTAGTAGTGCAGTGGTTAAGAGCTTGGCTGCTAACCAGAAGGTTGGCAGTTTGAATCCACCAGCTTCTCCTTGGAAACCCTGTGGGGGCAGTTCTACTCTGTCCTCTAGGGTCCCTATGAGTCAGAACCGACTTAAAGGCAATGGGTTAAAATGAAGCTCAGAGATATTCGCAGCTGGTCTCAGGTCACACTCCTGAGGCCAAATGTAAGTCAGGTTCATCTGACCCTGTAAAGTTCAGGGCCCCACTCTCCCACTTCAGTGAACGAATGAACCCTGATTACACTACCCCTAGGTTTCTCAGTCTCGGCATTACTGGCGTTTTGAGCCAGATAATTCTTTGGTACGGGAGGCTGTTCTATGCACTGTAGCACGCTTAGCAGCATGCCTGCCCTTGACCCACCAGATGTTAGCAACAAACCCCCACCCCTGTTGTGAAAACCAAAAACATCCTCAGACACTGACAAATGTCAGTGAGAACCAGTGGATTAGAGATCAGAGTCTCACATTTGGTTTTGATTGAAGATAGGGTTCCACTGCCCTAATTTGAAAACCAGTGGATTAGATGATTTCCAGTTTCCTAATTTAGGTCGCAAGAGGGGTGAATGCTCCTTGAAACTATAAGCAAAACTCTGTGTACGTGTGTGTGTACATGTATGGGTGCCTGTGTGTGTACACGTGTGTGTACGTGTGCACACACACGCGCACTTTTTGGGGGGAGCGAATCGATGGTTTTCATTGGATTTTGAAGCTGGTCTGAGTACCCGCCTTCTGCAAGCTCCTTCCCAGTCTGATGATCAGAGGTTTTAAGCTGCTCTTCCTCTGTTTTTTTGTTTTTTTTTCCCTACTCCCACTCAAATTTCCCTCCTCTGTTGTCATAATGAAAGGGTCTTGGCCATCCTTTCTTCTCCAGCACTTCTCTCCTGGGGAACAAGCTGCCCCCTCAGCCCCATGGGGTGGGGACTGGTGGTGGAAGCCAGGGAGAGAGAAACTCTAGGGAACCACTGAGCTGTGGAATAACATGATTGCTTGGCAGTTGCCATGGGAACCTGTAAGCAAACCTGGCAGCTCAGAACTCAAAGACGTCTGGACCTCCAGCTCCCGGGTCTGCTCCATTGAGGGTGGCTTTGTCTCGACCCTCACCTCTCCCTGGGGGTCCTCAGCCTCAGAAAGGCCAACGCTTTGCATGATGTGTTCTCTTCCCTCCTCCCCTTTGTTGATGCAACACACACACACACACACACACACACACACACACACACACACACACACACGCCTCCCTGTTGCCTTGTCAGACCCGTCCCTTCCTTCTTGGTTCGGAACACATTTCTCTCCCTAGGATGGAGTATGCTAGTTGAACATATTGACTCTGAAGCCAGACAGCCTGGGTGCAAAGTCCAGTTTCATCACTTCCTAGCTGTGTGACCTTGGGCAAATTACTTAACCTCTCTGAGCCTCAGTTTCCTTAAACCTCCCAGGGCTCTGGTGATGATTCAGTAATGTTATGTATGTGAAACTCCTCGTACAGTGCCCAGTATATAATTAAACCAGTTAACGCTGAGTTGACTGACTCATGGCAACCCCATGTGTGTCAGAGTAGACCTGTGCTCGTAGGGTTTTCAACGGCTGATTTTTCAGAAGTAGATCTCCAGGCCTTTTTTCTGAGATGCCTCTGGGTAGATTCGGATCTCCAATCTTTTAGTACTAGCTGAGCCTGTTAACCATTTGTACCACCCGGGGACTCCAGTATATAGTAAGACCTCAGTAAATACTAGCTACTACCATCACTGTGAGTACTTCCTCATTCCCCTTGCTTCCTGGCCATTGTCTGGGCAGGTGGGTCCTTCCATTCATTATAGTCTGAAAGTTTGTCAGAGCCAAGAGACAGATAGATGATGTTAAACGTAACTGATGCATTCATTTCTTCATTAGCTGAACATTTGCTCATCCCCAAGTGTGTGCCTGGCATTGTGCTGGGGAGGACCTGGCAATTCAGAGATGAAGGCATGGTTTCTGCCCTAACAGAGCTCAAATCCTGGTAGGACACCCCCACCCCCAAATTACTAAAGTGATCACAATAGATTGCCATGTCCAGAGCTGTGATTAGGAAGGTTAGACGGGCTGAACTCAGTCTTTATAGTCAGGGGAGGCTGCCTGGAAGAGGAAGTCTTGAGGAGGTGAAGACATTAGCCTGGTGAAGGCATATCAGGTAGAGGGGACAGTATGAATAAAGGCATGGTAAAGATAGGCAGTAGCATGGTGAGAGTGTGCCTATGTGTGCTGTAGGCAGTGGTGTGCTGGTAAATGCTTAACAACTGGCTCTGCAAAAAAAAAAAAAAAAAATTCTGATTTGTAGTGTTTGCCAACTTCCATGGTGTAAATACTTCCCTCACTCCCACCATGGTCAATTTCAAGATACCAACGTGATGTCACTGAATCTGAATTTGGGAAAAGATGCACAAAATTGGCTCTTGAAAGCCAGTATGAGTGGCTGTACCACTGGCTTTCGGGGTCCAGTGGGGGTGGGGTGGGGTGGGCAGAAAAGCAATTCAGTATTACTGGAGGTAACATTCAGAGCAGCTAAGGGACCTCTCCTTGGAAACCCTTTGGGGCAGTTCTACTCTGTTCTATAGGGTCACTATGAGTTGGAATCAACTTGACGGCAGCGGGTTTGTTTTTTTTTTTTCGAGGGACTGACTGAGGCCTCTCTGGCCAGTGACTTGTGACTTTTCTCTCAATATCCTTCACTATTCTTTGATCTGGAGCCCTGGTGGCACAGTGGTTAAGAGTTCGCCTACAAACCAAAAGGTCGGCTGTTCGAAGCCATCAGCCACTCCTTGGAAACCCTATGGGGCAGTTCTGCTCTGTCTTATAGGATCGCTGAGTTGGAATCGACTCCACGACAATGGGTCTGGCTATTTTTTTTTTGGAGGGGAGGGTATTCCTTGATTTACTTATTCAGACAACCAACAAGCATTTCCTCAGCACCTACTATGCACCAGGGGCTGCCGCTAGTTCTAGATAGTAAGCATGGAAGGGCGTGGATACATGGATGAGATCAACAATCCTTTGTACTCGCCTGTTGTGACTGCTGCCTGCTGTAGTGGTGCTAGATGGGGCCAGGAGTTATCATCAAGTCAATCATAAACACACCTTCACCCCAAAGCAAGGATCCCTCCCACCCCCTCCTGCTGCGCCATCCCCTATGGCAGTAGTTCCCACTTCTGGCTAAATACCAGTTACTTGGGAAGCTTTTGAAAACACAGACACACTCCTGGACCCCACCTTTTGGACAATCGAATTCAGAAGGACCAGCATATGGCCGGGTCTCTTGCAGTGCTGGAAGCTCAGGTTACTTTGAGAATAGGTCGGGTCCTTGATTCAGGTCTTTGGAGAGACTTTGGCCTCTCCTGCCTTTCTGTCCTTCTGTCCTCTTCCCCCTCTTGTCCCCCACTTTGTTGTTATTAGTTGTTAGAGTGGATTGCAACTCACAGCGATTCCATTTGTGCAGAGTACAACTGCTCCACTGGGTTTTTAAGGCTGGGACCTTTCAGAAGCAGATCGCCAGGGCTTTCTTCCAAGGCGCCTCTGGGTAATTTCCAACCGCCAACCCTTAACTCTTTGCGCCACCCAGGGACGCACAAAAGTCTTGTCCCCACCAATTTCTACCCTCTCTCCCCTTCCTGCTCCATCATTGTGTAACAAACAACTTCAGAATATGCAACAATTCTTTTGCTGCAACACATTACATTCCATAATGACTGTTCATTCCAACTAACTGTCAGAGGCCTCAGATAGAGCCGCCCGGCCCTGGTCGGGTAAATCCCCGCCTTTGTTTGAGATTGAATCGAAGGCAGCTGCGGCGTGAGGCGGGTGGGGTGTGGGATCCATATACGATCATTTTCTTCCTCCTCCGAGTTCTGCCTGTTTGTTCTCATCTCCACACTTATTCCCCTGCCCGCCGGCAGATTGCAGACTGTAAATTTCAGGGGAAACAGTAAACGTGGGACTGTGATAAATAAACATGTTGCTTTTGCAAGGACGGATATTAGTATCATTCAGATGTACAGCTCTCCTCGTCTGCACGGTTTATTGCTTTTGGGAAGAAGCCAAGCTGGGTTCCTGTGTTACACTGATCAACTTTCTGCCCTTTGCCTGCGTCACCCCTTTAAATATCAGCATGGACGGGGACACAATTCACCCCCTAGGAAGGGAATGCATCTTGGCAGGTGTTTCTTTGGGGACAGTTATTTATAGCTGCGAAAGCTATCATAGTACTGTGGGGGGTTTTGTCTCCTCCCTCCCCTTTTCTCGTTTCTCTAAAATAGAACGTATTTTTGTGTTCCCGTGGGAAAGTGTGCCAGATCAATTATTTAAATCCCTCTGCTTTCCCTCAGTTTCTCCCTGTGTGTCTCCGGCTCCCTCTCTGCCTCTCCTTTATCTCTCTTTCCATATTCTACCCTCTGTCTCTGCCACCTTCCAGAAAGCTCCGGGTCGTGCCCAGGTTCGAACCCAAGCATTGTCACCAACTTACTTCTCTGTGCTTTCTCACCCGTCTTCCTCGTTGCCAGTTTGTAGGGAGAAAGGAATGGGGGCTTTCTGTGTCTGTCTCCACCTTCCTTCCCCACTTCCCGCAGCCACTACATTGTGACCCTTGGGGAAGGGCAGCCAGAGGAGATAACAGCTCTCTTTTACCTGCTTCTTCGCCCTCATTCTTCAATTCAGTCGGACCACCCTCCAGGGAGCTGCCCAGGCCAGACCTTGGGTCTTCTTGCCGTCTCTGTCACCTCCCCTTCCAGTCTGTCACCAAGTCCTGAGGAGCCTTCCCCCAGCTCTCTTGGATTCCACTGCTCCCCACCCCTCATATTTTGAAGCTTCCCCAAAGTGGCAGTCACGAAGCTGATCCATGGTCACCGTCACCTCTCACGAGGACCAGTGGAGCAGTGTCCTTACCGCTCTTCCCTGGCTCCAGGCTTGCCCCCCCCACCCCTCACCCCCCTCCCGTTGTCTCTCTTCTGACTGTAATAGTTGAGGGACGGGGCAGTGGAGTGCATGCCTGTAGATTCTGTTGCTAAGGAAACCACTTCCTTGGTTACCGGCCAGGGTAGCATTTGTCTCACTGTGTCTGACTCCCGCTGGGTCGCTCCCCTCTCCTGGGGGATGAGGAGGGGACCACAGTGGCGGGGAGGGGGAAAGGGAGAAACAGAGGCAAAGAAGCTGAGAGCTCAGAGATCACGAGAGACATGGAGATAGACCGTGCCAACCGAGAGAGAGAAATCGGGAGCTAAAGACAGAAAGCGACAGAGAGAGAAGAAACGAAAGAGGTTTAATGAGCAGCTGGAGGAAATATGAGAGACCCCAAAGAGGGAATTGAGAGCCCGAGCAGCGAACCGAGAGAAAGGGGCAGCAGGACAGACAACAATGAGAAAGAAAGGGGAAGGGCGGGGGGCTGGGCGTCTGGAGGAGGGGTCCCTGCAGGAGCTTGGCCCCCACCCCCAGCATTCCCTCTGCCTCTGCATCCTGCCCTCTCCAGCACTGCCCACTGGGATGTGCTCACAGGGGCCTCCACGGTTGTCGGAGCAAGTGAGAAGAGAGACCAGCAATTGGCACGGCTGTGTCCTGCTTGGTCTCCTCTGTCCTGGAGCTATAGTGAGTCCAAGGCGACTGCAGGACGGAAGCCTGAGTGTCCTGGCCTCGAGTCCAGGGATGTCCCCTGCACCACGGGATCCAAAGCTTCCCTTCGCCCTCAGGTGCAAGGGCCCTGCCACTGTGTATATGGAGACTTTTTGGCCCACATGGAGCAGAGGGCATTGGCCCTGGCTCTGCTACTAATTCTCTGTGTGGCTCAGGCTGGTTGCTGCACCTCTCTGACCCTCAGGATCTTCCTCTGTTAAGTGAACTTAATAATCTTTACCTGCCTCATTGTGTTAGCCAGGAACGACCTTCTTTGTCCCACCCATGTTTTCCCAAAAGCCTTCTGATCACTTGTAGCTTTGGGTCTGGTCAGATGTAAGCTCTGCAGGGACATGGATTTTGTCTGTTTTGTTCTTTTTTTCATCCCCAGAATGCAAAGCAGTGCCTGACACAGAGTAGGCGCTCAGTCAATACTTGTCAAATAAATGAACGAATGCTACCTTTAGTCTTCCTAGCTCTTTGACTCAAGATGGCTGATAAAGTGTTATAAAAAGGGCAGAGTCCGGCAAAAAACAGGGGCTGATGAACTGTCTATCTCAGCCCCCATTTCTGGTCTAAAGTAACTTTGAACCACACGCCACCTGCCCCACCTCCTGACTGGTATGTGGAGTGGAAGAGGGGGGAGAAGGATGTGGCATCTGGTCTGTGAGATCTGAGGAGGAGAACCCAGGAGAGCGCAGAGCTATAAGCTCATGGCTTCCCTCACTCCTGTAGATTTGGTTAATTAGATAATATTTAGAGAAATGAAAAAGAAATTGGCATATTAGCTCAGGGTTCAGGTGGGGATCAAAGTCAAGGCTCAATCTGCTGTCAAATGAGGGCTCAGACTGTGGCCAAGGTCAGGGCTCAGTATGATCAAGGTCAGGACTGATCCAGGGCCAAGACTGGGGCTCCATCTATGACCAGAATCAGGGCTCAGTCTCAGTGAGAGATTAGGGCTCAGTCAGGAGACACTATCAGCAGTTAGCCTAGGACAGGTCAGCCTATGACCCAAGTTGGAACGCAGTCAATGACCAGGGTCAGGGTCCAATCTGGATAGGGCCAGATTTAGGACTCAGTCTGGGCTAATACCAGGGGCTGGGATCAGGGATCAGTGTGAGACCAAGATCAGGGATCAGTATACAACCAGGATCAAGATTCAATCTGTGACAGGAATTAGGGCTCAGTTCAGGGAGACTATCAGCATTCAGTCTGGGGCCAGTTTTAGAGTTCTTCATGGGTTAGGGCTCAAAATGTAACCTAAGATTGGGGCTCAATCTATAATCTTGGTTGGGTTTTAGTCTGTGACTCCATTTGGAGTCTGTGTCTCAATCTGTAAAAGGGATCAGGGCTCAGTTTGTGATCAGAATCAGGGCTCTAGGATTGGGGCTCGGTCTGTGATCAGGGCCAGGACTTGGTTTGAGATTGGGGTCAGAGTTTAGTCTGGGGCCCAGATAAGAGCTCAGTCACAGAAGGGTTTCTGTGAGCCAGCAGGAGCCCCAAGAGAAAGCCCTGCTTTTGTCTAAACAGCCTCACACTCTCCCCTTTACAAGCCCTTCCTTCCCCCTCCCTACCTCAGAGGCCCCAGGACTGGGGGAAAGACCATTCAGCCTCCCAGTCCTCCCGAGCCGTCTCCCTGCCTCTCCTTCCTCTGCCCTCCAAGCTCTGTTCCCCACTCCTCCCCCTCACTGTCCACATGGCAGCGTGTAAACTCTGTCCCTCCTTCTGGCTGGGAGACCAGCACCTCCCCACTGAGGCCCTGCTGATGGGGAGCAGAGAGCACACAGGACCTCCCTTTAGGGGTACTGCGAGGTTTGGGGACTGAGACCAAGCTCCACTCACTGAAGAATACAGGAGCCTTTTCTGTCCCCTGTATGTACTCTTACTGGCTTCCTTCCTTCCTACACGTGGGCACACCACACTCAAAGACTCTGTCACACACACACACATCCAAATATATACAACAAAGACCACTCATAGGTAACTTCTCCCATACCAGTGCATGTACCCAAGCAGGGACACTTACATACCGCTCTAACCGCTTCCCAGCCCCCACTCCTACCCACCCCCACACACCCACAGTTACCAAGGGCAAAAGGTTTATGCAGAAGACACGTCCTCCACAAAGAGACAGCAAAGCCTCATGCACACGATGGATACTCGCTGGCCATTTCCTCCTATGCACACGCACAACTCTACACACAGGAACCGCCAAAGACATGTTAAAAAATGGGACGATCATCACACCAACTGGGGGACAGAGTCTCACATACACAGAAGGACAGCTGAACACAAAGAGAGTTTCACGCACAGGCACGCAGTTCTACACAGGCCGTAATACTGGAGTTATGGAGACACAGAGGCAATTCCAGCCCCTGCCCTGGAACATTCTCTCTCCCACACACACACACACTCCAGAGAAACATCTCACTTGTGTAGTCACCTTACACAACACTCTGCCACGTGGTAGAATTATCAACAAAAACTCGCATTTAATGATGGTGTTGACCTGAGGAATCTTCAGACAGAGGCTGTGGCCTGAGGTGACCACCAGCAAAAGAAATGGCCCAGGTCTTGGACCAAGAGTCTCCCAGAGAGGGCTGTCCTCCAATGGGAGGGGAGGCCCGGCCCTCTACTGCTTCGCTAAAGAAAGACTAGAAATTAAGCCTGGGGGAAGAAACACGGTACAAAATACATTCGGAGCCCCCTGGCTAGGCCGTGGGGTGGCCCAAGTCCCACAGAGGAGGGAACCACAGGTCCACCCCCCATGCCCTTCCCTCTGCATGGCCAGATTCCAAGGAGTGGAATGTATTAGTCATATTCCTCTTAAAAAAATATATCTCTTTACACTCGCCTCCTCCATAATCTCTCTGCTCTTTGGGAATGAGCATACACGTGCACCCCAAGGCTCCAGAGGAGACCCTTGGGGAGGCTGCTCCAGACAGAAGAGCAAAGAGGCTGTGACCTATGGCTTTTGCATCTCCATGGTGAGGGGAGAGATGTGATGCACAGGCGTGGGCCGGATGGGAAGCCACTGGTATCCAAGGTGGGGGAGGAGATGGTATCCTGGATCAAGGCTTTGTAAGATGGATGATCAGTGACTCAGGTCTTCGGGAAGCCTTTGGTTTGGCGTCTCAGTATGAAGAGAGCAGTGTTTGTATGAGAATGATGAGCCCTCCCATTCACCCCATTTCTTAAAGGTCCCCCAGGGGAAGCTGGCCTAGTTGTACTATTATTAAGGGGAGGTTGATGGCCTGGGAAGGTAGCAGGGTCTCATTTGGATGTGGTTCTACCTGATTTGGAGCACTCTTGCCCTCTCATCTAGACAGCAAAGGGCTCATTGGTAGAGGTCAGACAGGCAGTGTAAGATCAGTGAGTTGGACCCCATGATAGAGAGATGTATTACTGGGGCTCTCGCTCTTCCTCAAACTCTGCTGCACATGGCATGTGGCCATCCTGGTGAGTTAAGTGGCCTGCTGGTGCCTGAGAAACCTTGGAAGTGGGATCAAGGACCCCAGAGTCACCTCCTGGATACAGTGGGGGAAGAAAAGGGAAGGATTCTAGCCCTCTTGGCAACCAGACTGTCTCTCAGAAGGAGTGTGACTTGCTATTGGGCTCATGACCCCAGTGACTCCAGAGACAGTGCCTCCCCACCCTGCCCAGAATGCCAGGAACCTATGGCCATAAAGAGACTTTCCAGCACTTTCTTCAAAACAAAAGGTGGCCTGAGATAAAGCTCAACACCAGTGCTTTCTGCTGCCCAAGCTGGGGTCAGCTGGGTAGAGAAGGGGAGGCTACCAAAGCTCAGCCCAGAAGGGAGGGGCCACTTTTTCTACTATGGCCGTTAGCTCTGTCACCAAGGTCCTCAAAACCTGCTGTGGGTACCCAGCATGTTCCATGACACCGAGAAGTCCTCCCTCCCAGAAGTGGAGCCCAAGGTGGTGCAAGAGGTGGCGGAAAGGATGTTGGGGACAGAAAAGGGTCCATGTGGCTGGAGATCCCCAAACCAGTTGCGCCACATCTCCGGGGGGGGGGGTGTCACTATTGTGGGGAGTACCTGAACAATCTCTTTCCTTGAGCCTCCTTTGTCATGCAGGAAACTCATTTATGGCAAATGCCGGCCAAAGGGATGTCCCCACACCAAAGAGAGGGCAGATGGGTGGGGGTCGCTGGAGGTCTGGAGTCCCGGGGCCAGCTTGGTCGGGACCCAGCCCGTCCGCCCTCCCCCACGCCGAACGCATCATCTTGGGTAGTAGTCGTCGGGCACGCCCGTGAGGTTCCTCCCTTTCAGGGCGGCATCCACCATCTTGATGTAGGCAGAGATGGTTTTCTGCATGTCCGCCGTGTAGGGGTCGTACTCTAGCTTCCGGAGCCCCGAGCGCTTGAAGTTGCCGTCCTTCTGGCTCTCCACGCAGAGCAGTCGGTCCTCATGGGCGGCCACGCCCAGCAGGCGGATCATCCGGCCCAGCTGGACGAAGAGGTCCTGCTTCAGGTCCTCGAAGTGTACCACCAGCACCTTCTTGCCGAACTTCAGCCAGTCCAGCGTGTGGGTGGCCCACCACGGGGCGTAGTTCCTCACGAACTCTGGCCACTCTGGGGGAGGAGGGGAGGACGGCGGGAGGGGAGGACGGAGGGAGGGAGAGGGAGGAGGAAGAGGGAAGAAGGATCCCTCGGGAAAGGGGACCAGAAGGAGGAGGGAGAGGGAAGAGGGACGAGAGAGAGGAGGGAGTCAGGGGAAGGAAGGAGAGGGAGGAGGGAGCCAGAAAGAGGGAGCCAGAGGGAAGAGGAAGTTAGAGGGAGGAGGGGATGGGAGAAGGAGGGGGCCAGAGGGAGGAGGGGATGGAGGGAGGAGGAGGAGGGAGGAGAGGACCAGAGGGAGGAGGGAGTCAGAGGGAGGAGACAGCCAGAGGGAGGAGGGGATCAGGAGGAGGAAGGAGTCAGAGGGAGAAGGGGTTCAAAAGAGCCAGGTCAGATGGGACAGCAGTGATGTCTGCCATTAGTCACAGTAATAAGTATATATTAATTATTATACATGTTATTAATAATAATTATTATATTACATTATTCACAGTAATAATAACATAATTAACTCCTTTGAGATTTCTAAACTCACTAGATTCCTCCCACCTCAGTGTTTCTTCTGCCTTGAGTATTCTTAGCTCTTCCTTGTTTTGGGGGATAACAGTAACATCTGGGGCTTACATGCCAGGACCATTCCTAAGAGCTTTACCAACTCTACTTAATCTCACAACAACCCTGTGAGGTATATATCACCCCATTATCTCCATTAAACAGAAGAGGAAACTGAGGCACAGAGAGATTATGTAACTTGCTCAGGGTCACACAGCTAACAAGTGGTAGAGCTAGAGTTTGAACCCAGGCAGGCTAGCTTCACAGTCTGGGCCTTAAACTACCAAGCTATCCTGTCTGTCTGTGTAGTAATAGTACCTACTCACAGGCTCGTAAGGCCATTGTACAGAATAAATACATAAAGCATGTGAAGTTATTAGTATGGTGCCCGGTACCCAGTAAATGGAGTCCCTGGGCGGTACAAATGGTTAAGCACTCGACTACCAGCCAAAAGGTTGGTGATTCGAACCCACCCAGAGGTGTTGCAGAAGAAAGGCCTGGCAATCTGCTTCTGAAAGGTCACAGTCCTGAAAACCCTATGGAGCACAGTTCTACTCTCAACACATGGGGTCTCCATGAATCAGGATCAACTCCATGGCAACGAACAACAACAACCCAGTAAGTGCTCAATAAATGCTGGCTACTATTATTCTTCTCTTCTCAGGCGAGATGCCATCTTCACTTGACTCCCAGGCTCACGCAGGTGCCTCCTCTGGGTTTCACAGCCCTCTCTGCTTCCCCCCACACCCTCTCATGCTAATCTCACTGTGCTGTGATCCCCTGCTTACGCAGCCTGAGTCCCCAGTAGACCGTGAGCTATCTGAGGCCTGGGCTGGAATCAGGCTATTTCTGTCGGCATCTTTCCACACTTCCATTTCTACCTTTCTTTCTTTCCTCGTTACTGAAGTACTGTACACTGTTTCTTTTTGCAGTTTGCTACCTTGGCATGGCATAAGAACAGGATGGATTGTCACCCAAACTGGGAGGCTGTGTTTGGGATTGTCTGACTCGAAAGACAGGCTACCGAGAATCTGGGGAATCCCTTTGAGGATTTGGAGGGGACCTCAAAGGGAGAGGCAGCTGTCCCCTAGAACTGCTGAAACCCCGATAGAAGGAGAAGCCAGGAAACTGCAGAAGGGGAACATGGAGAAAGAAACCGCAGCCTCGATTCTGAGTCCCACTGGAGACACAAGGGCAGGTGTTCTGAAGCTCTGAACGAGACCTGCAGCTTCTCACAGGGGTAACTCTACCCACCACGAGGGATCTGTTTATTGAAGGAGAGTCACTGGGTCTCCCAAGCTATGCCTTGCTGTTGTTAGTTGCTGTTGAGTCGATTCTGACTCATGGCGACCCCTGTGTGCAGAGTAGAACTGTGCCCCATAGGGTTTCCAAGGCTGTGAGCTTTCAGCAGATCGCCAGGCCTAAGGTCTTCCAAGACGGCTCTGGGTAGGTTCCACCCACCAACCTTTTGGCTAATAGTTGAGCACTTAACTGTGCCACCCAGCAACCCTAAGTTATGGCCTAGCTGGTTCTTAATAATGAAACCCTACTTCCTTGATGGATGATGCATACCCATCGTCTCGTTTACTCCCAATGCCCGGAAAGGAAAGGATGTCAATCACTTATCACTGGCGAGGAAGCGGAAGCTCAGAGACGTGAAATGACTTGTCTGAGGTTATACAGCCAGGAAGCAGCAGCCACACTAGGCCTGCCTGACTCCAAAGGCCCCAGCGATCCTTCCGAGGCATGGCAGCCTCATCCCTACTTCCTCCCACTGCCTTGCACTCAGCAGGGGCTCAATAAATGGTTGTGGAATGAGATTGAAAATCGCAACCCCCACACTGAGACGTGATAAGGGGCTCCTCGTTCTTCAGTGAACACGCAGAATCTGTGCTGAGGCTCCTGCCCCGTCCAGAACGCCACGGCTGCTTGGGAAATATTTACGCCGGTGACAAGGATATTTTTTATGCTTAAAATCAACATTATTTTATGATGTTGCTAGCTAATTGGGCCCGTACTGTTATAATGGTTAAGACCAGATGCATCTGAGTGATTAACAAATAAATCCAGCATGTGTTGGGCTGCTTTACTCTTCCAGAATTACCCCACTCCTAGTCACCTCAGCATCGTGGTGAGACCTGTGACAGCTGGAGAAGCTGGGGTGGCCAGAGGTAGCGCTCGGTCACCCAGTGGCACACAGGTCTGGACGTCTGGGCTTGGCCACTTCTGGTCATCTTGGGTGGTTGCTGAAGGAAGGATGCAGGGTGGCCCTCCAGGAAAAGGGAGGGCCAGTCTGGGTGGTGGTTGGGTCCCCAGGTAGTGGGATGGAGATGACATGGCGTCCTCGTTGGTTGCAGACCTCCCTGGGACACCAGCGTCCTCCGTCTGAGGATTGAGATGGGGATGTATGCTGCCTGAGCACCGGCTGTGTGTCAGGGGCTGTGCTGGGCACGTCACGCCTCCTCTCGTTCAGCACTCACAAGGAGCCTGGAGAGCAAGAATTGTAGCCCTGTTGTGTTGTTGTTAGCTGCTAACTCCGACTCATGATGACCTCATATACAACAGAATGAAACATTGCTGTGTCCTGTGTCATCCTAACAATCACCAGCATGTTCAAGTCCATTGTTGCAGATATTGTGCCAGTCCATCTCACTGAGGGTCTCCCTCACCCTTGCCGGCCCTCCACTTTGCCAAACATGATGTCCTCCTCTAGAGACTGATCCCTCTAGATGACGTGTTCAAAGCAAGTGAGTCAGACAATATTCTGTTGTGATCCATAAGGTTTTCATTGGCTAACTGGCAAAGGAGATTGCCAGGCCTTTCTTCGAAGGTGCTGCTGGGGGGGTTCAAACCACCAACCTTCAGGTTAGCAGCCAATCAGAAACTGCTTGCACCATATAGATGCTCAATAAAACGTTACTGTTGTGGCTATTGTTTTTTTTTAATTGTGCTTTAGGTGAAAGTTTATAGCTCAAGTTAATTCTCATACAAAAATTTGTATACATATTGTTTTGTAACATTAGTTGCTATCCCCACAATGTGACAGCATGCTCACCTTTTCCACCCTGGGTTTCCTGTGTCCATTCAACCAGTTCCTGTTCCTTCCTGCCTTCTCATCCTGCCTCTGGACAGGAGCTGCCCATTTGGTCTTATGTATCTGATTGAACTAAGAAGCACATTCCTCGTGTATTATTTTTTGTTTTATAGTTCTGTCTAATCTTTGTCTGAAGTGTGGGCTCTGGGAATGGTTTCAGTTCTGGATTAACAGAGTGTCCAGGGGCCATAGTTTCGGGGATTTCTCCAGTCTCTGTCAGACCAGCAAGTCTGGTCTTTTTACGTGAATTTGAGTTCTGCTCCAGGCTTTTCTCCCATTGTCCAGGACTCTCTGTTGTGGTCCCTGTCAGGGCAGTCATTAGTGGTAGCTGGGCACCATCTAGTTCTTCTGGTCTCAGGCTGGTGGAGTCTCTGGTTTATGTGGCCCTTTCTGTCTCTTGGGCTAATACTTTCCTTGTGTCTTTCGTGTTCTTCATTCTCCTTTACTCCAGGTGGGACAGGATCAATTTGATGCATCTTAGATGGCCGCTTGTAAGCTTTTAAGACTCCAGACACCACTCACCAAAGTGGGATGCAGAACATTTTCTTAATAAACTTTGTTATGTCAATTGACCTAGATGTTGTTTTGACTATTCTTGATAACACTGGCCCCCCAGCATCTCCTGAGACACTCCCACATGTCTCATCATCTCGATTAGAGCTTCTCTCCCAGGTGTATTGATTTCTGGGCTGTTCTGGCATGGATATTTGCCCACCCCTCCTCCTCTCCTGTGGCAGCACTTCCTCACTTGAAGCTCATTGGAAAAAAGAATAATAAAAATGAAAAACAAGAGCCCTCAATTAGCCGAGGATTCCTGGTAATTGGTCGCTGCCTCCAAATGGGGTAAGAAAG
Organism: Trichechus manatus latirostris; assembly: GCF_000243295.1. Classification (NCBI taxonomy): domain Eukaryota; kingdom Metazoa; phylum Chordata; class Mammalia; order Sirenia; family Trichechidae; genus Trichechus; species Trichechus manatus. Next base: position 4,721,756 of record NW_004443997.1, read on the forward strand.
GCACAATGAGCCATGGGGCATTGTCATGAGTGCAGGTTCTGCTGTAACTGTCACATGTGCACCTGCCAGCCCCGGACTGGCCAGTCTCTGCTCCATCTTCTTGTCAACAGGATGAGCCAGGGCCTGATTAATAGCATCACGGTACTTAATTCTCCATGGACTCATTAAACACGGTATCTGTTTCATTACACCAGTCCAGAACAATTCACCTTGTGTAATCATATCACATAAAACTTTTCTCTGGAACCACTCCAGGGAGATAGTAAAATTAATGGTACAGAACCAAAGGGAGGGGGGTCTGCAGGTGCCTCAGCTCAGCTGTACCTGGGGGGGGGACATGGCCAGGGTGGGGTGGACACGCTGGACAGCTGGGTGGCCTCTGCTCTTCCGTGGGTGGCCTGCACACGCTATGCTGTGGGAGTCTTCTTTGAGTCTAACACAGTGATTCTCAGACTTGAAGGTGCTTATGGAGCACCTAGGGACAGCTTGTAAATATGCGGATTCTGATCCAGCAAGTCCCTCATGGGAAAGGAAGCGCGGTGCCCGAGCCTTGGATGCCCTTAGGATGGAGATGAAATGGCACCCCCATTGACTGCAAACTTGCGATTTGCTTTTCTGAAAAATTCCCAGGTGGCATTGATGCAGCTGGTCCGGAGACCACGCTTGGAGATGCAAGGTTTGAGAGCAGTGGGGCTTACCCTTAAGTGTGCATGAGAAACACCTGAGATCCTATAAACACACACACACACACACACACACACACACACACACACACACACACACACACACACACACACACACTCTCTCTCTCTCTCTCTTTCTCTCTGTCTCTGTCTGTCTCTCTCTCTGTCTCCGTCTGTCTGTCTGTCTCTGTCTCTCTCTCTGTCTCCGTCTGTCTGTCTGTCTCTGTCTCTCTCTCTGTCTCTCTCTCTCTCCTGGGCCCTGTTCCCAGCATCTCTGGGGTGAGGCATGAGAATTTGCATTTCTAATAAGTTCCCAAGTGATACGGATGCTGCTGGTTCAGGGGCCCTAAAGCAAGGGCCTCAAACTCAAGGGCCAGCATGGGCCAGAGAGTAAACGGAAACTAGAGGAACGGGCTGGGTGGGGACTATCTGGGCTCTTTGGGAAGGCTCTCAGCCACAGCCCTTGATGACCTGAGGCGGGTCTGGGAAGGGGCGCTGGCCGAAAGCCTCTTTCCTCGCACCAGACGAATGTAAGGGTGCCAGACCCTCAATATGAGATAAGCCTGCCCGGGTTCCCCTGCAACTTCTGGATTCAGCCTGTTCAGAGTCCTCCCAGCTGTCTTGAATAAGGAAAAAGAGGGGCAGTAGTTACTGGGAATTAGGAGAATTATCTGCAGCTGGGACAAGGTGCTATGCCTGGAGAGAAGAAAAGACCAGTTGCTGTCAGGTAGACTCTGACTCATGGTGACCCCACGTGTGTCAGAGCAGAACTGTGCTCCGCAGCGTCTTCAATAGCTGATTTTTCGGAAGTAGGTTGTCAGGCCTTTCTTCTGAGTTGCCTCTGGGTGGGTTCGAACCACCAACCTTTCAGTTAGCAGCCAGCCGAGCATGTTAACTGCTTGTACCACTCAGGGAACCCTCTGAATGTCCAGTGCAGTCAATCCCTGGGGACAAGTGACTTGTCCCCTACCTGGGATGGTCATGCGTCTGTAAAATGGAGGGCTGTGGTGATTATCGTAGCCTTTCTGATCTTCTCGGGCTACTGGAAAGTCTAAATGCAATAATGAATGCTGGGTGCCTGGACCCATGGGTGCTTCCATAGTTATCCCCTGCCCCCTTTTCACTCAGGGCAGCAGAATGCTTGGGAAGCTGGTGGCTAGTCCTGCCACTGTGTGCCCGAGTGACCTGGGAAGGTGCCTGCCTCTCTATGTGCCTCAGTTTCCCCATTTGTAACCCCCCCAAAAAAACCCAAACCCATTGCCGTCAAGTTGATTCCAACTCATAGTGACCCTAAAGGACAGAATAGAACTGCCCATAGCATTTCCAAGTAGTGCCTGGTGGATTCGAACTGCTGACCTTTTGGTTAGCAGCCATATTCTCAGCTCTGCCTGCATGCATATTGAGAATATCTGGGGAGCATTAAAAAAAAAATACTGATGCCTAGGCCCCATCCCCAGAAAAGAGTAATGGTCTGGGGTGTAGCCTGGGTGCTGGGATTTTTCTACACTCCTCCGGGGATTCTAATGTGTAGCCAGGACAGAGGACCATTGGGTTCCATGACTCAGAGGTCCCTTCCGGCTCCAACAAGTGGATTTTCACCCCCTGGGAAGGCTACTGCCTTTCACATTTATAGGCCTCTCAGCCTGGCTCTGACCGAAGCTCACTTTCGATTGTTCCACGAATAAATAATTCAGAGGCCTGGGAACAAGTGATCAAATGTCACCACCTGTTCAAGCTCCTACCCACTCACTGAGAGGGGAGTGAGGCAGGGTGGGCGGTAAGCCCCTTGAGTGAACTGGGAAGCCAGGGCACAGCTGGTCAGGAGGCCTAGGGGTTCTGATCGCTGCAGTCGATGTTGAGGGTGTGCTTGGGGAATGGCCAAGTCATCATCCCCCCTGCCATGGTCTGGTCCTCTCTGGGGAAGGAGCTTTGGAGCCGCTGGGAGCCAAGGGGAGGGTCTAGAGGGGTGGGAAGTACCCTCCTGGCTCAAGGCAGGGTGGCCAGTATCCTGGAGGCTGGGGCTCAGACTTACAAAACACCTACTGTGTGTCAGGGCTTCTGGGATGGGTGATTCATATCCACCAACATCTCATCTAATCCATGATCATAGGCACAGTGGTTCAGGGCATGAGCCTGGCAGCAAGACTCCCTGGGTTGAAATCCCAGCTCTACCACTTACTAGACAAAGTTCCTTAACCTCCCTTGAACCTAGGTTGTCTCATCTATAAAATGGGGATAATATTTGTGGGGCTTTGAGAACTTCTTGTTGTCGTTAACTGCCGTCGAAGTCAATTCCCATTCATGGCAACGACCCTTGTGTGTGCAGAGTAGAACTGCTCCGTAGGGTTTTCGATGCTGTCACCTTTTGGAAGCAGACTGCCAGGTCTTACTTCCAAAGTGCCTCTGGGTAGGTTTGAACCGCCAACCTTTTGGTTAGTAGTCGAGTGCTTAACCGTTCATGCCACACAGGGACTTTAACCCTTTTAAACTTAATAAAACGTGACTCTCACTATGGTGATGCGTCATCATGTAATCGGTATGGGATTTTGAGACTCGGAGAGGTTAAGGCTACTGGAGATGGCAGAAGTTGGGTCTGACTTCAAAAGCTCCGGCCGCTACCCTGGGCTGCCTCTCTGCATTGAGATGCCCCCTCACACAGCCCTCTGGAACCTAGTAATCTAGAAATTGTCAGAGTTGAGGCTCAAACCTAGGTCATCTTAGTAAAAGCTCAAAGTGCTTGGGTACCAACCTTGTCACTTCCCGGCTGTGTGACCCGGGGCAAGGCACTTAATCTCTCTGAGCCTCCCAACCCAGAGTTGTTGGTTGGGTTCACAGAAATGATGGTCTGTACGTGAGCTCTTAGGATCTCCTAGATGACCTCATGGTCACATAGCCAGTCAGCCACAGACCTGGGGCTGGACCCAGGTCTCCTGAGTCCCAGGACAGGACCTGCTCCAGGGTGCTCTCCGAGGCCAGCTAATAGAGATGGGTGCTCGCAGGTGTGGTAGGTTGTGGAAGTACTCTGTGCACCAGCAAGGACTGGGCGTGGAGCATCACAAGCTGCCCTCAAGGATGTCCTCCTAGATTCCTCCCATGAGGAATCGATCTCTCCCTCCTGGCCACCCTGACCCAGGTAGCACTTGCCCCTTACACCCAGAGCCCACCCTCCCCCCCCAAGCGGTACCTTTGCCCTTCCAGTGGGCGTGGGCAGCAAAGCCAATGTGACCGCCATACTTGCGGTTGAACTCTGCCATGAGGGCCTTGTAGGGGTTCCGGATGAGCAGGATGGCAGCATCGAAGGCCTCGATCTCCTTCTGGCCGCTCTCGTGGGTCTTGATGCAGATGGTCCGCCCGCTGCGCCAGTGGTCACGCTCACCTTTAAAGCCTTCCCCACCAGCCAGGGTCCAGGGAACATGGCAGGTGAGCTGGAGGGGGGAGGCAAAAACCCACCCCACCCACTCTGGGCCTCCTGGGGAATCCTCAGGCGTTCATTCATTTATTCATTCACTTACATATTTATTGAGCACCTACTATGTGCCAGGCAGTGTGCCTGGAGCTGGGGATAAGATGATTTGCAAAAGCATCCACGGGTCCTACTGTCTTTGAGAGCCGGGTTATTCAAATAAATGTAAAATTACAGCCCTGGTTAGTGCTATAAAAGAGGATCATTAGTGCTTGGAGTTATGATGACAGGGACACATTGGGAGACTTCTCTTCGAGTAGAGTCTACCTCCCCACCCCACTGGCGTTGGGCGTGGCTGTGAACTTGCTTTGGCCGATGAGATAAGGGCAGAAGTGACAGTGTGCCAGTTCCACACCAAGGTGTCAAGAAGCGTCACATGTTTTTGCTCATTCTTTTCTGCTTATGTCACTGTTAGGACAGGCCCTAAAGGAGCCGCTGGTCCCAGATGGTGAGAGACGTATGGGACAGATATAGACCCAACCTGCAGCCTGGAGCTGAGAGTCCAGCCAGCTCAGCTAAGATCACTGAGCTAGTCGGGCAGCGTCTGGAATAGTTTCTTGGGGGAAGAGATGCTTAAGCTGAGAACTGAAGGAGGAAGAGGAGTTTACCAGCCCAAGAGAAGAGGGAAGGGAGGGCCAGGTGGAGGGAAGAGCAGGTGCAAAGGTACTGTGGTGAGAAGAAGTGTGACACATATGAGGGACTACTGATGGAACGCAGAGAACAAGAGGCGATTCGGAGACTGAAGAGAGTTGTGGGGGTTGTGGGACTTTATAGATGAGGAAACCAAGGCACAGAAAGATCAGATAACTCACCAACTTACAAATCTAAGGAGTGGCAGAGCCGAGATTCAAACCTAGACCATCCAGGCTCCTGAGACTGTGCTCTTAGCTCTTTAGGCCTCTCCATCTCATGAGAGCTAAGGCACTTGAATGGTTTCTTAAAAGCCAAGTAGAAATGTTAATTGTACTTGGCCTTCGAGAAACTGGCTGTGGCTTCAACTCAATGAGTGATCTTGGATGTCATGTCATCTCTATGGGCCTCAGTCTCCTCATCTGTAAAATGGGACCACACAGCTTCTCCCTTACAGGGATGTTGTGAGAAATCAATGAGGCACAGGAAAGACCTGGGTGAAGTCTTGGGCTTTGGAGCCACCTGCCTCAGCAAGCCTTAGCATATAGTTTCTTCCCTCCCTCCCACTCGCCAAGGTTTCTAATGCTCTGTGCCCCTGGCTTTTAAGGTGGCTGAAGGTGAGGGCTAGCATCACAGAGACAGGGATCCAGAGAGGCACAGCCCTCTCCCGGGCCACAGGGCAGAAGAAGCAGGAATAGAATGTGATTTCCTGAGTCAGGTCCCATCCTGGGACTTGCTAAGCCAAGTTGTCTGGGATTAGCCTACCCTTGCAAATTAGTACTGGCCCATGCCCATGAGAAAATAATAAGTCATAGCCTTTGAAGCACATACGAAGCACAGCATCATGGGAAAAACTGCCTCATAAGGGTGATAAGGGCTTAGGGGCATTAGAGAGTGCTTGGGACATAAACATATTTGCCCATAAGGCTGCAATTTTGTGTCTAAAAAAACACACATTCCATTGTTAGAGCTCCTCATGACAGGGGCAAAGTGACTTTTCCATTTACAACTTCATTTTCAAAATCAATTTCACCGTGAGCACAGCAATGGAAAGACACAGGCAGAGGGTACACAAGAACCCACACAGGCTCTCAGAGGAAAAATAATTTGTCAGAAACATGACAGAATGGTCAATCTAGGTTAACTCAGCTCCATGCGCCGTGAGACCTAAGTCCCACTTTTTGTTCCATGATGGGGTCAACCTAGCACAGTTTTCATGATAGAAACAAGTAAGAAAATCTATAAACATTGGGAAATATCTGCTCTTTATTCCAGGATAGGATAGCCTTTCAGCTGCCTGAGGAGTTAGTCTGAAGGGAACAATGGAAATGTACAGAGGTGGGGAAAATTCTGTTTAGCAGAATGTCTCCAAGAGAGAGAAGAGTTCCACATCTGAAAAGGAGCCTTTGACAAGCCATGTGGGGTGAGCCTGTCTGAGGAACAACAGATGGTTGCTTAACTGTTCTCTAAGGAGGCAAGTTGGGGATGCAAGCTTGGGGCCAGAGGGGAATTGCTAAAGTCCACCACCAGGAGGCCTCTTTCTCTACCCCTACGCCACAGCACCCAGCACCTCCATTACATAAATATGCAAAATACTTAAATTATTTTGAAGGGACACCAAAATGTTAGCTTATCTGCACCCAGGTGTTCCTCAAACTCTGAGAGGCTGGGCAATTGTTCCAGGATTTGGGGAAACAACTCTGTGGATTCAGGGCTACAGAGAGAACAAAAACACATTTACCCTTTCACTCCCCTCACTCCCAAATATTATACTTGACAATGTATTTTGCAGTTAGGGAAAACGAGGCACAGAGAAGGGATGTGGCAGAGACTCAAGATCTCTTTATACCATGGTCTTTACTAGGCAAGAAGGGCCCACTCCTGGCCATGGACACACTGGAGGTTCATCCCCAGGGACAATGGTGTTTGTTTTGAGGATGAGGCGACACTCAGAAATTCCCGCCCTGTGTAAGCTGGGCTGAGAGGCGGCCTCGTCGGTCCCCTGCCCCATCTGTCTGCAGGGCCCCAGCAGCTTGGAAGGGCCCTGACAGACTCTGGGGGCTGTGTTCCAGGCCATCATCCTATCCCACCCTCCCAGGTCAGGGCTCTGGCTCTCGGCAGGCCACAGTGCTTGAGCCTGTGCTCAGGGCTGTTGGGTCCCTAAGGTGGGCAGAGGGAGAGAGAAAGGGGAGACAAAGCGAAGAGAAAGAGGGAGAGGGTAAGTAGAGGTGAGGAGAGAGAAACGGAGATCTGGAGAGGAGGGCTGAGACAAACGGAGCGGGGGAAGAGGAGAGAAAAACAGACACAAACATAAATGAAGGAGATGGAGCCAGAGAGGGGGAGATGGAGACAAAGAGAGAGACAGAGGGAACAGATACACACAAGACAGAGACACAGAGAAAGACAGAGGCAGACGAAGACACAGAAAGAAAATCAAGAAAGAGAGACAGAGACCGATGGACAAATGGACACGGACACAGAGAAAACCATGCTTTACAAATGACCGACCTCAGCCGGTAAGGGGAAGAGAAGGCAGAACTCAAGTGGGGCAGACACTCTGATCCTGGGAAGGAAGGGTCCCTGTGTGCATTCATTCCCTCCCTCCATCCCTTCCTCCATCTGTCACCCACTCCCACCCAGCCACCCACTCACTTACTCAACTCATCCACTCACTCACTCAGCCAACTCATCCACTCACTCACTCACCTACCAGCCCCTCTGTGGGCCTGGCCCTCTGCCAGGGCGAGGGAGAGAAGGTGACAGAGAAAGTGGAGGGAGGCGAGCAGAAGTCAGGCAGCCTGGCAGACCCAAGAGGGCCCTGGGGCAGGACACCACCAGGCATGCACATCTTATGGAGAAGAAATCAAGGTCCTGTCGGGGGGAGAACGTGCCTCCAGTTATCTAGAAAGTCAGCAGCAGAGGTAGGAAACTGTAAAGGGTTTAAATAAATCAGCAAGAGTCACTGGGCGATCAGTACATCCTATAAAAACCACCCCCTTGTGGCCTGTCCACTAAGTCAGAAACACAGGGGTCGTCCTCCTTCACCGCCCCCCCCCACTTCTAATTAATAACCTCCTAAATGTCCCTCCCCCTGTCCCCTTCTCCCCATCATTGTCGCTCACCTGGAGGGTCCTGCAGCCTTATAAATGCACCCAGTCCAAGCTCCGTGGCCAGAGTGATATTCCCATCATGCACCTCTCAGTACACCCCTTCCCTGCCTCAAATCCCCCATAGCACCCCCACCCCCAGCCTGCTCAGGAGAAGGTCACAGTCTCGGAAGGGTGTTCTAGGTGCTCTGACATATCCAGTCCCGGCTGCCCCTCCTGCCTAACACCCCCCACACCTCCCCTTGCCTTTCACCATCAATACCACCCAACTAGTTCTATTCACCAGTCAAGCTGTGTCACTCTCCTCTGTGACTCTGCCCACGCCAGGGCCTCTGCCTGTGACACCCTCCTGTCCTGGGTGAGTCCCACCCATCTTCTGCATACACACCCCAAGACTGAGTTAGAAAAAAAATACACAGCCACAGCACTGGGTCCCTCGCAGACATGCAATAAATGCCGATGATCAGTGGTAGTATTAATAGTGACATGAATCTATTAATAAGGGCTATGATGAAGGGGCGCCCTGAGTACATGGGAGAAAAAGGAGAAGGATGCCTAAATCTGCCAGAGAAGACACTGAGCGGGGAAGGGGGTTAAAGAGCTGAGGCTTGAAGGGCAGGTTCCAGGCAGATGAGCCAGGGTAAGGGTGGGGCAGGGCCGTGTCCCAGGAGCAGAAACAGCACATGCAAATGTCTGGTGTGTTTTCTAACTGCGAAGAGCTCATTCTACCTGGAGTCTAATGTGTGGAAGAGGCAGCGAGACTGCAGCTCAGTAGGGGCACACTGGGGCAGAGCAATTATCCCCCTTCTCCTCCCTGGCACCATCCCCCCTCTCCTCACTCATCCCATGAGCCACTATCATCGGCCAAGTCACTGGGGCTTGAGAATTCCATGAAGTTAAACATCTTTCAGCGGCTTCCTTCCAGTGGCTGCAAAGGTGATGGGGCGGGGGAGGACTTGGGGATTAGTCAGGATTGACTGATGCTCTTGGGGGGCAGGCTCCTCTCTTTGCTTGCACCCCACTGTCAGGCTCCGAGCCCCCAGGGACAGCTCATTGTTAACTGCACCTGCTCAGGCCAAAGAAAGTATTTTTAAACCCTGAATGAAAAGTCCCTGCACGAAAAGCTTTAGCTGCCTGTGATCAGCCCACAAACCCCTGCCTTTCTCAGTGGGGCTTAAAGAAACATCCAGTAACTAGACACAGCTTAAGGCATGGGACTTGCCATGCAGGGCTTGTGTTTACTTCCTTTTAAAAAAATCAAGCTAAATTTTTATAGACACCTCACTCCCTTAACTGTCAACTCCTGACAGTCCCCAACTCTAGAGAGTGAAAAACACAGGGCAAAAGACCAATTATTTGGGTGTTGTGGGTCTGGAAGTGTGAGTACTGGGTTCACTGTCTCAGGCAGGTTGGTCTCAGCCTGGCTTTGCATCAGAATCATGTTAGGAACTTTTTTTTTTATATTGAACTTTAGATGAAGGTTTACAGAACTAGATTCTTACTAAACAGTTAGTACATACATTGTTTTATGGCATTGGTTACCAACCCCATGACATGTCAGTACTCTCCCTTCTCGACCTTGGGTTCCCTATTACCAGCTTTCCTGTCCCCTCTAGTCCTTGCCCCTGGGCTGCTGTGCCCCTTTAGTCTCGTTTTCTCCTATGGATCTGTCTAATCTTTGGCTAAAAGGTGAATCTCTGGAGTGACTTCATTACTGAGCTAAAACGGTGTCCGGGGGCCAGATTCTTGGGGTTTCTCCAGTCTCTGTCAGGCCAGTAAGTCTGGTTACTTTTTGTGAGTTAGAATTTTGTTCTACATTTTTCTCCAGCTCTGTCCGGGACCCTCTATTGTGATCCCTGTCAGAGCAGTCAGTGGTGGTAGCCGGGCACCATCTAGTTGTGCTGGACTCAGTCTGGT
>NW_004443997.1:4731655-4777270 GCF_000243295.1 Trichechus manatus latirostris
ATAAACTATGTTACGCCAATTGAGCTAGATGTTCCCTGAGACCATGGTCCCCACAGCCCTCAGCCCAGCAATTCAGTCCCTAAGGGAGTTTGGATTTGTCCATGGAGCTTCCATGACCTTGCCTTGGACAAGCTGATTCCATCTTTGATTTTTTCTATTACCCAGCGGTTCTTAAGCAGGGTGTTATTTCGTTTCCATGTAATTAATTTTTTTCCTTGCTCTTCCTGTTGTTAATTTCTACTTTGATGGCATTGTGATCAGAGAAGATACTTTGTATTATCTCAATGTTTTGGATTTTGTTGAGGGCTGCTTTGTGGCCTAATATGTGGTCTATTCTGGAGAACGTTCCATATGCGTTGGAAAAGAATGCGTACTTTGCAGCTGTTGGTTGGAGTGTTCTATATATGTCTATGAGTTCAAGTTGGCTGATTTGTGGCCTTTAGATCTTCTGTATCTTTGCTGAGTTTCTTTCTAGACATTCTGTCCTTTACCGAGAGTGGTGTGTTGATGTCTCCTCCTATTATAGTGGAACTGTCAATTTCTCTTTTCAGTGCTGTTAAAGTTTGTTTTACCTATTTTGGAGCCCTGTCATCGGGTGTGTAGATATTTGTTATGGTTATGTCTTCATGCTGGATCATCCCTTTAATCATGATGTAGTGCCCTTCTTTGTCTTTTATGGTGGATTTTGTTTTAAAGTCTATTTTATCTGAGATTAGCATTGCCACTCCTGCTCTTTTTTGGTGGCTGTTTTCTTGATATATTTTTTCCATCCTCTGATGTTTAATAAATTTATGTCTTTGTTTCTAAGGTGTGTCTCTTGTAGACAGCATATTGATGGATCCTGTTTTTTAATCCATTCCGTCATTCTCTTTCTCTTTATGGGTGCATTTAGGCCATTTACATTCAGTGTAATTATTGATAGGTGAGAGTTTATTGTCATGTTCTAGTGCTTTTTTATGTGGTGCTGAGGATTTCTTTGTTCCTCTTACTCTCCTGTGAATTCCTTCTGTTTGTGGATTTTTTTTTTGTTTCTTTCATTTTTGTAGATTTTGTGTTTACTAAGACTTTATGTTTTTCTTCTTTATTTTGATGAGTAGGTTTGTTAACTTTCTTTGTGGTTACCTTGAAACTTACCCTTATCTTCCTAAGTTTGAACCATTCTATTATTACTTGTATTGCCTTGCCTTCCTCTCCATTAGAAGGTTCTATATCTACACCGTTTATTCCCTCTTTTATTGTTCTGACATTGTTGTCATTTACACATTAAACTGTCTGGTTCTCTGTTGTAAATCTTCTGGTTTTGAATTGTCCTTGAGAGTTCATTTCCTTGGTTGGTATCTGGCTGGTGCAATCCTGTGTCTTACATTCAGGCTGTCGTCTGATGTTGTTTCTTCTCAAACTGAAGGACTCCCTTTAATAATTCTTATAAATTTGGTTTGGTTTTTACATATTCCTTTAATTTCTGTTTATCTGGAAATGTCCTAATTTCACCATCATATCTGAATGACAGTTTTGCAGGATATATTACTCTTGGTTGGCAATTTTTTTCTTTCAAGGTTTTATATATGTCATCCCATTGCTTTCTTGCCTGTATGGTTTCTGCCAAGTAATCAGAGCTTCATCTTATTGTTTCTGCTTTGAACGTGACTTTTCGTTTTTCTTGAGCTGCTCTCAGGATTCTTTCTTTGTCTTTGGTTTTAGCGAGTGTGATTATGATATGCCTCGGTGATTTTCTTTTGGCGTCTATCCTATATAGGATTCGTTCAGCTTCCTGGATGGTCAGTTTTTCAGCTTTCATGATATTAGAAAAGTTTTCTGTCAGCAATTCTTCAGTGATCCTCTCTGCGTTTTCTGTTTTCTCCCCCTGTTCTGGAACTCTGATCACTCAAAAATTTTTGCTTTTACTTGTATCCCACATAATTGTCAGGGTTACTTCATTTTTCTTTCTTCTTTTTTTCTGATTTTTCCTCAAACAAAGGTGTATCCAAGTGTTTGTCTTCAATTCCGCTAATCCTATCTTCCATTGTTTCAAACCTGTTCCTCAGCCCTTCTATGACACTGTCCATTTCTGAAATCTTGTTGTTTATCTTTTGGATTTATAATTGTTATTTTTGTATGATTACTAGTTGTGAATTTATTTTGGCATTTTCTTCCTGTATTATTTTCCTGAATTCTTCCATTTTTTTGTCTGTATTTTCCACAAATTTGTCTGCCTTTTCCATGAATTTGTCTATTTTTCTCTCATTTCTGTCTGCTTTTCACTTCATCTCTTGGTTAGCTCTGAATATTAGAGACTTGAATTCCCTATCGGGTAGTTCTAGTGCCTTTTCTTCTACTGGAAGGTCATCTGGTATTTTATTTTGGATGCCTACTGGAACCATCTTGTCCTGTTTTTTTATATGTTTTGGTATTGTCTGCTGTCTTTGGGACATTCAGTAGTTATTTTCTTCATTTATTGATTGTAGATTTGTTTGTCTTGTCCTGCTCTTTTGTTTTATTTGGTTATGTCTGAGCAGGTGGGCTGTGGATCCTTTGTTGTTTGCTTGTCTGTGGACATGATATTTTTCACCTCCTTGTCCTATGGGCAGGGCCAGTCTCTCAGCTATGGTGTAGCAGGGCACAACCAGCTGAAGGGGAAGGGCTGAGATGCGTTGTTTGTGGCACGTACTTGGGCCAACAAGATGAGCCAGTGGTCAGCGCAGGGCAGGTTCCATTAAGTCATGCTTGTGCTGCTCAGCAGTGCAATGTTCAGCACATGGTGCAGATAAGCATGAGGTAGGGAGAGGGAGAGGTTGTGATGTGTGGAGCTAGGTTGAGTATGGAAAAGAAGTGAGAGAGGAGAGAAACAGGAGCAAAAACAATGCTGAGGGAGCTTGCCATTGGAGTGGAGAGACAAGAAACTGAGAAACAGAGAAAAACAAAAAGGAAAAAAAAAAATAAATTAATGAAAAAAAATTAAAGGGCCACATAAACCAGAGACTGCATCAGCCTGAGACCAGAAGTACTAGATGGTGCCCAGCTACCACCAATGACCATCCTGACAGGGAATGCAACAGAGTCCCTGTTGGAGCAGGATAAAAGTGGGGTGCAGAACTCAAATTCTAGTAAAAAGACCAGACTTAATGGTCTGACTGAGACTGAAGGAACCCTAGAAAGCATGGCCCCTGACTCTCTGTCACCCCAGAACTAAAACCATTTCTGAGGCCAACTCTTCAGATAAAGGTTAGACTGGACTATGGGACATAAAATGATACTCGTGAAGAGTGTGCTTCTTAGCTCAGGTAGATACATGAGACTAAATGGGCAGCTCTTGTACGGAGGGGAGATGAGAAGGCAGAGAGGGTCAGGAGCTGGTTGAATGGACATGGCAAATCAGGGGTGGAAAGGAGAAGTGTGCTGTCACAGTATAGGGAGAGCAATTCGGGTCACATAAAAATATATGTATAAATTTTTGTATGAGAGACTAACTTAAATTGTAAACTTTCACTTAAAGTACAATAAAATAAAAAAATTATAACTGAAAAAAAATTAAAAAATTAAAAATTAAAAAAAAATGTTCCCAAGGATCCCACTCGCACAGCTGCACAGACCTGGGAGTGGCTCCCAGGCCACCCAGTATAGTCCGGCTATAAGGGGTGGAGATGATACACAGCACCAGGTATTCAGAAGACAGTAAAACAAGGTAAGTAGAAAGAGATGAGAAACCGAAAAATGAAGAAAAATAAAAGGTAAAAAGAAAGAGAATACAAATGAACAAAAGAAAAGGGGAAAAAAAAGACAAAAGACAAAAAAAAAAAAAACCAAAAAGCCCACATGGCTGCACGGACTGGGAAACGGACCGGGGAAGCAGTTTCTCAGCTGAGCAGTGCTTCACAGCCTGTCAAGAAGAAGCAAAGATGACACACAGAGACAGGTGTTCCAGAGAAAGGAGGGGGAGGAGGTGAGAGGCAGGGAAGAAACCAAAAGAGGCCAAATAAAAGCAATACCAGCAACAAAGAAATGGCACTGAAGAAGCTGGCCAGTGTGTGCGGGGGTGAACTCGTGCAGCACGGAACTGGTACCTCCTGTGCCTCTGTCACGGCCCACTGGGGAGTTGCAGCTCAGCTCTCCGGGAAGCTGGGAATCTGCCTGCCAGGAAGCAACAGACCGGCCAGCTGGGAAGCGGCAAAGGTCGAGCAGGGGGAGGCAGAGTGGGGGGTGGGAAAGTGTGTCCTGCTGGTTACTGGGTGCTCTGTCTCCTGCTGGGAGCTCAGTGAATCTGCTTTTCCATATTCCCTGTCTGCTGATTTCCGGCAGGAGTCCAAGATGGTGGATCCGTACTGTGTTAGCTGATACGGATCCACTCATAACTCTCCTCTCTCTCTGTTCTCTGTCAGTTTCTTATACCATTCGGTGCTTGTTTGAGTTCTTTATCTCTTCATTTGACACTTAGGGTTCCAGGATTGACGTTTGTCTCTGTTTTACTTAGTTTTTCGGGTCTTTGCTGTAGAGGGATGGCATGGTGCTTCTGTCTAAAGTGCCATGTTCCCCTCACCTTGGGAACTTTAAAAAATGCTGATGCTCAGGCCCCACTCCTGAGATTCTAATGTAATTGGTCTAGGATGTAGCTTTAAAAGCTGCCTGGGGGATTCTAATGTGTAGTCAGAGACCAACTGCCCCCCCCGCAACTTTGATCAAATAGCTTAGTGTCCTGGTTGGATGTCATCTAAAAAATAATGCATATTTTATACCACAGCCTCAACACATATTATCCCACACATATTATCTTCTTATAGTTTTTCCAGATCTCTGTGAGTTCAGTATTAACATCCCATGTTTTATAGATGAGAAAATTGAGGCTCAGAGACATGAAGAATCTTGCCCAAAGTCCCCCAGCTGATAAGTAACGGTGTTCAGACTTAAAATTAGATTTCCTGATCCCATCTTGAGATTGTTTCCCTTTCATGGAAATTAGGAGGTCAGGTTAGATTAGAGATGGAAAATAGCTAGCATGTAGGTCACTGTTCCCCCTTCTACACTGTCAACAGGCATCATGACTAGATTAAGGCACTTTGTTTCTGAGGGAGAACAGAATCCCAGAATCTTTCTTAACACACCATCCTAGGCAGGAATTGATTGGAACTGACACATGGATCCCTGAACTAAATGATCCTGAAAGACCCTTCTAGTTCTGGAGTTCCATGAGTAGGGTTGTTGCAACAGCCAGTAGGCTTAGGAATGCAGGCCAGCAGGGTGGGACGCTTTCCAAGCCTGCTTCCTCTAGTCTCTGCCCCAGGACAAGGAGAGAGATTCCAGGATGTGTCTCAGCTCCTCCTAGCAACTCCCATAAAGGCAGGGCAGCTAAGTGGTTCAGAGTATAGGCACTGCTGACAGGCCTGAGTTTAAATCCTCATATAAGCATGCAAAATCTTCAGCATAATAGGTGCTCAACAAATGGTAGCTTAAACCAAAATTAAAAGTTAATAAATATATAAAAAGCTGGGATTCCGAGGCAGTCACCCTGGCGCCTATCCTCTTGCCAACTCCAACCTTTAACTCGTCTTCATCCTTCTTCCCTTTTCTCCCGGTCTCTGCCTCCCTCCTGCTTCCCACTCACAGAGACATGCCCCGTGCCTCTCCTGGAGCTGGGGTTCAGGGATGGCTCTCTGTCAACACCAACCTGTGCCCCGCCAGCACCTGGCACTCAGGCCACAGTACTCATACAAAACAAAAAACAAACCCACTGCCATCTAGTTGATTCCAACTCATTGCGACCCTATAGGACAGAGTAGAATTGCCCCATAGGGTTTCCAAGGAGTGACTAGTGGATTTGAACTGCTGACCTTTTTGTTAGTGGCCATATTACTTAACTACTATGCTGCCACCAGGGCTCCATAATACTCATAGCCTATGTTTATCGCACACTTACTATGTGCTAAGCATGTTACATGTTTCAACTCATTAACCTTTACAGCAACATCACGATGCACATACTGTTATCTCTTAATTGTGCACGATGAACAGGCTCAGAGAGGTATAGTAACTTGCCCAAGATCACACAGCCTCGGCTGGTTTGCAGAGAGAAGATCCATGGCCAAGGCTGATCCTCATGTAGATTCAAAGCCCCTCACAGGCAGAGCCCCTTCCAGTGGCTTCCCTGATACTCCCTGCCATGCCTAGGGCAGGCTTCGCACCCATGATTTCCAGTTTCCAAATAAGAAACCTCAGGGATTTCTTGCCTGTATGATGGAGTGAAAAGGGGGTGGGCTTTGAAACTTGGCAACACTAGGGTGCAATCCCCGATCAGCCCATTTAAAAAAAAAATCTGTGTGACTTGGGGCAAGTTCCTTTCTCTTGCCAAGCCTCACATCTGGGAAACAGCATCACCATCCCACCTCCCAGGGCTACTGTGGGGGTTAAGTAAGAACACAGTGCCTGGCACAACTTTTGGCACATAGTAGGTGGCCAAGAGAACAGCTGTGGCAAGGGGCCTGGCACACAGTCAGTGCTGCATAAATGCTTGTTGGGAATCCAAACTTAGGAAGTGCATCCAGAACATAGTGGTGCTCACTAAACATCTGTGAACGGAATAGAAAATAAAGCACCCAGGACAACAAGTATCATTGTCTTAAATGTAGATAAGACACCTGACAAGTAGTAGGTACTCAGTGAATATTAATAGGCAAGGGGGGTTGGAGCCAGAGTGACTGCCTTGGAATTCCAGTTTTTTATATATTTATTAATTTCTGATTTTTGTTTAAGCTATCATTTGTTGAGCCCCTAATACATACAAGGCTCCATGCTGAGGGTTTTGCATGCTTCTATCAACAAGTATCACTGTCGTAAATGTAGACAAGACACCCGATGGATAGTAGGTACTAAATAAGTGTCCTGAGCTGAATGCAGCTATTGTACCCAGCCTTGTGTATAATAGTTGCTCACAGAAAACACCTGTGGTGAAGTACCTGGCACACAGTAGGTGCTCAAGGAATGTTTGTGGTGACCTTAATGGAAGGGAGGTGCCAGGTACACGGTAGGTGCTTGATACGTGTCCAGTGCTGACGGATGCAGGTGAGGTGCCCAGGACACGATGCTGAAGAAATGTTTGTGGGATGCGGGCAGAAAAAAGCTCTCAAAAACATAGTAACTGAAAACCAAACCCGTTGCCATCATGACAATTTCGACTCATAGCGACCCTACAGGACAGAGTAGAACTGCCCTACAGGGTTTCTAAGGTGGATTCGAACTGCTGCTCTTTTTGTTAGCAGCCAAGCTCTTAATCGCTGCACCACCAGGGCTTCAAGCACATAGTAGGTCTCAATAAATGTGCCTGGGCAAGCTGTGTGGCACGTAGTAGGTGCTCAGGAAGGGGTATTCCCCGTGCCCTCCCCACAGGGACCTTCCCGGGGCCAGGCAGCCACTGGTCCCTGCTCTCCCCTCTCCCCCGGCTCTCCCCTGTCCACCCTTTCACCTTTGTTGTAGAGGGAACCATCGAAGTAGTAGCTGCCAGTGTAGAAACCGGTGGCCAGCTCGATGAGGTGGCGAGCCCAGGTGTTGCCGGCTCCCGGGAAGCTGGCCAGCGCGATAAGCTGCTTCGACTTGGCTGGGAGGAACCTTCTGTCCATGCAGCGGTTGTCTGCAAAGGGCGGGGCACGGATGGGGTCAGATGGAGCTGGTCCAGCCTACCACTTCCCTGCTGTATGACCCAGGCACACGATAAAACCTCCTCTGGGCCTCAGTTTACCTATCTGTAAAATGGGTCAATCGTTCCTCCCTCTCAGAGTTAATGTGAGGGTTAAATGAGATAGTGTCTGAAAAGTGGTAAGCACAGTGCTTAGCACATGGCTGTTGTTATTAGCTGCTGTGGAGTTAGTCCCCAACTCATGGTGACCCCACACACAAGGGAATGAAATGCTGCCCTGTCCTGTGCCATCCCCATTATCAGTTGTGGATTGGAACCTTGGGATCCAGAGGGTTTTCACTGACTGATTTTCAGAAGTAGATCACCAGGCCTTTCCTCCTAGTCCATCTTAGTCTGGAAGTTCCACTGAAACCTGTTCAGCATCATACAATACGCAAGCGTCCACTGACAGATGGGTGGTGGCTGTGCATGAGGTTCACTGGCCAGGAATCAAACCCAGGTCTCCTGCATGGAAGGTGCAAATTCTACCACTGAATTGGAATCCCTAATAGGTGTTCAGTGAAGGTCAGGTAGAATGAGGCCTTCTCTCCAGCCTCAGTTTTCCCTCTGGCACAGCGTGCCTGGTCATATCACCTCCACCCTTTCCTCCAACTGAAAATCTTCAATGGCTCCCATCTACAAAGGATCATGCCCAAGGTTCTTAGCTTGGCCTCCAAGCCCTGTGAGGCCTGACCCTTGCATGCTTCTTGGCCCATCCCACCACTATCCCCTCCCACCCAGACCTGCTAACCACCCTGGCCTCCCTTCACATCCTTCTCTGTGATCTGTTTCTTCTAGTCTCAGCACCTTCACACAGGCTGCTCCCCCACCATCATTGCCTCCAACCTGCCTTTGCCTGGTAGATGGCTTCTCACTGTTCAGCTCTCAGATGGATTGGTCCTTCCTTCCTTCTCTGACTCCCTAGGCTGGGTAAGGTCCCCTCTCATTACTGCACCATGTCCATCTCCTCCATACTGGTTATTGTAATTTTAATTCAAATAATTATTTGTGTAGTCAGTTGTTCAGTCAGAAACCTTGCCCTATGGCTCTTTGCTGATTCCCCAGAACTTTCCATAATATGTGGCACATAGTAGGCACTCAGTAAATGTTTCTTGGATAGATGGATGGATGGATAGATGGATGGGTAGCTGGGTGGGTGGGAAGTGGATGGATGAATGAATGGATAGGTGATTATATGTACGGTTGGGTGGGTGGTAGATGGTGGGTGATTATATGGGTGGGTGGGTGGTGGATGGATGGGTGATTGTATGTATGGGTGGGTAATTGGAGGGATGGCTGGATGGATGAATAGATAAATAGATGAGTGGATGATAATAATATCTACTTTAAAATAATGCATGTAACATGTTAACATACTGAAATGCTCCAAAGAAGTAGTTATTATTTTTTTCTCTAGCCCTAGATTTCCTCATCCATAAAATGGGTTCTAGTATTCTTGATTCTCTGTCTTCACAGAGATCTCAGGATGCCACTACCGTCAGAGTGAGGGGAAAATACATACCTCAGCACCCCCACTGCAACCCTTACTGGAGCTAAGAAGGTACACTGCTAATTTCTCCTGGCCCATACAGCTGTTCCAAGCAGGAAGCTGAGGGAAGGCCCAGCATAGGGTGCTCCGAAATGGAAAATGAAGAGGAGAGAATCTCGGATCCCAGGTCTGGAGGCTCCCAGTCCCTGTCCTGCCCTCTGCACGCTGGGCAGGTGACCGCAAGTCTCATTTACCATGAGAGGCAAGGCAGGCAGCCCTCCTTCCCCCAGCCCGC
Organism: Trichechus manatus latirostris; assembly: GCF_000243295.1. Lineage (NCBI taxonomy): Eukaryota > Metazoa > Chordata > Mammalia > Sirenia > Trichechidae > Trichechus > Trichechus manatus. The sequence goes on from NW_004443997.1 coordinate 4,741,100, forward strand.
CACCAGCTCTTCCTGGTCCCTGAGCTCACAGGCTCCTCTACATCACCCCAGTCCTCTCCTCCTTTCCCCCACATCCCTGTGCCCTGCTCAGGGGTCTGGATCCCACCCCTCCCTTCTCCCCAACCACCTAGCTCCACCTATTCCCCCTGGATCTTCTCCCTCTCAGCTGGCTCAATCACGTGAACATTCACACAGGAACAAATAGCTTCATCATTCAAAAAAAAAAAAATTCCCCTCCAGTGACCACCATGTCTCCTTCACTGGTTCCCAGCCACACTTCTGGTAGAGTCCTCCACATTCTCCAGCTCCAGGTCCTCTCTCCCACTTGATCCTCAACCTGCTACCCTGCCTTCCTCCCCGCTCACTGCATGGAACCATCCTTGCTAAGGTCACAGTGACAGCTCCCCCCACAAGTGTTAAATCCAGATGACCTGACTGCCCAGCAGCATCTGATACCACCAATCACTCCACCCTGCTTAGAATTCCTTCCTCCGTGGTTTTGGGGACATGGTTCTCCTCTGACCTCTTGGTCCATGGTTTTGGGGATACAGTTCGCCTCTGAGTCTTTGGTCCATGGTTTTGGGGACACAGTTCACCTCTGACCCCTTGGTCCACAGTTTTGGAGACATGGTTCTCCTCTGACCTCTTGGTCCACTCCCACAAAGCCTCCTCTCTAGCCTCCTGACTCTCAGACAACCCCTAATTTTGGAACTCAGCCCTTTCCTCTTCTCATCCTACTCTCTGCCCCAGACATCCTGGTTCACCTGGGACAACCCTTGTCAGCCTGATGTAAATTTTTTAAAATATATTTTATTTTGTTGTTGTTGTTGAGAATATACACAGCAGAACATACACCAATGCAGCAATTTCTACACGTACGATTCAGTGACATTGATTACCTTCTTCGAGTTGTACGACTGTTCTCACCCTCCTTTTCTGAGTCGTTCATCCCCCATTCACATAAACTCCCTGCCCCTAAGGTTCCTGTCTAAATTTTCAAGTTGCTGTTGTCAATGTGATCCCATATAGGTAGATCTTAAATGAGCACAATGCTCAAGGCAGATATTCTTTCCTAGTTAAGCTAACTATTGTTTGGTTTCAAGAAGACTTTAGGGGATATTTTTGGTTTAAGGTTTAAAGATGATCTCAGGGCAATAGTTTTGGGGGTGCATCCAGTCTCCGTGTACTGATGTACTTTTAATAGTTCCCCCTTTCAGTATCAAAAGTGCTCCAGTCTGGAAGACACATTATAAGGCGACCCGAGCAGTAACTCCTACAGGACAGCTGCTTTTGCAGTGTCAGTTAAACCAAGACCTCTGGTTATTTTCTAGGACAAAATTCCAGACGCCATATGCGTGACAGATTTGGGAGAAGCCAGTGACCAACAAGGGTTAGAACTTGGCTGGGCATGAGATCAGCCCAATCAAAGCCAAGCGAAAGGTCAAGCAGTAAAAGTGATAATGGCCCCTTACGTTTGCTAAGGGCTTCATAGCACACGACACAGTCCACACCAATCATTCTGCTCAAGAGTCCATCCTAGGTAGTCAGGCCCTGGCCCAGAGCTTCAGATTCAGGTAGGAGCAGTCCTGGAGAGGTGAGGAGGAGGGGCAGAGCACACGTGTGTCCTGTTCCAACCTGGAGCAGGTGTTGGTGGCTGGGAGGAGGAGAAAGGCTTTTGCTGTAACACAGCCTCCCAGCTTGGGGGTTAACTGCATGGACTTTGATGCCTTAGATTCAAATTTTAATTCTGCCACTTACTCGCTGGATGACCTCAAAAAATAATTCATCTGATAATGTTCTACATTCTAGCCTGGTGAGTAGCATCTGGGGTCTTAAAAGCTTGCGAGAAGCTATCTAAGAAGTGGTCTCTTCCCACTTGGAGCAAAGAACGAAGAAAACCGAAGACTCAGGGAAGCAATTAGTCCACAAGAATGATAACCCACATGAACCACAGACTCCTCTAACCTGAGACCAGAAGAACTAGATGGTGCCCGGCTACCACGGCTGACCACTCTGACTGTCATCACAATAGAAGGTCCTGGTTAGAATCGGTAAAAAATGTAGAACAAATTTAAATTAAAAAAAAAAAAATAAAAAAAGAACAGACTTACAGGTCTGAAAGACACTAGAGGAACCCCTGAGACTACTGTCCTAAGACAACCTTCTAACTTGAAACTATAGACACTCCTGGAGACCACTTTTCACCAAATAATAGACAGGGCTATAAAATAAACAATAACACCTGTGAAGAACGTTCTCCTTAGAAAGGAGAAACCGAAAGGGCAACATTTGCCCAAAACCAAAGATGAGAAGACAGGAGGGGCAGGGAAACCAGAACCCAGAGAGGAAACGGGGAGAGTGCTGACACATTGCGGGGACTGCAAGCAATGTCATGGAACAATTTGTGTAAGAATCATTGACTGGAAAATTAATTTTCTATGTGAACTTCTACCTAAAGCACAAAAAGTGTTAGAAGAAATTAGGCTAATAAATGAATCTATAAAATTAGGCATATTATTAAAAAAAAAAAATTCACCCGAGCCCCGGTTCTCTCTCCTGTACAAAGGGACTGATAACAGCAACCACCTCCTGAGGTTGTTCCAAACCAAAAAAACAAACCCATTGCTGTCAAGTTGATTCTGACTCGTGGAAACCCTATGTGTTACAGAGTAGAACTGCTCCATTGGGTTTTCTTCACCGTAATCTTTACAGAAGCAGACTTCCAGGCCTTTCTTCTGAAGTGCTGCTGGGTGGGTTTGAACCACCAATCTTTAGGTTAGTAGCTCAGCGCAAACTGCGTCACACAGGGACCTTGCCTGAGGTTGTTAAGAGGATGGAATGAGAGACTGCACAGGACTCAAACGCTGTAAGTGCCAAGGGATCGTAGCTCTTAGTATTGCTGCTACTCGCCAGAGGCCCAGGTCTCCTCTCCCGCCATACTTAATCTGTTTGTTCAGAGAAGAGTAGCCTTAGAAGGAAAATAAACCAGAGAGTGTCTGTGTTGAAGCCAATTAGGTGTCTGGGAATGGTTTTCATGGGAACACAGTGCAAAAAGGAGTCTGATTTGGAGTGATGGTTATGTTTTATGTTGTGAAAGATGGGGACTGCCCAGTTGTCACTGAATTATATACTTAAAATTTGTGCATCTCGCTCTATGTAAATTTTACTTTCAAAAGTCATAAGCAAGTGTTGAATTCTAGCTAATGGCGTGCACACTGCAGTGTTTATGGATGAAGCATACAGATGCCTGCAATTTACCTGGAAATGCATAAAAAAATAAGATGGACTGATGGATGGAGAAAAGGAGAGATGCATGATTAAGCAACTGTAGCAAAATGTTCACAAATGTAAAAATCTAGGAAGCGAATATATGGGTGTTCACTGTTCAATTCCTTCAGCTTTTCTGGAAGTTTGGAATTTTTGCATAAAATGTTGGGAGGGAGAAGGAAGCCGGCCCCTTAAATCTCCCTGAGGACAAGAGTTCTCCGCTCGAACACTGCCTGGAAGGCTGAGACCAACTCCCAGGTAACGGGCTTTTCTTTAGAGCACTAAAAAGAAAGTGTATTTGATTCTTAAACCCTATAAATCAAAGCAGATGCTGGAGGCAGTACTGTATACAGCTTTGGAGTCAGACAGGCCTGGATTTCGATCCTAGGTTGTCATGGTCAAGCTGTGTGACCTTGAGTAGGGCTCTTCACCTCCCTGAGCCTCAGTTTCCTATAAAATGGGGGCAATAAACTTTACAGGATTAGATGGGATAATGAGTGTTAAGTATGTACAGTGTATGTCAGAATGCTGTGGTTAGGAGTGCTGTCTCAGGCCTGCCTGGTTTGAATCCCAACTCTGACACGTCCTAGCTGTGTGACTCTGGCCAAGTTACTCAACCTCTCTGTGTCGAGTTGCCTCATTTGTAAAACGGTAACTATACAATATATCATCAGACTGTTGGGAGGGTTAAGTGAGTTAATTCAAGTAAAGGGCTTGGACAATGCCTGGCACACAGTAGGTGCTCAGTAATGATTCAGCTCCCATCAGTATTAATTACTAAAGGGCTGTGCACACAGTAAGTATTCAATAAATGGCAGCCGTGGTGGATCAGACTCTTGGCAGCCTGATGAACCAAATGACTCCCAATCTCCCCAGTGCGCAGGGACAGAAAGTACGATGTGGAAAAATAGAAAATCTGTAATGGCCTGGGGCCAGGACACTGGGAACAAGCAAACTCATCAATTAGGGACTCTTCATCTGCCATTGAAAAGGCCCAGAGCGTCTGCTCTGCCCACATCAAAGCTGTCTGTAGTCACAGGATAATTAATCTGTATAGGGCTCTCCCTGCAGCCTGAGGCAACACAGTTCTGCACAGACAAACCAGCACATCCCCAAAGCTAACAAATACTGATCCTTCCTCAAGGAAGTGTAAGCAGAGACAAGGGCCCCGTTTGCTAAACACACTTCTGCTCACTGGGCTCTTAGTGGGGCTTTAGCCACCACGGAAGCAGCTGCAGTTGGCCACGACTGGTCCCTCCATCAGGCCAAATGGGATGGGCAATCGGTAGGGCTGCCACTAGCTCTTATGGCATCTTTGTGCAAATCAGAAAAAAAGCCACCGCTCCTCCAGGTGGGTGCACTGCCAATCCAAGGTGCATGGTGTGGTGGGCAGAGCAAAGGCTGGCATTCAGGCTCCACTTTCTCCATAGGCTGTGCTTTCCCAGTGTGCAACCTAACCACCCATACACGGCGGCCTGGATGCCGGGAGATAAGGAGATCTAAACTAACGGTGCTTTGTTGGCTCTCTAGGCTTCAAAGGGTGTCTCTGCACTGTGGACAGAGGTTTCTAGCAGGGGTTTTGGTGTCAAAGAACTGGAAGCAAATCACCTTCCTGGATGTGTAATTGTGGTCAGTTCCTTAACCCTTCTGAGTCACGGTGTTTTCAACTTTAAAATGGGGATGATGCTGCCTTGGTCAAAGGCTTGCTGTGGACTACGCATCTTAAATGAGCTGAGGTGTGTAGAGGGCTTGGCATAACGCCCTTTGGCATAAAGCCGCTTTGTTACATAGTAGGTCATCGGTATATTCAGATTTTGGGGTAATCCTTCAGGGCCTTCCTTTGGGCTGAGCATCCCAGGAGGGGACTCTCCCCCCAGTCCTCCCCAAATGTCACTGCTCTCCAAGATGCCTTACTTAGGAGAAAGGTTTTCATCTAGAAATTTTATAAACACCGTGGCCTTGGGCAAGTCTCTCTCAACTGTTCTGAGTCTCAATTTCCCTACCTGTAAAGTGGGACAATGACTGCTCCCACCTGATAGAAAAGCTGAGGGCATTCAATGAGGAAATGCAAGTGAAAGACTTAACACTGGGTCTGGCACAGAGTAAGTCCTTGAGAAACCTAAAGTGGTGCCACCATCATCATCATCGTCATCACTGTCATTATTGCCATCATCATCATCATCAACAGTGCAATCTAGCAGCCCCAAGAAATGGAAGAGAAGATGATGGGCAAGTGCTCCAACAGCAAAGGAAGAAGGATATACGTGGGAAAAACATGTGAGAGGGGACAAAGGAGACTTTATAGATAGAGTCACAGAATCGTAGAACTGGAAGTACCCTTGGAGGTCAACAATATACAGCTTCATTTTACAGATGGAGAAACTGAGGCCCAGAAACGGAGGGTGACTTGCCCAGAACCACACGGTGGGTCCATGGTGGAGTCAGTGGGAGACCCAGGTCTCCCACTCCCAGCCCAGAATCTCTTCCTGCTCAAGCTCACTGCCTCCACTACAGAGAAAGAGCCACCAAGGGGGTCCTCAGTGAGGAGGGACAGAGATGAGGGTCTCGGACCCACCACCCGTCCCCCTCCACTGCTGCCCACCCCTGGTCTCAAAGCCTGGCCAAGTTCACTGGCCCTGTCCTGTGGCCTGCGTGGTTCTCTCTTTCCTGGTGGGCTGTAAGAGACTGACGGACCAGGGCCCTCTGGAGGGGAGGCCTGGGGGTCCGCCGGGGGAGGCTGGGCTTACCTTGCACCTGCGTCTGGTATACGATGAAGTAGCTGGGCGTCCCACAGCTCTCAAACTCCTCGGCACTGCACTTCTGGGCACAGAGCTGCTCGTCCTCTCGCTCGTGGAGGGGGAATCGCGTGGTGGGAAAGCCGCAGTGGCAGGCAGTGCCCGCGAGAGCCGCCAGTGGGTACTCCTGGGGGTAGAGTGGGAGAGGCGGGGGGGGGGATGGTCACTAAATCCCTGGACAACCCTGGACTGTGAACATGGAGTAGGATTTGCATTCCAACCATCTCCTTCTTCATTACTCTCCCCTAACTATAAAAACCAGTTGCCCTTAGGTCGATTCCGCACAAGCAGCTCTGTATCCCCTGTCCACTTAACCCCCGCCCTCCATCTCTCTCCTTTGGCCCCTAAGGAGATCAGAGAAAACAGGAAGACGGAGGTTTCAGGCAGGGGCCTTCCAGGTCACACTGGCTTGTCCATGACCCCACGTGTGGTTGTCCCCCTGCCAAGGAGGAACTCTGGCCGGTCTGTACGCTTCCCAGGACCCCCAGGGACTGAGGAATGTCCCCCTGGAGGGGACACTGTGGGGGGATCCCTGCCCAGAAGAGAGTGCTGTAACAAAGGATGGCCAAGCCTCCTTAAATTTCACAAGCTCCCCACTCCTGACCTTCCAGGATGCCCCTTAGGAGCATAGCATGCACCCTGGAAGTGCCTGACGACTTGAAGCAGCCTGGCTCCCCTGGCGTGGCTCTTGGAAACCTCGTTACTGAGTCTCCAACAGCCAACCAGCTGCTGTTGAGTCAACTCTGACTCATGATGACCCCATGTGTGTCACAGTAGAACTGTGCTCCATAGGGTTTTCAATGACTGATTTTCCCCTCAGGCCTTTTTTCAGAGGAGCCTCTGGGTGGACTCGAACCTCCAACCTTCTGGTTAGCAGCTGAGTGCATTAACTGTTTGCACCACCCAGAAACTCCTGTAGGGTCTCCAGGTAGCTCTGAAGTTAAGAGCATGGATTTGGACTCAGTCCCAGATGTCAATCCCAGCTCTGCCACGTGCTTGTGCTGTGAGCTTGGGCAAGTGACTTCCCCTGTCTGAGCCTTGATTTTCTCATCTGTGAAATGGAATGGAATTTCCAACTCATAGACTTGTGAGAAGTAAACTGTGTGACCCATGGTCCTCAGGAAGCAGCAGCCTCCATGTGGTGCATCCTGAGAGGTGCCTGGTGGATTTGGAGGCTCAGGTGAGAGACATGGCCAAGCAGGGTGTCTGACCCAGAGCCAGGATCCAGGAGGAGGGGTGAGCTCTGAGCTCCCAGGAGAGGCCACAAAGCCGGCCCCCAGCCAATGCCAGGGTCCTTGAGGATAGAGACCATATAGCATTGCCTTTGCACCCCCAGAACTAAGCACAGGCCTGGCACCTAGTAGGTTCTCATTAAATATTTGCTAAATGAATGAAGTACCCAACCACCTTCTCATGGTGGAGGAAGGGGAGAGTCTACTCTGGACACCCGTGTAATCAGCTCATCTTGAGGGAAGGATGGAGCTCCTTGGACCTCACTGACTGCCAGCTCAGTGCCCAGCTCTGCTGGGTACTGGGAGGAAGGAGGCATAAAAACATCCAAGGCCCAGCCCTTACCCTTGAGGAGTTCATACTCTGGGTCGTCAAGGGTCTCAGGCTGAGAAGGAACCCATAAACCATCTAGCCCAACGGCTATCCAGTGCCCAAAGTTCTGGATGCCATCCCTGTCTGGCCTCCACATGAATATGTCCAGTGACGGGGAACTCACTCTGTCCCAAGGTGGGATTGTCCTTGCCTCTTATACCCGGTGATCTTCTACTCTTGCTTCTAGGTCCAGCTCAAATGACACCTCCAACCCTTGCTATTAGAACCTACTTCCTCAGGGGGAGAGAAATCTACTCGTGTAACTTCAAACTCTTGGACCCACATGCAACAGCTGCCCCCCTCTCCCTCTTCACAGATTGCAGGCCATAACCTCATCCTGACTAGGCCGTTGCGTCTCTAGCCAAGCATCCTGGTTCCTCTAGCACGGCCCCTCCCTCTGAGTTAGGGCCCCCCACCCCCACCCCGGCTTCTGTGCACAGGATCCTGTGCTCACCTTCCCAGTGCAGAAGTCCACGCACTTGTCCACGGACATGTTCAGCATGGCGGCCGTCACAGGCAAGGCCAGGGAGAGGTTGTCAGGCCTGCGGAAGCAGCCTCGGAATACCGCACTTCCATCTGCAGAACCATAGGGAAAAGGGGTAGTCAGATCTAGGCCGGGAGAACCACCTTCTGAAGGAAGTGCTCCTAAGCTGAAGCCCAGAGAAGGCAAGAGCCTTGTCCAAGGTCACACTGTGAGACAGAAAGATAAGCCACGTTTTCTGTTCTTGAGCTGGTCTGTCCATAGCCAAGGAACTAGATAATTCAAAGAAAGTTCTCCTCAACCCTGGCGTATTTGTGAACAATCCAGGTCTCTGGGAAGAAGATCGTCCTTGGTCACCATATTGCCTTTTCTTTGTTAGCATTCTTATGTTTTCCTTCCTCATTCGCAATGGTAGCAACTTTCCCTTCAGGGAAGTGATATATTCCAGGGAGGAACATCACGATCGCATCAGGAGGGGGCTGAGTGTTTGAGGATCCAGGAGAGCTAAGGGTTCAGGGTTGTCTTGCCCCTCCACCTCCCATCATACTGGGATTTAGGGGGGGAATTCTGAGTCTCCAGGGTCTTTACACACCAGGTACTAGATACCTACAGGCTCCAAGGGACTGAGATATTGAGGAACTGCTTTTAAGACGACATAATCCCACTGCACAAAAGAAAAATTCGGAGGCAACTGCTAATCCTTCACTACAAGTCAGCCCTGAAGAAAATTATTTACGGATGCGGTCTTAGGCGAGGCTCCCTAGAATGTGATTTATGGAGGACGTGAGCTCACAAGGGGCGAGGGGGAAGCAGGATAGGGCAGGGGAAGGAGCCAAGCTAGGCTGTGACCTCAGCTGCAGCCCATCTTCTGCCTGACCCCATAGAGAGCCCTGGAGAGTGAATTGTACCGAAGAGTCGGTCCTTAAGGAAAGGGGCCAGTGCCCGTCAAGTCGACTCTGACTCATGGTGATCCCACGTGCGTTAGAGTAGAATTGTGCTCCCAGGGGTTTTCAGTGGCTGATTTGTTGGAAGTAGATGGCCAGGCCTTTCCATGGTGGTACAAACAGTTAATGGGTTCAGCTGTTAACCAAAAGGTTGGTGGTTCAAGTCCATCTAGAAGTGCCTCAGAAGAAGGCCCTGGTGATCTACGTCTGAAAAATCCGCCATTGAAAACCCTGTGGAGCACAGTTCTTCTCTGACACACATGGGGTCGCCATGAGTTAAAATCGACTCCATGGCAACTGGCAAGGAAAGGCGGCTGGCCCTGGCCTTGTGTGCCCTACTCCCCACTGTGTCATTCAGCTGTGGGCTGCCCCATCTTCTGGGACAGAGAGGCTGCTCCTATTGGGCCAAGGGCAATTTTCAGAGAACGGGCAGCTGTGAGCCACTAGCAACCAATAGTCAAAGCAGTAAAGGGGATTTGGGTGGGCACCCATTGTATCCACTACAGATGTGCACAAAGATTTGGCAATAAGGATGTTTGTTGCAGCGTTTTTTAAATTAACAAGTAAAAGATTGGAAACAACCTTGACCTAGATGTCCAACATCCAAAGTCCATGCTTCTTCCAATAATACTATGTACTATTATGATTTATGGGGTCCTGGTGGTGCAGCGGTTAAGAGCTTGACTGCTAACCAAAAGGTCAATTGTTCGACTCCACTAGCCGCTCCCTGGAAACCCCATGGGGCAGTTCTACTCTGTCCTATAGGTTCGCTATGAGTCAGAATTGACTCAACAGCAACGGGTTTATTATGATTTATGCTTGTATTAATGTCCTAATACCCTTGGTATCATGACAGCCACTGTGTAGTGGTCACGTGTTATCTGCCAGCAACAGCGTTGAGCCCTTCACACAGGCAGCCTCACTGAACCTTCACGTCCACCCTGGTGGAATAAGGACCCCCATTTTTACAGATGAAGAAACTCAAGGTTCAGAGGGTTGAAACCACTGTACACAGGTCACCAAACTTATAGGAGGCAGAGCCGAGCCTGGAATCTAAGTCGGTCTGAATTCAAAGTCAGATCTTTCCACTCCCACTGCTGTAATGCATCTCTGTGTGCCAAAAACTGTGATAAATGTTTGATATACTTTGTCTACTGGAATCCTCTTAACCCCTACCAGGAAGGTCTCATTCTCTCCATTATACAGAAGGGAAAACAGAGGCTGAGAGAGGGAAAGTGACTGCCCAAGGCTACATAGCAGACCAGTAGTAGGAACTGGATTTCAAGCCTGAATGTCTGGACTCCGGGCCTCCCAGTCTCCTGAGCTGTCCCTCTTTAAAAAGGTCCGGCTTGCGCATGTCAAAACTGCCCTTCACATTCACGCAACCTTTGACCTTTGGCCACTAACCATTCAGAAAGTCAGGGCTGTCATTCTGGAGTCGCTTGACACAAGTGTCCAATTCTCTTTAAGCATCCCTCAATGTTCCAGATCTCGACCTGAAGTCTCCAGAACTCTCTTCCAATTATTCTCCTACCTCTTCCCTACAGGACCCTATTTGAGGGCCCATGCTAACATCCCTTGGGTCACAGCAAGGGCCAGGAATATTGCCGTGGGCAAGAGTGCTGGGGTTGGGGCCAAAGGGGCCCCTCAGGGCTGAGGCAGTCCTGGATCCACTGTAGGGGTCTGAAGCCCACCACCTCTCTTCCTCCAGGGTGGGTTCTTTCCTGGAGGCCCCTTCCACCACCCTGGTGGGGTCTGAGGGCCCCAACACACGACTGGGCAGGAGAAAGAGAGTAGTGTCAGAAGGGGTGAGGGCGTGTGGGTGAGTGCACGGGGCTGGGTATGCATGTGGGTGGGTAGCTGTGGGCCTGGCTGTACCCAAGTGTGACTGGGCCATGAGGCATGGGATAAATGTGTGCCCAGGGGTCTGTGTCTGGCTGTGCCTGAGAGGTTGTGCGTGATGGGGGGCCGTGTGCATGCGGTATTCATGTGTGTGGCTGTGTCTGCGGGTGTGGGAAGCTGTACCTACCTGTCTGGGCATGTGGATGCTGGAGTCTGAGAATGCAAATGTTACCCTGTGGACCTTGGTCATCCACAGGTATGTGGGTCTGTCCATGTGGAAGTAAGGGACTGTGTGCTGGGAAGGAGCCCTTGTGGCACAGTGGTTAAGTACTCGGCTACTAACTGAAAGGTTGGCAGTTTGAACCCACCAGCAGCTCCGAGGCAGAACAATGTGGCAGTCTGCTTCCCTAAAGATTTACAGCTATGGAAACCCTATGGGGCGGTTCTACCCTGTCCTATAGGGTCGTTATGGGTCAGAATCACTTGACAGCAATGGGTTTTTTCGGTGTGTAGACCTGTGTCCACCTGTCTGCCTGGTCACATGACAAGGCACCTGACGTGGGCACGTGGGTCCGACTGTGTGCGTCTAACCTCTACAAGTGTGAGTCTCATCATGGGGTGTTGACCACGTGGGGACACTCACCCCAGGGGATCTCTCTAGGTTGCTTGGCAACCAGTTAGCTGAGCCGGGGGCTCCCCGCTCCTTGCAGAGTATGAGTTGAGTTTCGGCCAACTTCCCACCTGACTCAATGCCACCAGGGGCTGGCCACTTCCCAACGATCCCAGAGCAGCCAGCGCCTTGGTTCGAACAAACATGTTGGTTTCCCCTGTGCACAGCCACCTCCTGCTGGCACCACCAAAAGAGAGTAACGGGGGGTGGGTCCCTCTGCTGGAGTCCGGCCTGGACTAATGCCTACAGCACATGGACCTTCACACCTGCTGCCCACAGCCAGGGATGCTGCTGGGGCTCCACCAGTCCTTTTACAACAGTGGCTGCCGCGTGCAGGTCTCTGTACTGGAGTGTGTGTGTCCACTTGTGGGCATGTGAGAGCTGAAATGTACCCTGGGTGGTCTTTGGCGTCACCTGCCATCAGGGGTCACCCCTGCATTCTCTCGCAGACATGACCTCGAGTAATTGAGGGCACTGGGGCATTGCTCAGGGTCCCTTGAGTCTACGTGCTGTTCATCTGGGTTTCCTGGGCCAAATGCTCTGGCCTCCTCCTCCCCCTAGCCGAGTCTGCTCAAAGACCACATGACCATGTGTCTCCAGACAGCCTGATCTCTGCTTCCGGTTCCAGAAGAAGCCCTCCAGCCTGGGACCATACCAGAAGGCCCTTCCCTGGACCAAGAGGCTCAGGATGGAGAGATGAGTGGCCCTTGCCAAGAAACAGAGGCAAGCGACTAGAGACGCGAGTTCTAGGCCTGACTTTGCCGGCCGGTGCCTGCAGGCTGCTTCTCTGGAACTCAGTGTCTTCATCTGTAAAATGGGCAGCTCTCCTCCACACAGTGCCCACCAGCAGCTTCAGCCTTCCCAGCTGTTTGACCAAAGGTGAGTGAGTTTCCTTTCGTAGGGGCCTCAGTTTCCTCCTCTCTAAAATGGAGGCGTGAAAATTGGGTGGATCATTTGAAGATGGACATAGCTGCGTCTTGTGAGCTGTGCTGTGGATACTGGGAGGGGCAGGCAAAGCTCATTGAGTTTGTCTGTCTCCTTGTAGCTGTGCTTAGACCAAAACAGAAACCGAAAAGAAGGAGGAGGAGGAAGTTGAATCCCTACCGTGGCACCTCCCCAGGCAATTTCTGCGGCCATCAGGAGGCCAGGCTGCAAGGGTGGAAAGAGGAAGGGAGGCTCTGTAAGCCCAGCTCCGCCAAGACTGGTCTCCCTTTAACATTTAAGCATCTGCTAATGAGTCCCTGACTCTCTCAGCTTAGAGGAGTCCCAGCTGAATGCCCTGAATACCAAGTGAGGTGAGGGCTTCAGAGGCCTTAAAGGGCCAGCACTACGTTGTGAGTCTCTCTTTGGATGAGGTACATGGTGGGGATGGCGGCTGGAGAGGGGAGCATGTTTAGGAAGTCAGTTCTGTGAAACAGATAACCGATTGGATAGAGGGTCTTCCTGGACCATTCTACTTTGGAAGAGGGATTGCATGAAGTCACAGAGGGCTTCAAGATGTCCAGCAGAAGGCTGGAGAATCTTCCGAGCCAGCAGGGATCCCGGGAGCACTTTGGAGGCCATTTGTCTCTGCAGGTTGCTCTCCACTACAGCTTGGTCATCGAACACTGAGAATACACACAGCAGCCAAGGCATTTAACTTTCCCACTGCCCTCAGTTTCTCCATGTGTAACATGGGTCATCTGGTTCTCCCCTTCAGGGTGAGAGGCTCCCTCGTTTCTTATGTCTGAGATTCAAAGAAACAGCCAGCCAGATTCACTTGACCTTCTTGGCACTCTCCTGTGATAAAAGGAATTCTGGACTTGCACAGTGAGGGCAGTGGCGGTTCAGTGGCAGAATTCTCACCTCCCATGCGGGAGATCTGGGTTTGATTCCCAGTCAAAGCACCTCATGTGCAGCTACCACCGCCCATCTGTCAGTGGAGGTTTGGTGTTGCTGTGATGCTGAACAGGCTTCAGTGGAGCTTCCAGACTAAGAGGGGCTAGGAGGACATGTCTGGTGATCTACTTCTGAAAATCAGCCAGTGAAAACTATACGGATCACGATGTTTCGATCCACAGTTGAACACGGCGATGGCGCAGGACTGGGCAGCATTTTGTTCCGTTGTGCATGGGGTTGCCATGAGTTGTGGGCCAACTCTACAGCAGCTGACAACAACAAACAACAACAGCAGTGGGCAGATGTCTTCTTATCTGCAAAAAGTTCTCGTGTCCAGTGGAAAGGGCATTGGCTTTGAAATCCGCCAGGCCTGGGTCAGCCGTTCACTTAGCTGTGTGCCTGTGGCAGAGGTCTTCACTTCACTAAGCCTCCGTTTCCTCATCTGTAAATGGCATAATTATATCTACTCTGCCCAGCTGTAGCTGAAGTCCATGAGATAGTGTTTGTAACAGTGTCTGAGACCCAACAAGCGCTCAGTCAATGCCTTCTCCATCACTTGTCCATGATACGTGAAGGGTGGCTAGATCCTATGATGATGTCAACACCCCATCAACATGCCCCTGGCACTCAGCATCCCAGTACAGGCTGATGGCCCTGCTGCAAACACTCATGACTCTCTGACTTAGGGTTTTCTATCAGCCCTCATGAGAGACAAGCTAGAAACTTCCAGGGGATTAATCTCAGTCACTCTCAGCCAGTGATGGGTGAGAGGTGCAGGAGCGATGCTGGGGCTTCCTGTCTCTCGGGTGGGACAACTCTGATGCATGCTGTACGCTGTCTCCCTGAGCTCTCCAGTGGGGTTAAGCTTCCGTTGTCTTGAGTCCTGCTTTGTAAAGAACCCTGTCTTGGCTTCCTTCCTTTCCCTGTCTCACCTTCCCACTCCGAGTGCTTCCTGGGATGACCTCCCAGGTAAACTAGGGCTCACATCCTTGTCTCAGGGTCTGTTTCTGGGGGAACCCAACTTAAGACATCTTGGATCTTTGAACAGCCAGGTTTCACTGACAAGGAAAATTCTGCATCCAGTTGGGGGCCCCTGCTTTTCCCAGCTCATAGTCTGTATGAACGAAGCCACCTAGAGTTGTGCAGTGCATAGCCTGTGGGCCAGAGCAGTGCCATGAGTGGTGTCTTCCTGGTGACCAACCCTTACTAAATAATAACAACAGTGGTGGTAGTAACAGTTGTTTAAAAACTGAACCTATTGCCGTCAAGTCAATTCCAACTCATAGTGACCCTATAGGACAGTAGAACCACCCCACAGAGTTTCCAAGCAGCAGCTGGTGGATTCAAACTGCCTACCTTTCGGTTAGCAGTCGAGCTCTTAACCATTACACCATCAGGGCTCCAAGAGTTGTTTACCATGTGACATTAGTGCAAAGTGTGTTACACATATTATATCTTGATTAATTCTCACAACAAAGTGAAAGTATGAGATAAAAACCTGTTGCTGTCAAGTCAATTCTGACTCATAGCGACCCCATGTATTACAGAGTAGAACTGCTCCATAGGGTTTTCTTGGCTGTAATCTTTATGGAAGCAGATCACCAGGACTTTCTTCCGTGGCACTGCTAGGTAGGTTTGAACCACCAATCTTTAGGTTAGTAGTCAAGCGCAAACCATTTGCACCACTCAGGAACCTTCAACCTGTGGGAAAAGCAATACTATTATCCTGATTTCACAGGTAAAGACCTTGAGTCTTAGCGAGATTTGATCCCTTCCCCAGGTCACATAGCTAGTGGGAAGCAGAGCTGGGATTTGACCTCAGTCTTGTTGACATCACATCCTAGTTTCCAACCTCTCCACTATGCTTTCTGCAGGAGACGTGCCCAATTCTAACATGGCTGGACTCCAGAGACCCCCAAGCCAGCCACCCACATTTCCCAGAATCCCAACAGGCCCCACAGTAGGGGTCCGAGGATCACAAAAGCCTACGACCCACATTCTGACAATGTCAGCTCTTCATTGCGAGGCCAGCTGGGATGGTGCGTGACCTCAGCAGCTTGGGCTTTTTATTAGCGAGAGGCGAGCAGAGCGACTGTTCATCAACTCTCTTTGCTGGGGGCAGCTGAAGAACAGCCCGCAACCAGCTGCAAGTGCCTCTGAAGTCCTAGCATCTCTTTGTTCTGGGGCTTCACAAAAATGAGCTAAATGTCACCAAGCATAGGCTTAAAGGCAGGTGCGGAAGAGTTCTCCTTGGTTTGAACGAGGCCACCTCCCCCCTGGGTAATTAGGCCAAACTCTACTGCATTAACGATGCTGGCAAGGAGGAAAGGCAGTGAACTGGGAGCTGTTAGCAGCTACCTATAATCAGAGAAAGAATGAATTATACAAAGGGCCTAACTGTCCGAGGAGAATTCAAACCAGCTATTTTTAGGCATCACCAAAGGCTCCTGCAGGCTGTTGGAAATTCAAATGGCTTGAATTGGGTGCTGCCCAGAGTGAATTGGAGCCCTGGCAGCACAGTGGTTAAGAGCTCAGGCTGCTAACCCAAAGGTCTGCAGTTCAAATCCACCAGCCGCTCCTTGGAAACCCTATGGGGCAACTGTACTCTGTCCTATAGAGTCACTATGAGTCGGAACTGATTCGACGGCACACAACAACAACAGAGTGAATTGGGGAATTTTCATTTTAGGAGGAAGGGGGCATCACAGCTACTCCATAACAGGCACTGTGCTGGGCGCTTTTAGACTTCATTTCACTTGATGGTCATAGCAAACGCGAAAGGTTGGAACTGTCCCCATTTTACAGATGAGGCAGCTGATGCTCAGAGAGTGACTTGGCCAAAGTCAACACAGCAAGTAAATGAGAGAGCTGGGATGGAATCCATGTCTGTCTGATTCCAAAGCCTACATTGCTTCTATTGCCCTCCTGGGTTTTGCATGGGGGAGAAGAGCAAACCAATTCTCCTCTATCGTGATGCAGAAATAGACATTTTTTTTTCTAGCTTTCATTCTACTGGCCCTGCACGACAGTACTCATGAAGGTCTGTATGAATTATAAAACTTGGGGGCTTCAAGGGAGGGGAGGCCTCTGGGCCTGGCAGGAGAGGAGCTAGCCATGGTCCGTCCATTCAAATGCGACTCTCCCTGTCATCCCAGGGGCCCCTCAGCAGAAGTGTCTGGAATGGAGTAGCAGAAAACGTAAAGCACAAAACTTTGCACAAAAGCACCCTTCTACCTTTCAAAGACAAAAAATTGCCAGAACGAACAATAGTACACAAAATCCTCCATGTAAATTGTGAACCACAGTCATAGATCTAGTTTTTCAGCGACAGTGTAAGCTTTTCACCAAGCTAGAAAAGGAAAAAGAGTAAAACTGCTGTGCCCTGGGAGAGGCTGGTCAGGAGCCATCGAGATTTTAGGCAGCACTAGGGGGCAGTTGGGACAGTGGTGGCTCAGCGGTAGGATTCTCACTTTCCATGCGGGAGACCCAGGTTCGATTCCTGGCCAATGCGCCTCATGCGTAGCCACCACCCATTTGTCAGTGGAGCTTGTGTTGCTATGATGCTGAATAGGTCTGAATGGAGCTTCCAGACTAAAACAGACTAGAAAGAAAGGCTTGGTGATCTCTACCCAAAAATCGGCCAGTGAAAACCCTGTGGCTCACAAGGGTCTGATCCATAACCAATCAAGGGGATGGGACAGGATCAGGTAGCATTTCGTTCTGTTGTGCATGGGGGTTGCCATGAGTCGCAGGTGACTGGACAGCAGCTAATAAAAGATGGTCAGCACCATGGACAGCCATCCATGGGCCCAACACGAATAACCTCTCAACCCAAATCTTGCAACAGTCTTTCAGCCAAATGAAATTTCTTGCAACATCCCATAAAGCCCCTGGGAGAAGAGCTACAATTGCTGGCACATTTATCAAACTGCTGTGAAAAATGTAATCCTACCAAGAAGGAAGTCCATTTCTTGGTTCTTTTATAACAAGGGCAAAGAGTTCACGTGGCTGACAGTCTGTGTCAAGGAGGAATAGCAGGGTGCCTGCAGACATTAGCTCTGCCAACATTTTAATGTACTCAGGGGAGGATTATCTAATAGGCAAGGTAGGCACAGTGCTTACCTTGCTTAGCAGACCATCTGTAGTGAGCAATTCCGCATTTTTTCACCACGTCAAAGATTCTGCTTCTAGGTATGGCTGGCATCTGTCTCCCTCCCAACCTCACAGCACCTTCCTACGGAATCAAAACTTCTTCAAATTTATCGTCCCTGACAGGGGTGGATTACCCAGTGAGCAAGATAAGCATGGGCTTATTTATGCTTACTTCTTAATCTGTAGTGAACAATTTCACATTTTTCATTGTTCACTACATATTAGGAAGTAAGCACAAGTAAGCCTGTGCTTACCTTGCTTATTGGATAATCCACCCCTGAATGTACTCCCTACTGTAGGAGCATCCCATCACCTCTAACACACAGGGCAGCTCCCCAAGGGAGCCTGATGCTCCGCCAGAATGGTGCTTGGGAGATAATAAGCCTCCTTTGAATCTTCAGAATCATTAAGGGTTCTGTGCCACTGCTCAGGGAAACACAATTAGGACACAGTGTTAATACCAACTAATGACTCTCCCAAAGGAATCTGGGCTCCCCCAGACCTGTTTCCCGGCGTGTTTGCTCATTTCTCTGCCTGCTGCAATAAGCGCTGCGGTTGTGTGTCATGGCCCTGGAAGGTCCCCCTTTCTGATTTACTTGTGTATAAATCAGATCCCAGGCATGGGAAGCTGAGGGTGCCACTGTATCAAAGCAAAGAAGTTAGAGACTCTGTATTGTTTAGAGTCAGGAAGCAAGGCAGAGGGAGGGGTCAGGGGTCAAGGAAGCAAGGCAGAGGGAGGGGTCAGGGGTCAAGGAAGGAAGGAGTTAAGCTGGAGCCAGGGAGTTCCCCTACAAAAGGGGACATGGTTCCTGAATGTAATCCAAGAGGTCAAGGTGTGTCTACAGTACTGTAGTGAGAGGCAACCAGGACTGGGAATACAGAGACTGGGGTCCATGCTCTGTCCCTAGGAAGCACTGTGACTCTGAGAAAACCATGCCTATCCACTGTTTCCTGAAATTGTCTCTAGGCTGCTGCATACTCTATTCCATTTGCCTAGATTTCTCCTCCACCCCATAGTGACTTGTCTTGAGTTTGGGTTTCCTCCTCTCCTTCATCAGGCAAAATCCTATGTACTTTCAAGACCCTAATCAAAGACCCCCTCCCTGTGGAGCCTCCCCCAGGGCCCCTTCTGCTCTCTGGGCCTCAGTGTCTACACGTGTAGAGTGGAGACATAGGTGGGGAAGGTCTCCAGTGGGGCTTCCCACATGTCATTCAACTCATGGTCTCTGCTGACTCTGGACTTTTGCTCATGACTGGAATGCATGGCTCTGCTTTTTTACCTGGAAATCTCCTTAGAATGAGATTCAGCTTAAATGCTGCTCTCTTGGCTCCTGTGGGGGTCCTTGTTACATATCTCCATGCTTGAACTGATCCCACTGATCTTGGGTCTTTCTCCCCACTAGACGCTGAGCTCCTTGAGGGGAGGGTTGTTGTTAGGTGTCGTCGAGACGGTTCTGACTCATAGCGATCCTATGTACAACAGAATGAAACACTGCTCGGTCCTGTGCCATCCTCACAGTCGTTGCTATGCGTGAGCCCATTGTTGCAACCACTGTGTCAATCCATCTCATTGAGGGTCTTCCTGTTTTTCACTCACCCTCTACTTACCAAGGATGATGTCCTTCTCCAGGGACTAGTCCCTCCTAATAACATGTCCAAAGTACGTAAGAAGTCTCACCATCCTCGCTTCCAAGGAGGATGCTGGCTGTACTTGTTCAATGACAGACTTATTCGTTCTTCTGGCAGTCCGTGGTATATATTCAATATTCTTCGCCAACACCATAATTCAAAGCCATTGATTCTTCTTCGGTCTTCCTTATTAATTGACAAGCTTTTGTATGCATATGAGGTGACTGAAAATACTATGGCTTGGGTCAGGCACATCTTAGTCCTCAAAATGACATCTTTGTTTTTCAACACTTTAAGCAGATTTGTCTAACGCAATCCGTCGTTCGATTTCTTGACTGTTGCTTTGATTGTGGATCTGAGTAAGATGAAATCCTTGACAACTTCATCTTTTCTCCATTTATCATGATGTTGCTTATTGGTCCAGTTGTGAGGATTTTTGTTTTCTTTGTGTTGAGGTGTAATCCATACTGAAGACTGCGGTCTTTGATCTTCATCAGTAAGTGCTTCAAGTCCTCTTTGATTTCAGCAAGCAAGGTTGTGTCATCTGCATACTGCAGCTTGTTAATGAGTCTTCCTCCAATTCTGATACCATGTTTTTCTTCACATAGTCCAGCTTCTTGGATTATTTGCTCAGCATACATATTGAATAAATATGGTTAAAGGATACAACCCTGATGCACACCTTTCCTGATTTTAAACCACGCAGTATCCCCTTATTCTGTTCAAATGACTGCCTCTTGGTCTAAGTACAGGTTCCTCATGAGCACAATTAAGTGTTCCGGAACTCCCATTCTTCACAATGTTATCCGTAATTTGTCATTATCCACTTAGTCGAAGAGTCAGTTTTTGCACAGTCAGTAAAACACAGGTAAACATCTTTCTGGTATTCTCTGCTTTCAGCCAAGATCCATCTGACATCAGAAGTGATATCCCTTGTTCCGTGTCCTCTTCTGAATCCAGCTTGAATTTCTGGCAGTTCTGTTGATGTACTGAGGGAAGGGACTGGGCTTTATTCCCCGGATCCCTTGTGTCCAGTCCACTGGGGAGCTCACTGAGTGACTGTGGGTAGACTGGATGGTCCTGGTGCTCTCTCTATACACCACATTGCCAACTGGGAGCTCACCAGGAGTTCCAACTTGACATGCTGCCAACCATCTGTCTCTTTATCCAAGTCACCTCCATTTTCATCCCAACCACAGCAGCCTCGAGGTTAATAGGGCCTAGATTTTCTTCTGGAGCCTGTAGCTGAAGGTGCTCAAGCTTCAGACCTTGCACAGGACACGATCATGCCCACTGCCTTTCAGAACAATGGTGGTGGACTTAGAGAATCCATAACTCCACTTAGTAGAAATGAATGTTTCCCCTCTTGTACACATGGGGTTGCCATGAGTCGGAATTGACTTGATGGCGACGCTTTTTTTTTTCCCCTTCTACATAAACACAAAGATCCTTTCTCAGATGGAGCAAAACACTACCCAGGATAATTGCGCCACTGTAGAGGCTGTTAAGATGAGGGCGTGGTAGCATTCCGGCCAGTCTCTGGGGCTTCTCTCCCACAACACCATTCTCCCAGCCCTCCCACAAGGCAGAACACACCTGACTATAACAGAACCTAGGGAGCTGCTGTGTGTGTGGAGGCTCTTATTTCAGCTGATTGAAAAAGCTTTGATGGTCCATGAGTGAGTGTTATTACAACAGGTGATCACAATACTGTGTGAGAGAGAGAGAATGGGAGAGAATATCCAGATTATTTATCCAGTCAATTGGAACGTTATCCAAAAGACAAAAGGTCTGGCTAATATCCAGCTAATGGCATCCACAACCCAATTCCTATTACCTGTCTCAGCCTCATCCACTATGATGTTTCACTACCAGCACTTTCCCTTCTGACTTTAAGGCCATCTCTTCAGATAGCCCAAATGTCACCATCAGAATAACGTGAATATTGGCATAAGGGTATCGGTAGTGAGGATGATAAATCTGGCACCAAATTAAAAATGCATTACACTTATGGCCAAACCAGAAGCCTGGTACATGCAGCTTCCCTAGTCTGTCTTCCACCCACCACCTCTGCCCCCCACCAGCCTTCAGAGCAGGGGGAACTGAGTCGACCGTGGGGTGGTAGATGATAGAGTCCGTTTGTAGAAACCAGCCTGTCTGCAAACTGGCAGCACCGCTCAACCCTACTGCAGAGTGGAGCTTGAATGGTGCTTCAGAAATACCGGATTCAATAAACTGAACACATCAACAGGCAAATCAACAGGGAATCTTTATATACAATAAAACTCACAGGGGAGAGGCCTTTCTCTGCATGCAGGCAGGTGATACCTTCTGGTCTAACCCACCTGTGGGGGCGGGTCTACAATCTGGGAGGGCAGTGGCAGCCTCCATGGAAGTCTGTTGTTGTTGTTGTTGGGTGCCATTGAGTTGATTCCGACTCATAGTGACCCCATGTGACAGAGGAGAACTGCCCCATATGGTTTTCTAGGCTGTAATCTTTACAGAAGGAGCCCTGGTGGTGCAGTGGTAACTGCTCAACTGCCAACCAATAGGTTGGCTGTTCAAGCCTACCAGCCACTCTGTGGGAGAACGATGTGGCAGTCTGCTTCAGTAAAGATTTACAGTCTTGGAAACTCTATGGGGCAGTTCTACTCTGTCCTATAGGGTTGCTATCAGTTGGAATAGACTCGATGGCAATCGGTTTGGTTTCTGGAATCTTTACAGAAACAGATGGCCAGGTCTTTCTCCCGCAGTGCCTCTGGTGGGTCAAAGCACCACCATTTTGGTTAACAGTCGAACACTTAACCTTTGCACCACCAGGGCCCCTTCCACTGAGGTCTGAGGCCTGATTATTCAAAGTGTAGTCTATGGACCAGCAGGTCACATCACCTACTAGCTCCTTAGAAATGCGGAATGACACCCCATAGCTACTGGACCAGAATCTGCATTTTAACAAGATCCCCAGGGGATTTGCAAGCACACTCTAATGTGGGAAGCGCTGGCCACAGGGTGAGAGGTGTTGTTGTGGATTCCCGTCCCTGTCCAGGACTGTATCAGGTGGACCACCATGAGAAAGCCCCTCTATCTTTTGGCAAGCTTACTTGCTCTTTTTTTTTTCTTTTAAGGTCTGAAGGTCACCTGTGTGACCTTGGGCAAGTTTGCTTAAATTCTTTAAGACTCCGTTTCCTCACTGAAAAATGAGGATCATTAACAATGATTAGTTGTTAGTTGCCATCAAGTGGATTATGACTCATGACGACCCCCTGTGTGCAGAGTAGAACTGCTCCATAGGGTCTCCAAGGCTGTGACCTTTCAGAAGCAGATCGCCAGGCCTGTCTTCCCAGGTGCCTCTAAGTGGGTTTGAACCTCCAACCTTTAGGTTTGTAGTCCAGCATTTCACCATCTGTGCCACCAAGGGACTCCTGTTAACAATGGTACTTACCTGAAAAGGCTATAGAGAAGGTAAATAGGTAAATGAAATCAGGTGTACAAGGGGCTTAGCACAGTGCCTGGTATACGATAGGCCGTGATAAACCGTTATTAACCATTATTATCCCCTGCCCCAGGAACGGAACACTGCCCACAGAAGAAGGCCCAGCTCTCATTCTCTTCTCCTCTCCTATTTGTTCACCGCTCTGCCTCCCTCAGTTTGGAAACCGGACAGCTTTTCCAGCAAGACTCAAACCAGAGCACTGACACATGAGGGATGAATTCTCTCTATGGGAGCCTTAAAGACGCAGGCTCTGGAGTCGGTTCAAATCCTGGCTCTGCTGCTTACAAGCTATGTGACATAGTTCCCCTCATCTGTCAAATGGGCATAGGTAAATGTTGTTGTTGGGTGCCGCTGAGTCAATTCTGACTCATAGTGACCCCATGTGACAGAGGAGAACTGCCCCATAGGGTTTCCTAGGCTGTCATCTTTATGGGAGCAGATTGCCAGGTCTGTCTCCCGCAGGGCCGCTAGGTGGGTTCAAACTGACAAGCTTTCAGTTAGCAGCCAAGTGCTTAACCATTCATTACGCCACCAGGATTCCTGCTCACAGGTAAATAATACTGCCTATTTCAAGGGTCATCGTGAGGATTAGATGTGCCAATCCATAGAAGGCATTTAGAAAAGGACTGTGTGCTGTGGTTGTCATCATCATCATCATCACTAGAAGCAATCTGCTCTCAGAAAACCAGGAAGCACAGGCCAAGCTCAGGCTCCAGCTCAGTTTGGGAAGCAGGGAGGTAGATGAGAAGGAAGGGGTGCAGCTGGTTGAGGAGGGGAGGGAGAGAAGAAGATCGTGTAAATGTTCAAACTAGCTGAAGCAGGGATGGGAGGCGAGAGTGGGACAGGATTGTGGTGGCCCTGAAGGGCAGGTCAAGGGGTTAGGGTGCTGGGGAGCCATGGAAGGCGCTAGGCAGACATGCAGGGATGTGCTGAAGGGTGAGATACCCACACTAGGGGGCAAGGGTCCTAGGAAGAGCGACGGGGGTGGCAGCCAACTCACGTACACCTGCGGGCCGACTCCTGGGCCAGCTGCAGTCGGTAGATGGAGAGGCGGTTGGCGCCGCCGCACACATTGCTCCGCTCCCCCTTGCACTCCATGTCGCACTCGGCCTCGCTAACGTTGGTTGCCTGGATCTTGTGGCCGCAGTAGCACTCAGCGCCGAACTCCAGCCCGGCATACAGGTAGCCCCTGCGTGAGGCTGCTGTCAGGCCAGCCAGCTGCCCACACGGGGACCTTGGGGCAGGAAGACTCACCCCCTGTTGAGACCTGGGGGATGGGAGGACTCCAGGAGACAAGGAGATCCCAGGGGCAGTGGGGAGACATCAGAGAAGTGGTGGGAGATGGGGGAGACAGGGAGATCCCAGGGGACAGGAGACCCACCCAACCTGGAGACCTTGTAGAAGGGGACTTCTAGGGGACAGGGAGACCCCAGGGGCAATGGAGGCACAAGGGAGAGGCAGAAAACCCTGGAAGCGGGATACGGGAGACTCTGAGGGGAACAGAGGAAGCCCTCAGAGGCAGGGAAACCCAAGGAGATCCAGGGAACAAGGATGCTCCGAGGGATGAGGATCCTGGGCTGGGGTAAGGAGATCCCAAGAGGGGTCAGCAAGGATGAGGGGTGAGGAAGTATGCTGGTGCACAGGAAGGCCAAGGTGGCTTATGGGGAGGCCCCTGGGGGAAGAGGGAGACCCAGAGAAGGGACAATACCCCAGGGGGAAGAGCAGTATTCAGGTGAGCCCACCCACATGCCTTCACCCTCACCTGATGTCTTACACCCCCTACACACCTACTCACATAGACTCCATGTCTACACTCACACCCACCTGTACGCACCTCCAGTCACATGGTACACTTGTTTACACACATGCGCACACGCACACACGCACACACATGCCCCGGATCCTCTGGGCCCGCCCCACCCCACTCTTGCTCCGCCCTGGCTGGAGACACTGGAGACGCGAGAGAGTCCTAGCTCCAGAGTCGAGTCCCTTCCTTTATCCCAGGAAGACACTTCCACATCCCTTGAGAGGATCTGGGGAGAGGGAAGGAGAGATGGGGAGCTCAGGGGGGAGTTGGGGACTCACATGTCCTTTTGGAAGATGGCAAAACCAAGGTCATATACCCAATCAAGTAAAAAACTCTTCCCCCTAAGAAAAAATCAATCCACTCTGCCGCCTAAATTACCCAGGCACTGCAGGGTCTTCAACTTCTTTTATTTTTCCCATGGAATCCTTCCCTAAAAAGGACTTTGGAGACCCGCTCTGTAAACAGACAGAAAGGCACTGCTTGTTCTGAGGGAAGAGGGGAGGGAAGGAAGAACAACCTCTCTCGGCCCTCACCCATGGTGGGCTCTGAGGAATTCTCCACAGAACCCCAAGGGCTCCTCAGGGAGCAGCCCGGAGGCTGCTGGTCTTGCGAGGCAGCACCAGTGGGAACAGTCAGTCACTGCTTCACTCCGGACTGCGTGGTGATGGCTGCAGACAGGCCCACTGGGACCCATCCTCCATACCTGGCTACTGGAACAGCACCTGGCTTTGTCCAGTCCATATGCTCACCTGGGGAAGACGAGGCAAGTGCAGCTTAAACTAATGGGGCATCTTGGTGTCTGAACCCGAAATCTCGGGGCTGAAGCAGGCTTCCTTCTGTCTGTCCGTCTCTCTCAAGCCCTGCTTCTCCAGTGTTCCTGGGGGCCCTCCTATAATGGGACCCACAGATAGAAGCAAAACTTCACAAGAAAAGGGCCCAGTGAGTGTTATCAGTTTTAAGGCAAGAAGTAGAAAGAATGAAGTCTGAGGTGGAGATCCATCCAGAATAGAGTCCAATGGCTTCTAGGCCACGGAAAGAACAATTATGCCAAGGGACCCCACAGGCTAGGAGGTATAGTTTAAAAACATGTCCACAAGATCTTTGATACGCCTTCCTTCAAGAGGTAGAGCTTAATTCATCTTCTTTTGAGTGTGGGCAGGACTGAGTGACTCACTTCCAGTGCATAGAATATGGTGGAAGAGACGGTATGTGACTTCCAAATCTAGGTCTCACAGGCATTGTGGCTTCCTCATGACTCTCCCTCTGAGATCACTCGCTCTGGGGGAAGCCAGCTGCCATATTGTGAGGATACTCAAGCAGCCTCATGGAGAGGTCCAGGTGGTGAGGAACTGAAGTCTCCAGCCAACAGCCATGTGAGTGAGCCATTTTGGAAGATGCACTTGAGGTGGGAAGATCTTAAGACCTTCAGAGTTGACTGGCTGGGAGTTTGAAGCCTCTTCACAAGCTACCACAAGATCAAGGGACCCAGGGGAAGGAAGGAACCCATGAGATAAAGGGAGAGAAGGGCAGCTCAGACCCCGGTGCCCCTGGGGCAGCAATCCTGGCCTCACTACTCCCCAGGCATGGCCTGAGGGTCCTGCCCATGCTCATCAGTCTTTTGGGGCCTTGTCACTCTTGGAAAGTCAACTTCCTCCCTGATCCTCTTTCTCCTGGTGCATGTTCCAGTGAAGAACATCATCTTGGCCTTACACTGGGAAACACGGTCTAGACAGGTGAGTCTTTCTCCCTGGGAGAAAAACTAATCAATGCCCTTGATATGCAAGCCCCTGCCTTACCCTTCACACAGATGCTCCACACACCTCATGCTTACGCACTCACATCTGCACACACATACACACTTAATTGTGCACTTCCAAGTTGTTTCCACTTCTTCAAAACTTCAACACAATCTTGCACATTCAGCAATGCAATCACAGACACCTGCACACACAAACACAATTCTGAGCCCTTGCACACATATTCACAAAGACTTGGGCACTCAGATACGATTATTTAAAGATAATTATGTGTTGGCCTTAAGCTCACAAACATACCCAGCCCTGGCAACACTCACATAACTACACACTCACTCCCGGGCACAATCTCACACAATTGCACAATCACAAACTTCCACAGACCAATTCCCAACTGCTCGTTTGCACGTCTACTTGCACGCGCGCACACACACACACACATGTCCTTACATCACCCTTTCCTAGTGGCCATGTGCTCACGCTCCAACACACTCTTCAATGGAAAAGGAAAGGCCATCACAGGCAGGAACCTGAGAAGGAAGGGTCTGAGATGAACGGAGCCTGGGACGATGGGGCCCTACCGTTCCGCACAGTTGTCCTGGCAACGGAAGACAGTCATCTTTTTGTAGTCGAAAAAGGACATGCCTCGCAGAGCCCGACTCTGGGTGTCGTCCAGATAGCAGCCGATGTACTTGGCTTTGGGGAGAGGACAAAAGTCAGATGAGGCTGGGGGCAGAGCTGAAAGGGTGACAGGAGGAAGCTTCCCCAAGGCTCTGTGGCCTTGTTGACCTTTTGGTACCAATTCCTTCCTCTGAACAGAAAACCAGAAACAAGAGAGACTGAAATTCATGTACCTTGGCAGAACCTCGTCCAATAAGGGCAATGGAGTCCAATGGGTAGGGCTGTGGGCCCTGGAGGCCAACAGAGAGGAGGAAGGGGCCCTTCTGTGGCCAGGGCTACAGCCAGCCTCTGGGCTATACCAGTGCCACGTAGGCACCCAGAAACCCAAGCCAAAGTTATTCCCTAAGCACCAAGCAGAACTTCCTGTCTCTCCTAGGATGCGTGCCATATTAAGACAGCTCTGACGTGCCTGGAGTTTGACAGCATGTTACCATTTCTATAAGGTGCCTTAAGATACTTCTTTTTTCTTAGAAGTACACTAGACTTGGATATCTCAAGGTCTAGGTCCTTCTGCCACTTCCTAGCACTAGCCTAGGGACTTCAGGCCAGTTGATCTCTCTGAGTCGGAGTCTGTAGAGTGGGGATGAATGGTTAAAATGGAAGGGCATAAGTAATGTTTCTATCATAAAACTAAAAAATTGTTGCCATCAAGTCTATTC
This sequence comes from Trichechus manatus latirostris, assembly GCF_000243295.1. Taxonomy (NCBI): domain Eukaryota; kingdom Metazoa; phylum Chordata; class Mammalia; order Sirenia; family Trichechidae; genus Trichechus; species Trichechus manatus. The sequence goes on from NW_004443997.1 coordinate 4,768,754, forward strand.
TGACTCATAGCAACCCTATAGGATGGAGTAGGAATGCCCCATGGGGTTTCCAAGGAGCGGCTGGTGGATTCAAGCTGCTGACCTTTTGGTTAGCAGTCATACCTCTTAAGCACTGCGCCACCAGGGCTCTAATGTCTTCCTTATAATAGGCATGAAATTTAAGTAAGTGGAATAAGAAACTGACCATTCACAGTAGTGTGTACCGCACTTTACAGTTTGCCCATATTGTGAGCCAAAGTGAATGCTTCCACCCCCTAAATTTTTTTTTTTTAATTATATAAAACAACCCTCCACTTATAAACCACACACTTAGTTTTCTTAGGCAACATGTTCCTGCACTTCATGGTAAATAGTAAATCACACAAGGATTAGGACTTTACAGTTTATAAAGTCCTTTTCTATATGTTCTTTAAAATATTATTACTATTAGCCAGCTACTTTCCTAAGTGCTTTGCACATATTGTCTTACTGAATCCCTAAAATGAGAAAACTGAGGCGCAGAGCAGCTAAGTCACTTGCCCAAGGTAATGCAGCTGGAAGGGGTGGAGCCAGGATTGGCCCTAGGTAATCTAGCTCCAGAGCCCATGTTCTGAACCACTGCTTGCTTCTGCTTCAACCAGAAGATCTTTGCAATGCCCCATGTCAAGTGGGAAGCAGCGGCATCTCATGCTCTTTCCTTAGATGAGTGAACAGAGTCCCAGAGAGGGAACGTGGTTCTCCCAAGATGCACAGCTAATCGGTGGCAGGATAAAGATTTAAACTCAGTTCTATGGGACTCCAAACCAGTGCTTTCTACTATTCCTCCTGGAAGCAACTGGAGGTTGGCCGAGGGATCCAGCCAGCCCTCAGAATTAAATGGCCCCTAGGGAATGATTACAGGGAAATACTAAATGACATTCGATCACTTTCCCTGGCTAGGCTGCTGTTTGGTTTGAACTGTGGGCTTCTTGGCTCCCCTCACTCCTGGTGGAGAGCAGGGTCCAGCAGAGGATGCAGGCTTGTTGCCGAGTAGCTGTGCCCTTTCAATGCCACCCTGTTAGTGCAGTACTTCCCAGCCCCGCTACAGACGTGCCTCAACCCTGATCACTTAGGATTTCTTTCATAAGACAGTGGTGATATAGTTGATTAAGAATCCAAAGAACCAAAACCAAGCCCATTGCCATCAAGTTGATCTCAACTCATAGCGACCCTATAGGACAAAGTAAAACTGCCCCACAGGGTTTCCAAGGCTGTAATCTTTATGGAAGCAGACTGCTACATCTTTCTCCCACAGAGCGGCTGGTGGGTTTGAACTGGCAACCTTCTGGTTGGCAGCCAAGCACTTAACCACTAAACCACCAGGGCTCCTTTGACTAAGAATAGTCCATCCAAGAAGCATCACCTGCCCTGGAGCAGGCACATCAGCAGGTGACAGCTCTGGAGAAGACCATGCCTTGTCACTGAGCTTGTTCACAGACGTTTGCTCGACTTATTGCAGAGGGAATCGCAGCCCTGTGGTCTGGGACAGGGAGGTGCTCACATCTGAGCGAGAGAGAGAAATCTCATGGGCCACATTGGTGAGGGTTTCACATGATCTTTAGCTCACCAGCAGACAGTGTCCACGATGGATTGTAGGAGGTGCAGGGGACGAAAAAAAGAAGAGGTTATAGGAGGGAGGCAGAGAACGAAGAATAGAAAGGAGGGAGGGAAAGACGGAGGGAGAGAGAATGTTGGTTTATTTTGGCAGGATGAGGTCTTTGCCATTAGATCAACAGATATAGGGTGTGTGTGTGTGTGTGTGTGTGTGGCAGGGAGCAGAGGTAGAGAGAACAAAACTACCATGTATTGAGCACTCCTATGTGGCAACCACTTTCCTATGGGCCTTGCTACATTTTTTTTTTTTTATTCAATCCTCACAACTTTCTTATTAACCCATTTTATAGACAAGGAAACCAAATGCAGTGACAATTATGTGTGGTGGTGCAGTGGTTAAGAGCTCGGCTGCTAACCAAAAGGTCAGCAGTTTGAATTCACCAGCTGCTCCTTGGAAACCCTAAGGGGCAGTTCTTGTCTGTCCTGTAGGATTGCCATGAGTCAGAATTGACTCGACGGCAGCTTTTTTTTTCCAACGGGCCTTGGAATTAAATCTTAGTTTTGGCATTATGGTATATGTTCTGGCTGGTAACTACTCAGGTTAATTCTATATTTCCTCTTTTCTAAATGAAATTAAAAAAGAAAAAAAACAGTGTCCATCAAGTCAGTTCTGACTCATGGTGACCCCATGTGTCTCAGAGTAGAACTGCACTCCACAGGGTTTTCAATGACTGAGTTTTTGGAAGTGGATCTCCAGGCCTTTCTTCTGAGGCACTTCTGGGTGGATTCAAACCTCTAACCTTTCAGTTAGCAGCCAAGTGTGTTAACCATTTGCACCATCCAGGGACTAGAAGCTAAGTAATCTGCCCAAGTTCCTACATCTTGGACCTCACTTAAAATGGAAGTCCAGATCTACCCTTTCCACCATTGTGCACAGGGTTTCTTGGGTAGGTTTCACTTCCTTTTGGCCAGAGGCCTCAGGATCACAGAGCCTCAGAGCCACACTGAGACCTGCTTGGGGAGGAACACTAAGGCCCTAGACGTGTTAGGCTTGGAGTTGGATGAAGTATGACTTTGGGTGGTTTCACCTTGGGGTGAGGGAAGGTGCATTTTGGCTACATGTGGGACAGGAGATTATGTTAGATTGAGAAGATTTTTAGAATGAAATGCACGGGAATGAGAGTGTATGTGCGTGCACATATGCACGTTCACTGTGAACTAACATGTGAATTAACCTGAGTAGTTACCATATGCCAAAAATAAGATTCACTTCCAAGGCAGACAGATGTAACAGCCAGGTGAAGGGGTGGACTGTAATGGGTACTGTTTGTATCTTAAAAGCACCCCCTCTTCCTATTTTTCTGAAAACAGAGCTTACTGCCTAACCACATGGGAGATACTGACCTTGGTGGAGCCAATCATATCATCTGCCCCACCAGCGACAGTGACCGATCCAGGGAAGGGCACATGACCCGTTCCTTGGATTTGCACAGACTGAAGCTTAGAGAGAGAAATCTGTTTTGCTGAGCTATGACGTTGGCATTCTTTACGCCTAGAACTATCAACAGCCACAACTGGCACCAAAGTCAGCCTATGTGGCAGAAGAAACAATCTAAGGCAGAAACAAGCAGAAATGAGTGTTAGAGAGAAAAGATCCCAAATCATTCATTTTAAAACCTAGTCCAGTACAGACCATTCTGCAGTTTGATGACAAAACCTAATACATTTTCCTCTTTAGCTTAAGCTGCTTCAAGTTGGGTTTTTGTCTTTTGCCACTGAAGGATCACTGACTAATACACTGATACTCAGAGAGGCTAAGTAACTTGCCTGAGTCCACCTAGCTGTGAGGGTCTCAGACCAAATTCAAGTCCAGGCCTGTCTGCTCCAAAGCTACCCCTTTCCATACACCACACTGAGTCCCTGCTTGGTGGAAGACATCTCCATCCTTCGCCAGGCCAAGGGGAGGATGCAAGAGGGAGGGTTCCTTGGTAGAAGAGGTGGGGTTTGACTACCACCTGCCCCAAAGCCTGGGCTCTTAAATGCTGACCACCTTAAAGCTAGAATGTATGAGGACGGACGTGGCTTTAGGATTGGAGGAAGACTCATTAACTACCTACAATATGCAGACGATGCAGCCTTGCTTGCTGAAAATGAAGATGACTTGAAGCACTTATTGATGAAGGTCCAAGACTACAGCCTGCGGTGTGGCTTACACTTGAACGTGAAAAGAAAAAGAAAATCCTCACAAATGGGCTGATAAACAACATTATGATAAATGAAAAAGAAATTGAAGCTGTCAATGATTTCATTCTACGTGGATCAAACAATCAACATCCATGGTAGCTGCAGTAAAGAGATCAAATGACATATTGCACTGGACAAATGTGTGGCAGAAGATCTCTTCAAAGTTTTAAAAAGCAAAGATGTCACTTTGATTACTAAGGTGCATCTCACCCAAGTCATAGTCTCTTCAATCTCCTCATGCCTGCAAAAAGCTGGACAATGAAAAAGGAAGACAGAAGAACTGATGCCTTCTAATTGTGGTGTTGGCAAAGAATGCTGAATATACCATGGACTGCCAGAAGAACGAACAAATCAGTCTTAGAAGAAATACAACCAGAATGCTTCTTACAAGAGAAGACAGTGAGACTTACTTTGGAAACATCATCTCTAGCAAAGAACATCATGTTTGGTAAAGTCAAGAGTGAGAGCAAGGGAGACCCTCAATGAGAGGGATTGACACAACATCTGCAACAATGGACTGAAACATACCAGCGTTCATGAAGATGATGCAGGACCTGGCAACCTTTCATTCTGTTATACGTAAGGTTGCTGTGAATTCAACAACCCCTCCAACCTTCTCACCAGGACTTAGACTGAGATGTCCCACACACCAAGTGCTCAAAGACTTGTTGAATGAACAAATGACCCTCTGTTTCCTTATCTGTCAACAAGAGGGAGAAAAAGATACATGGTCCTTCTCTGATGCTCTGGAGAAACATGAGCATGTTACCCGCTGTGGGCTGTGTGGGTGAGGACATGGCTATGGAGTTGGTTTCCTCTCTGTCCTAGGAGAGGTGTGGTGACTCCTTCCCCACTGACCCATCAGTGTGGGCTGTGGCCAACGGAACCATCATCCCTGGAGTTTCATCTTCCCACTGAGCTCATCAGTGGCTACTGCCAACCCACTAAAACCACTTTCCCAAGGACTTGCCTTCAAATCCTGCCGTGTTTGAGGAAGCTCTCGGAGACTAGAAGGTCAGGTATGTAAAACAGGGACAAAATCACAGCCCACTTGAGGGTGGATTAATGGCCGAGTCCACACAATCTATCAGCTCATCTCTCCAGCAATCCAAATACCGCTGACCTGGCAAAGTCACCCCGCCCGGCTATTTATCTCAAGCACAGACACCAGCCCGGGGTGAGCCCGGGGGAGTGCAGGCATCTGGAAAGAGCCCTCCTGAGGGGGGGTTCCCTTCATTTCTTTCCTCAACTCTTTTCTTTCTCTCACTTCCATTAGTCTTGCTTTTCATGAAATTTTGCTGTCCTCAATAAAGGTAATTTGCTAAAAGCGTGGCTCAGCATGAACTAGTTCGTATGCCTTTTTAAGGATTGTTAGTGAATAGACCGACAAAGAGGAGGCGTCCCTGTGTCCTGGAAGGAGGGCAGTTTTGGAGGCAACCAGGTCTGGTTTTGAATCCTGAGTGTTGACACTGCAGTAGGCTGGCAGTATTATTTAAGCTCTCTGAGTATTATTTAAGCTCGTTTTGTCATGTCTGTCCTATAGGGTCGCTATGAGTCAGAACTGACTCTATGGCAACGGGTTTGGTTTGGGCTTTGGTGCCATCTGAAAAATGGCACAAAAATCCTCCCAAGGGTAATGTTAAGACTGAGTGTAAGTAAGATAGTCTATGTATTGAGCCTATAATTGTGCTCAGAGTCTGGCACGGAGTTAGAACTCAAGAAATGGTTATTTTCTTGCTGGGCATGTCTTTACCATCTGGAAGGTGGTCCCTCGGGCTGACCACTCCAGTGCCATCTGCATTTCCTTGTACAGGGAAAAGGATTTCCTTTTCATAGCAAGGCTTCTCTAGGACAGAAGGCTACATCTTTCACTTTAGTCAAGGCCCACAGATCCTACAGACTTAACTACCTCCTCCCCCAGGAAGCCAGCTGTGATACACCCCCATGACTGACTGGGGTCCCAAAATCCCCTGGTTGACCCCAACGTAACAATTTTTGAAATAGTTTTTCAAGCACTTTCCCTTATCTTTTTTCTAATTGGAAATAATTTAGGCTCATTGTAGAAGAATTTTTAATAATATGAAAAAGTACCATAATGGAGGAAAGCAGGGTACAATCCTATATATACAAAACAAACGCCTCGGAATACATACGTAAAAGAAAAAGACAGGAAGGTAATATGCCAACAATGTTAACTGTGGCTGTTGTTGGATGATGGGGTTCTAGATCCATTTTTATTTTCATCTCTTTTTCTACATGTCCTAACTTTTCTACAATGGGCATGTGTGACTTTGATAAGTAGGAAAAAAGTTATTCTTTGAAAATAAAATGATCTTTTTACCTGTCTGTCTTCCCCCAAAGGACTGTGAATATTCCTCAGGAGGAAGAACACTGTTTGAATAATTTCCTGTGTCTCTACTTCACAGCACAGGGCTGGGCACACAGTAGGTGTTCAATAAACATGGAATCAATGAATGGAGTTGAGGATCCCATATTTTAAGTATGAGACAGTACAGCTCAGTGGTTAAAAATAAGGGCTTTGGCATCAGTAGAACTGGGTTGGAATCTGCTCTGCCTCTTAGCAACTGTGTGACCTTGGTCAAGTCATTTAACCAGGGCTTCGAACCAGTTTGAACCAGTTCAGTCATGGCTGATGAAGCAAAAGATGGATGGACCAGAATTTGCACAATGTGGGTGCCTGTAACGGTAACCAGAATGGGGAACATTACGGGTCAAAGCCCTGGAATGGGAGACTCAGAAGAGGCGCTGTGAGCCCTTTCAGGAGCCTGATGCAGGAGACTGGATTATTGCCAGGACTGAGGAGCGTGGCACACATTCAAAGCAGCGCGGTCAGCTGCTATCTTTGAGCGCAGGGCACTGCTGTTTCCCACTCTGCCAGTCAGATTTGGTTACTACGCAACACATATACTTTCCTAATTTTCTAAAGAGGGAGATTAAGTTTCTAAAACAGCGTCAACCCATAATTTTCCCCATTCAGTTATCATTCCAGGCCCTCACATTTTGCAAATTCAGGTCCGTCCCATTTTCACTTTGTGGGCCATGAATGAACCACGAAGAATTGGCTCAAAGCCCTGCGTTTAACTTCTCTGAGCCTCCGTTTCCTCATCTGTGAAATGGGGCTCAATAATTCCTACCCAGTGTGAGCCTGAAAGGAGAATAAGGGGGCACAGCTCCTGACACAGAGCTCAACCACCAGCAGCTGTTGCACCTTCTGCCAGAGGAGCTGGGGAGGGAGATGCCCCTGCTGTCCCTTCCAAACTGCAGACTAAGTCTCCCCAGGTCCTCCATCATGCCGGCCCACATGCCAACTCACCCTGTCATCCAGGGGAAACAGAAACAGCACAAGCTCTGAAATCAAACTGGGTTTGGCTCCGGGCTCTGCCTCGGACTAGCTGTATGACCTTGGGCAAACACGTCCCCTCTCTGTTTTCTCCTGCAAAATCAGGAGTTGATGACAATTGCTGGCAAGTGTTAAGTGCTTACTGCATGCCAGACTTCTGTGTACTGAGAAGAGGGATAATACAGTCGCTAAAGCTCAGGTGTGAGACTCAAACCACGCTCCCTGAAGCTGGATAACCTTGAGCAAGTTACTTAAGCTCTCTGTGCCTCAGTTTCCTCCCCTGTAAGATGAAGTTCAGGATCCCTGGTGGTATATATAGTTAAGCGCTCGATTGCTAACCAAAAGGTTGGCTGTTCAAACCCACCCAGAGGCTCCACGGGAGAAAGACCTGGCAATTTGCTTCTGTAAAGATTACAGCCAAGAAAACCCTTGGGGCAGTTCTACTCTGGCACATGGGGTCGCTATGAGGCCTCGGTGGCACCTAACAACAAGATGGAGTTAACAGCAGTATCTACCTCACTGGAATGCTATGAAGATTATGTGATGTAACAGAACAGGCCTGGTATTTAGACAGTACATGACTGATTTATCTTATGCCATCTCACATCACTATAGACATCTGAGGTTAAGGACTTTTTATCCCCATGGGTTCAGAGAGGTAAAGCGACCTGCCCTGGGCTGCACAGCCAGGAAATTGAAGAACTGGGATTTGAACGCTGATCTGGCTGCCCAGGAAACCTTGGTGGCACAGTGGTTAAGAGCTACAGCTGCTAACCAAAAGGTCGGCAGCTCGAATCCACCAGGTGCTCCTTGGAAACTATGGGGGCAGTTCTACTCTGTCCTATAGGGTCGCTATGAGTCAGAATGGTTTTTGGTTTTGGCTGCCCACAGCACAGGCTCTCACAGGGTTGTCGTGAAGCAAAGGACCTGGCAAGGTGACTGCAACATTGCAGGTGCTTGGGCCAAGCTTCCTGCCTAGTCCCAGCTCAGCCTGGATGCAGCTTCCTCTCCTCCCCTTCCTGGCCCGTGATGCACCCAGAATCCTTTACAGCCCAAGACCCACATCACAGCATCAAGCAGAGCCCTCGCTGGCTTCAGAGAAAACCAAATATGTTTAGCATCAGATCAGTGCTGCATCTCGTTTTTATTAACACTAATCTAATATGTTGTCTTTCCTCGATGAACTCTGAATAAGTTAATCAAGGACAGGCTGGGTTTGTGTTTTCTTAATAACACCACCTGATTCCAAAGGCAGCCTGCTGAAAGCCCTGGGCTCAGGGCTTCTTTCTTATTTTCTCTTCCTTCTCCCTTTACGTGTTAGAAAATATATAAGATTTCCC
>NW_004443997.1:4778026-4800388 GCF_000243295.1 Trichechus manatus latirostris
AAATATTAAGTGACCTATTATTAAGTGCCAGAAGATGTGACAAACATTTTACATATATCCTCTCATTCATATGACATATGAAGCAACTAGAACAGTGGCTGGCTTGAAGTAGGTGCTCTAGAAATGGCAATAATTATTGATAGCAAAAAATGAGGTGGGTGTGTTGTTGTATGGATCAAGGGAATTCATATTCTATCAGAGGACCCGGACCAGCACAGGCCATTACCATTGATATAAGGACCATGATAGGGAGTACAGGGGAGAAGCATTTGATCAAGCTTGGAGGGGGTCAGGGACAATTCCTGGAGGTGAGCTAAGCTGACCTGGAGAAGAGTGGACTGACCAGGGGGAGGCACTCCAAGCACAGGGATGATCATTCATTATTCATCCAAGCGTTCACCCACTCAACAAGTAGGTATTAAGCGCCGTCTTTGTCCCAGGCGCTGTCCCAGGTGCTGAGGGAACAGAGGTGAACAGGACAGGCAACATCCCTGCCCTCACTCATGGGCCTGACAGTCTAGTAGGGGAGGCAGATCATCAACACGGAAGCAAACATGTAAACAAGGTGCTCTCAGATGGGGATAACTGCTCGGATGAAAATAAGACTGGGGAATGGGGTTGTGATCAAGTAGGAAGTGGGGGTACTGTAGTTAGGACAGTCAGGAAGGCCTCTATGGGAAGGCGAGGTTTGAATTGAGACCCAAAGGAAGGGAGGAAAGTAGCCACGCAAAGACCTGGGGGAAGAGCACCCCAGATGGAAAAGACTGAATAGACAATGATCCTGAGGTGGGAATGGGCTTGGTGTGTTCAACAAACAGCAAGAAGGAAGGACAGGGTTATTATTATAAGATGGGGTTGAAGAGGTGGGCCATGGGAGGAAGTCTGGAATTTGTCCAAAGTGTGATGGGAAGCATACACTAAGGTGAAGGCTTGTGACAAACCCTGGCTTCTTCAACATACCAAATGGAGTAGCTAGGCTGAGATGAGACTCGATGGGTGGAGAAAGTGGAGAGGGAAGCCACAGCCCCATCATGATGTCCCCCTCAATGCTTCCAGCCCAGCTGCGCCTACAAGATTAACTCCCTTCCCCAGATAGATTCACCAAACATTTCCCAACACCCCTAAGAACCTTCTCGGTGCCAGGTGTTGCATTAGGAGCTTTCATGACTGTTGTCTCATTGAACTCACAGGAGCAGCCCTGGAGGGAGGGATCATTGCCCCTACTTTACAGATGACAAAACTGAGGCTTGAGAAGGCGAAGCCACTTGTCTGGACCACTCAGATGGTTGGTGGGGGGAGCTGGAATACAAATTCAAGACCCCCAATCTGTTCTGCCACCTCTCACCTTCTCCTTCACCTCCTTATGAATGTTGGGTTCTTAAGACGCAGAATTCTAGAAAATTCTTGAGGGTGGGAAGGAAAGGTCCTCTAAATGGCTCCCCAGCCAGGAGATGGGCTGGGGCTGGGGTAGGGGAATGTACTCCCCAGGGCGAGTCCCTTTCCATTAATCCCACTTCCCTGCATGGTGAGAGAAGGGGTTTTCCGTGAGTAGAATCACCGTGGGAGTGTGATATGTGGCAGGGAATACAAAGGCAAGCAAGGTTTTCCTTCTGCCCTGATTGGGCGGTTTGTTCTCTCAAACCTTCTGGCCAGGCTTCCCAAAATGTCCATTCATGTTAATCTCATGAATTGCAGTGGTTGCGGCTTCTTCCCTAGCATACTGGTAAGATGGGCAGACGTCAGCAGATGCCAGGACTCGTAGAGAGCCAAGTGTTCAGGCCAGACAGATCTGGATTTGAACTCCAGCGCCACCACTGACTAGCTGTGTGGCCTTGGGCCAGCGTCTTCACCTCTTCATGCCTCAGTTTCCACATCTGGCAACTGGGCATAGAATCATGTTCTTTGTTGAAGCCCACGAAGTGCAGTGAAAACCAAATGAGGTAATGTACCCACAAAAGAAAGCCCCTCTGGACTATGAAAGGTTAAGAAAATACGCCCAGGGCAAGGATGTCCCCCAAGAACTATCACCAAGGGCTCCAGCATGGTACAGGGAGAGGCAGTACGGTGAGCAGAAGCTCTGTCACTTACCTTGGGCTATGTAACCTTGGGCTATTACGTAGCCTCTTGGTGCTCAGTTTCCTCACCTTTAAAATGGGAATAATATTAGTACCTACCACATAGAGTGATAAGTAAATAATTCAATACATATGAAGTGCTTAGAACACATTGGCATATTGTAAGTGCTCAGTACATGCTCCCTGTTTTTATTTTCATGTGAATTTAACAAAAACCAAAAAGAGGCTTTGGAGGAGGCTTGGATTTTGAGCTTTGACAGACATGGGGTTCATAACCCAGCTTGGCTGTTTAAAACTGTGTGACCTCGGGCAAGTTACTTAATGTCTCTGAGCTTCAATTTTCTCATCTGTGAAATGGGGGTGGTAATGAAACCTACTGTGTATCTAGAGCTGTATGACAGCAGCTTCCTACGAAAAACTGATACATGATGGCTGATTTCTATTATATTGTTTATATAGTTGTTGTTGTGTGCTGTCCAGTCGATTCCGACTCATGGGGACCCTATATGACAGAGTAGAACTGCCTCATAGTTTCCTAGGCTAAAATCTTTACTGGAGCAGGTCACCAGCAGCTGGATAGGTTTAAACCACTGATCTTTTGGTTAGCAGTCGAGCACTTAACCATTGCGCCACCAGGGCTCCTTTACACTACACTACACTACACATTGTTAGCTTCTATCTAGTCAGCCCCTGGCTCATGGCGACCCTGTGTGTTACAAAGCAGAGCTGCTCCACGGGGTTTTCTTGCCTGTATTCTTTACAGAAACATCACCAAGCCTTTCTTCCATGGAACCTCTGAGTGGGTTAGAACTGCCATCAGTTAGCAGCCAACTGCAAACCACATGCACCACCTAGGCTTATTATACTATTCTATACTATTACTATACCATACCGTACCATACTATATTCTATCATACCATACCATACTATATTCTATCATACCATACCATACTATATTACTGTCATGGATTGAATTGTGTCTCCTAAAAATGTCTGTCAACTTGGCTAGATCATGATTCCCAGTACTGTATGATTGATTTCCTTGCGTGTTGTAAAACCTATCACTATAATGTAATAAGATGGATTAGTGGCAGTTATATTGATGAGGTCTACAAGAATAGTGTCTTAAGCCAATCTCTTTTGAGATATAAAAGAGAGAAGAGAGCAGAGAGACATGGGGACCTCATACCACCCAGAAAGCAGCACTGGGACCAGGGTGCATCCTTTGAACCTGGGGCTCCTGCATGGAGAAGCTCCTAGTCCAGGGGAAGATTGATAACAAGGACCTTCCTCCAGAGCCAACAGAGAGAGAAAGCCTTCCCCTAGAGCTGGTGCCCTGAATTCGGACTTGTAGCCTACTGGACTGTGAGAGAATAAAATTCTCTTTGTTGAAGCCATCCACTTGCAGTATTTCTGTTATAGCAGCACTAGGTGACTTAGACAATTACTACTATTCCCTCCATCCCCAGATGCTCACCCCTCTTACCTCGCTCCTCCTCCTTCTCCCGGACAACCCTTCCCTTGAGGGCTCGGCTCCAGGCTCCACCGTAGTCGCCCAGTTTGGCTCTCTCATTTCCATCCTTGCCCTTGAACCAGGGTCCATACCTGCGGGTGATGCTCGGAGCTTCGCCCGTGTCCCGGAAGCCCCTGCCCAGATGCAAGTCGCCCAAGAAGGGCAGCTCAGCGCCCTCCGCAGGAGCTCCTGCAGCAGGGTTGGCCTGGTTTTGAGAAACGGCAGGCTGGCCCACGAAGCCCGAGTGAAAGAAGACAAGGCTCCCGGCCGTCAGGTAGAGCACCAGGAAGGTAAAGAAGCGCACAGGTTTCCGGCGGAAGTACCGCTGGAATTTGAACCAGAGCTTGGCCATAGCGGGATCATTCCGGACTGGCCCACTGGGCTTGGCTGGGGGCCGGGGAAGGGGTGGAGGGGGACTTGGTTTCCCAAGCCTCTCTTAAGGATGGAACCCCTGGGGGTCTTCAGTCTTATCCCCTCTGTGAAGGTGACTGCCACGACCAGAGGCAGAGGGGATTCCAGCCTTTGGCTGAGGCCAAGAGAAAGGAGAGAGCCCACCACCCTCCCTGAGGTCAAGGTGAGCTTCTGGGTCAAGAAAGGGGTTTAGAGGCTCGGGACACCCCAAAGCAGGTCCCATTTTCCTACATCTTGTTCTTCACTTCAGAGACTTCCCAAAGAACTTTGAAAATAGCAATTGGAGGGGGATTCCGAGGGTCAACAGTAGCTGCAGCTCCCTTCTCTTTCCGTTTCTGCTCCTCGGGCCTGTGGGGGCCGCATTACTTCACTGTGGGCCCCATTTCTGGCCTCGTATCCAGCTGGGGATCAAGCTCGGCATGTCCACCTCGTGGAAACAGAAGCTGGGGAGTTTCCATCTGGTCAAGTCTCAGGGCTCAGGGCTGCCACCTGCAAAACAGCACAGACACAGGCATGAGAAGTCTCGTTACCGAAGCACAGAGCTCGAAGGTTCCTGAGGGGAAGAAAGCAAAGGTGCAGAGTGCATTAGGAGCAATGCTAGGAACCCTGTCCTGAATCTTCTGTCATTTTCACTAAACCAACTGCGAATGTGGGGGCTTTAGTCTTACTGGGCCCTGCTCTTGGGACAAACTTTATCTTGGACAAGCACAGGGTTTTATGGGCTGGTAGGATAATTTGACCCACACCTCCTATTTGTCAAATATACAATTATCTGTGGGTTACTTTAAGTCCAAAAAGCACTTCCTAGGTGTTTGCTGACCCTTTTCTATACCAAATAGTATGTTCTTTTCTAGCAACTGTTTACCCATAAGTCTTTCATTGACTAATTTTCAGAAGTAGATTACCAGGCCTTTCTTCCTAGTGTGTCTTAGTCTGGAAACTCTGCTGAAACCTGTCTACTGTGGGTGACCCTGATGGTATTTGAAATATTGGTGGCATAGCTTCAGGCATCATAGCAACACGCAGGCCATCAATCACAGTATGACAAATGACAAGTAGAAGGTCAACAAAAACAAGGGAAACCCTCAATGAGTTGGATTAACACAACAGCTGCAACAATGGGCTCATACATATCAATGATCATGAGGATGGCGCAGGACTGGGCAGCATGTTTTACGTAAGGTCACCCTCAGTCAAAACCAACTCGAGGGCAACTAACAACAACATATCTTTGCTGAACTGCCTGCTGGACCTGGTTGAATCTGAACCAGATCAAATTTATTCATTTTCCCAACAAATATTAAGTGAGACCCTCCTATGTACCAGGCACTGTCCTAGGCACTGGAGATAAAGTTGTGAAGGAAGTCCCTTCCTTCATAAGGCTTGCTTCTAGTAGGAGAGATCAAATCCACAGGCCCTTTCCTCTATCCCCAGAAGAAAAGAAAAAGGAAACTAAATTGGATCATTTAGCAACATGCCCATCCATTCATTATTTATTGAATATCTACTGTGTGCCCAGTTTTGTGCCAAGCCCTCTACGTAAAAATTTCCCAACATTCCCACCAGAGGTAACTATCTCCCCATTTTACAGATAAGGGAACTCAGATCACACAGCTGGTAAGTGGTAGAGCTGAGATTTGAACCCAGGCCTGTCCAAATCCCAAACCACAGCTCTTAACCAGTCTTAAAAGGGACTCTGCCCTTTTCCCACATGGTCTGGACATCATTTGGGAACTCAGAGACAGTGCCCAAAGCAGCAGCCTCACCTGCACCGCCTCTCAAGGCCATCAGTGGCTCATCCTCCATGCCAGAGCCTCTCAGAGTACCGCACGAGAGCATCTGATCAGGAATCACCTAGAAGGCTGGTTAAACATGACAATTCCTGGCCTTTTCAGCCAGAATCTCTTGTTGAAGGGGAAACCTACAGGTGTAACAAGGTGCCCTCGGGTGATGGTAATGAGCACAGAAGGCTGAGAACCCTGATTTATGAATAAATGTTCAGGACCATCAGCCAGAAGGAAAACAGAATGTAAATTTGAAAACTGAAGGAAAATGCCACGTGGCTCATGCTGTTCCATACTACCACCAGCAGGGGGCTCCATGACAATTTTAGCCAATACATCTGATTCTACCTCTTGCCAATGGACCATTTGAACCGTAGCGGCCCCTCCTAATCCAGACAGCAGCATGGGAGTTTACCTGTGGTTCAAGGAAGACTGCCAATCCTACATGTGCCATTCATTCAGTAACTAAGGACTGAGATCCTACTATGCACCAGTCATCATTCTAGGCACTTAGAATAGATAAGTGAACATACCAGACAAAAATCCATGCCCTTTTAGAGTGAATCCATCCATCCATCCATCCATCCATCCATCCATCCATCCAAACTGTAACAGCCCATCTATTCATCCAAACACTCCATCAACCCATTCATCCACTTAGAGAAAAATTGCTCCATTCATTTAAAAAACATGTGCTGAATGCCTACTGTGGGTGTACTTGGGATGCAGAAACAAATAATTCTGAGAATTTAGTGCCTACTGGTGGAGAAAGAAACTTAAAACAATCATTATACTAGGTAGACAGTGATAAATCCTATAGTAGACGTATGTACAATATATAGAACAGCAATTAATAGCTAATGTTTATTGAGCACTTATTATGTGCCAGACACTGTTCTAAACACACACTTTTTTTTTTTTATTGTACTTCAGGTGAAGGCTTACAGAACAAATAGTTTCTCATGAAACAGTAGTACACATGTTGTTTTATGACATTGGTTAACAACCCCGCAACATATTAACCCTCTAAATTCTCAAACTTTTTTTTTTTTTTTTGGAAAATACACATACCCAAAGATACACCATTTTGAAAATTTCTACATACACAGTTCAGTGACACTGACTACGCTCTTCCAATTGTGCTGTTATTCTCACTTAAGATGAAGGCTTACAGAACAAAATAGTTTCTCATTTAACAGTTACTACAAATCTTGCCCTGTGACAATGGTTAACAATCTCACAACACATCAACAATATCCTTACTCAACCTTGTGTTCCCTATCACCAGCTTCCTTGTCGCTTTCTGCCTTCTGGCCCTTGTCACTGGACTCCTGTACCTCGTTAGTCTCATTTGGTTTTATGGGGCTGTCCACTCCCAGGCTGAACAGTGAACCTGGGAAGTAACTTCACCACTGAGCTAAAAGGGTGTCTGGGGGCCATACTCTCGAGGTTTCTCCAGTCTCCTTTAGGCCAGTAAATCTGGTCTTTTTTTTTCGTGAGTTAGAATTATGCTCTACATCCTTCTACAGCTCTGTCCAGAACCCTCTGTTGTGATCCTGGTCAGAGCAGTCAGTGGTGGTAGCCGGGCACCATCTAGCTGTACTGGACTCAGTCCGGTGGAGGCCTTGGTAGCTGTGGACAATTAGTCCTTTGGACTAATCTTTTCCTTGTATCCTGTTCTCTTCAGTCTCCCTTGCTCCCAAAGGGGTGAGACCAGTGGAGTATCTTAGATGGCCGCTCACAGGCTTTTAAAACCCCAGACACTACTCACCAAGGTAGAATGTAGAGCATTGTCTTTATAAGCTGTGTCATGCCAATTGAGCTAGATGTTCCCCGAGACCATGGTCCCCACAGCCCTCCGCCCAGCAGTTCAGTCCCTCAGGGAGTCTGGATGTGTCTATGGGGCTTCCATGACCTTTCTTTGTACAGGTTGTGCTAGTTTCCCCTGTATTAACACACACATACTCTTATTTAATCTCCATAACAACACTATCAGGGAGATACTATTATATGTTTCTACTTTGAGGAGGGGAATGAGGATCAGAGAGATTAAGTCACGCGTCTGGGGTCACAAAGCTGGGTTGTGAACCCAGGAGCATCTGACTTCACATGGAAAAGGAAGGAAAGTTGGATTATTTGGCAACCTATTCATTCATTCAGTACTTACTGAGTGCCTTCTATGTGACCAGCCCTCCGCATAAAACTTTCCCAACATTTCCTTCAGAGATAACTATCTCCCCATTTTACAGATAAGGAAGCTCAGGTCACACAGCTGGTAAGTGGTAGAGCTGGGATTTGAACCCAGGACTGAACAAATCCCAAACCACAGCTCTTAACCACTGCCTTGGGGACTCTGCCCTTTTCCCACGTGGTCCAGACATCATTGGGGAATTCAGAGACAGCCCCTAAGCAGCAGCCCCATCTCCACTGCCTCTCACTGCCAGCAGTGGCTCACCCTTTACACTCCTATTCCTAATCATGCATCTCTCCTGGTCTTAAAACATCCCTTTGACTCTAATAAAAACTAAAGGCGCGTGCCCAGAGAAGAGTCTCTGCACATAAGCTCACAGCGTCTGGCTTACACTGCAGAGGGTTTGTGGACCCCAGGGAGAGGAACCTGGAAAAGTGGGAGCCCAGGTGATATGGGTTGAATTGTGCCCCCGCAGAAGATATGCTGAAGTCCTAACCCCTGGTACTTGTGAACGTGACCTTTATGGAAATTGGGTCTTTGCAGATGTAATCAGTTATTGGAGTAGGATAAAAATCCGCTGTCGTCGAGTCGATTCCAACTCATAGCGACCTCATAGGGTTTCCAAGGCTGTAATCTTTACAGAAGCAGACTGCCACACTTTTCTTCCGCGGGGCAGCTGGTGGGTTCGAACCACTGACCTTTTGGTTAGCAGCTGAACACTTTAACCACTGTGTCACCAGGGAGAGACACAGAGAGAAGACGGCCGTATGAAGATGGAGGCAGAGACCGTAGTTAAGCTGCCACAGGCCAAGGGACGCCTGGGGCTACTAGAAGCTGGAAGAGGCAAGGATGAACCTTTCCCTAGAGCTTTCAGAGAGAGTATGGCCCTGCCAACACCCTCAATTTGAACTTCTAGCCTCCAGAACTGTGAGAGAATACATGTCTGTGGTTTTAAGCCACTTAGTCTGTGGTACTTTGTTATAGAAGCCACAGGAAGCTAACGCTAGAGAAGCAAGTATCTGGGGGGAATCAGAGAGTGCTTCCTCCTCAAGGACAGGTCTTTGTGCTGGCAGGTCTTGCAAGAGGAATCCAAGTTCTCTGGGCGGAAGAAGCAGCCGAGGGCATTCCCGCAAGAAGGAACGGTACACACCAGGGGCAGGCATGGAGGGGATGAGGAGCTTGGGAGCATGGTGAGGACACAGCTGAAGCAGTGGGCAGGGGTCAGACCGTGGGGAGCCCTGAATGCCAAGCTCAGGGGTCTGAACTTTGTTCTAACAGCCACTGAAGTTTCCTAGTCACACCGAGACTTTCGAAAGACTATGCTCCCGAAAAAAAAAAAAAAAATGAACCTACTGCTATTGAGTCTGACTCATGGCAACCCATAGGGTTTTCTTGGCTGTAATCTTTATGGAAGCAGTTTGCCAGGCCTTTCTTCTATGGAGCCGCTGGGTGGGTGTGAACCTGCAACCTTTAGGTTAGCAACCAATTGCAAACCTCTTGTGCCACTCTTGTATCAGCTTGAAAACCTCCAGGCAGTGGGCAGTGCCCCATGGTGTTCTGTGTAGATCACACACAAGCCAGATGTTTCTGCAGCTGGACCTGGGTAATAACAAGCCAGAAGCCCTCATGGGATGGCCAGGGGGACACCCAGCCCTTCCAGAGGCTTCCAGGCAAGATCATGGGTTTTGGAGACAGACCAATCTGGGTTCAAATCCTGCCTCTTCCACCAGCTGCATGACTTGGGCAAGACACCTCACTGAGACTCAGGATCCTTGCCTATAAAATGGGCATAAGAGACTTTTTGTTGCTGGGTGCCATAGAGTCGGTTCTGACTTAAAACGACCCTATGTACAACAGAACGAAACACTGCCCTGTCCTCAGCCATCCTCACAATCATTGCTATGTTTGAGCCCATCGTTGCAGCCACTGTGTCAATCCACCTTATTGAGGTTTTCTTCTTTCTCACTGACCCTCTACTTTACCAAGCATGATATCCTTCTCCAGGGACTGGTCCCTCCTGATAACATGTCCAAAGTACGTGAGACGAAGTCTCGCCATCCTCGTTTCTAAGGAGCATTCTGGCTGTACTTCTTCCAAGACAGATTAAAAAGAAACCTGACTCCCCAAAAAAATATTACTCGGAGGATTGAGTTAAAAATTGTAGGAAGAGTGTCTGACGCATCGTAGGTGCTCAAGGAGCGCTCCCCTCTGCCTCCCCTCTCCTGAACACAAGGAACAGGCCTTGAAGCTATTCGTCACACAGCACATCTGCCGCTGTGGAGATGGCAAGGATTTGGGCTGTTGTGCCTCTCTGAGGATATTTCTGGGGCTAGTCCTTTTTTTTTTTTTTTTTGCTGTTCCCTGTTCCCTTCTCATTCTTTTCTATTTCAACACATCTTCTCTCTAAGTGGGTGCCAAATGGGTTTAAGAGGATAATGAGCTCATGAGAAGCTGGCAGGGAACAGAAAGACAGAGACAATTAGGAGTGTCGGGAGTGAATGGCGGCCGCCACAGGGGAAGGGACTGTGAGGTGGGGGACCCCACTTTCCAGCTCTCCTGCCTCCCAGGCAGGGAGGTGCTGATATGCACCACCCACACCACCCTGTCAGTGCTGCGAAGGAGGGCAGGGCTTGTCTGCAGGAAGGACCCCCAGGAATGTGAGCCCCACGGGGGCAGGACGTGTCTGCTCCGTCACCGCTTTATCCCCAGCAGCTGGCACACAGTAGGCCCTTGAGAAACACTAATGGAAGGAAGGAGCAGAAAGAATCAAGACAAGGGACCTCCAACTCTTCAGACAAAGATTGGACTGGACTGTGGGACATCAAATGATACCCGTGAAGAGTGTGCCTCTTAACTCAAGTAGACACATGAGACTAAACGGGCAGCTTCTGTCCGGAGGTGAGATGGGAAGGCAGAGAGGGTCAGGAGCTGGTTGAATGGACACGGGAAATCTGGCATGGAAAGGAGGAGTGTGCTGTCACAGTATAGGGAGAGCAACTAGTGTCACATAACAATGTATATATAAATTTTTGTATGAGAGACTGACTTGAATTGTAAACCTTCACTTAAAGTATAACAGTTAAAAAAAAAAAAAGACAAGGGGCCTCCCCGCAGGGCACTATAACCAGGGTTCAGTCCATGAAATGTGACTTCCTCAGAGAACAGTAAACTCAGGGCTCTGGGGAGGTAGCATCTTGCGGTCCTCTGCTCTCTTTGGGTGGTCCTGGGGCTCAGGGGCGCCTGTCGAGCCACAGTCCCACCTTCCAAGGGAACCCCTCAGACTCCTCTCCTCCCATGCCAGTCATTCTGTCTCTTTCTCTCCTCCCCTCACTCTCTCCCTCCTGCTCTCCTACTTCTCTTCCTTCCCCCCTTTCTCCTCTCTCTCCTTTATCTGTCTCCGTCTCTCTTGTCTCTCCCGTTCTCCTCCTCTCTCTTCCTCTCTCTCTCTGTCTCCATCTTTGCTCTCCTTCATCTCTCTCTCTCCATCTCTTTCTCACTCTCTCTGTCTCTCCATGTATCTCTCTATCTCTCTTTGCCTCTCTCTCTGCGCTCTCTCCAGACAGAAATTCTGCCCCAAAGGGAATGGGGAAGTGAAGGCAACTCTCTGCTGCTGAGCACCTACTACATGCCAGACACTCAGCTTACACAACTTCTCCCATAACCCTCCCATCACCCTGGGAGGCGGCTGGATGACTCTACTCACTCATAGGCTGTCCGTCTACAACTTGGGGGCCATGCTGACTTTCAGCACTTCACCTCTGAGACTCCACCTGCTCATTATACGTTGGGGATCAAATCGCATTAACATCCTCACCTGTAATTTACAGGTGTGTGACCTGGGCAGGTCCCTTCGCCTCTTGAGCTTCAGTTTTCTCTCTATAAAATGGGCTGGTCGTAGAAGCCCGCTCACAGGGCCGAGGGGGACCCGACGAGACAATCCATAGGTCTGGAGTCAGTGGCATCATCACGTCAACCCTCTTCAGTTTACCGGAGACTCTCTGAGCCTCAGTTTCCCTATCTACTCTGCCACCCTCCTAGGTTAGTGTGACCTCTGGTGGGGATGGGACCGAGGCCCCTCTGCAGGAATGGCAGCATTGGGTTTCTGCCATTCGTGTTTCCAGCCAGAGCCTCAAAGTATCTAAACACAGCCTATTTTTAGCACCAGAATGAACCTCTGGTGTCTAGCTGCCAAGAGAAAGACTGTCAGGGCAGATCTGCCCTATGGGAAGGAGAAGCAGGAGGCATAGCTGGCCTGTGGCTCCCTCCCCTGGGAGTCCATGGTGATCCTTGCTTCCAGATTCCCAGGGGCCAGCATAACCTGAGAGGCTGGGCAATGGGCTGCCTCCCTCCACAGCCCCCAGAGCCTGTCTTGGGGGCCAAGGCAGGGCGGAAGGACAGGGCAGGCCCAGCTGACCCCGACTACCAAAGCTTGGCCAAGAAATAGCTGCTGAGAAACTAGGTTCGTGAAGGTTTGATTTCTTCACAGTTCTGGGGGTCTCTGAGAAACTGGGGAGCCCAGGTCAGACAATAAATTTTAGTCTTGGCAGAATAACGAAAATATCAGAAATCACTAGTATTTGTTGAGCATTTACTATGTGTCAGGCACTGTGCTAAGCATCTTACTCCCCACTGAAAGGCTGCAGGTTCAAGCCCATCCAGAGGTACCTCAGAAGAAAGCCTGGTGATCTACTTCCAAAAAAAAAAAAAAAAAAAATCAGCCACTGAAAACCCTATGGAGTACATTTCTACTCTGATGCATATGGGGTCTCCATGAGTTGGAATTGACTCAACGTCAACTGGATTTTTTCTCTTTTTTTCTTTCATTTTATGAAGAATATCTTTGTACAAATCCCTGGATGGCAATACAGGACTTCTCAACAACAATGCGAGGTAGGCATAATTATACCCATTTTACAGATGAGAAAGTGAAGGCTCATAGAGATTACGTTAACTTGCCCAATCACACAGCTAGCAATAAGCAGAGCATGAATTCAAGTACAGACCTGTCTGAATCTCAGTGCCTCGAGGGAATTACCTTGATGTGATCGTAGACACCAAGTCCACTACCACGCCAGCTAGTCCCCTCTCTCAATCACTACATCTCGTAGTCAGGTCCCAGCGTCTCTG
Source organism: Trichechus manatus latirostris (assembly GCF_000243295.1). Lineage (NCBI taxonomy): Eukaryota > Metazoa > Chordata > Mammalia > Sirenia > Trichechidae > Trichechus > Trichechus manatus. Next base: position 4,791,128 of record NW_004443997.1, read on the forward strand.
GAAGGGTCCTTCCTGAGCTTGGAGACATGGAATACCATCCTTCGAACACTTCCTTTCCAGACAGATGGACCCCATACTCCTCTAATCAAAGTTCCTTCTCACCCTTCTTGCTCCCGGACCAACCATTTGGCAAGTGAAAGCCCTATGAATATAGTCTAAGAAATGCCACTACAGATGCTGATCCTGTGGCTTCCCCGATGGTCTTTAGGAACCCAGAAGTTTATTAACCCAACAAACCCTAGGGAAAGCTCCTGCACCCTCAAATGGTGTGTAGACCTCGTGCCTTCCACTCATGGCTGTGCTGTCCTTTACTGATCCAGTTGCCTACTGATGATCATGTGAGTTGTTTCTCGTTTCTTGCCACTCTGGACAAAGCTATAGTGGGCATTCCTGCACATACACGACTTACGCCGTATTCGAGTTACTGTGAACTGCACTTACAATGGTCTTTTTGTACATCTTATCATTAGTAAATATGTATTACATAGAACGTTGCAGCTCGTAATTTGCTGATGTTATCATTCTCAAATGTTCACTCGCTGATGTCTAATTTTAAGATTTACTGCTCAAAATACTGCCGTAGAGCAGGCTGTGGCCTGGTCTACAATGAAGTTGGCGTCGGTGTCGAGAGTCATAATGGACAGAAAGTTGGGCAATGTTCCACTCCAATGACACAGGACAACTGAGCTGCACACACGCCCGACAGCCCTTACTCCAACTTTAGCTACGACACTGATGTTGACTGCATTGCAGACCAGGCCTATAGTGTGATCCTATTCAGCATTTCATACCACAAGAAGCTTCAGTTGTTAATTTGAAATGAGGTGCTCGACTTACATCAGAACTGACTTACAACAGAGTCATCAGAACAGAACCCCATTGTAAGTCGAAGACCACCTGTGCTTACTTCCTGGATCCAAAGAGTGAGATTATTGGGTCAAAGATGGTGCACGTTTGTGTGTGTGCACACAGCTCCTAACCTCAGCATGCGCTGCCTCCTGCACACACCCCCCCTACCTCCTGGGATGACTCCCCTGCGTCCCACACTTCTTTCCTCCAGTCCCAGGACAAGGACTCACCGGCCACCACCTGGCACCACCACAGCTCACCATTTTCATTCATCTTTCCCAAAATTCAAGAAAATAAATGGGAAGCAAAGTGCCATTAACTTAATGGCCTTTAACACCCAGCCATCTGCCATGATGTAATTAAATAAGAAAACCAGAGGGAGCATATGGTGCCCATTATAAATACATATTAAAATTTTGCTTCCCTGTGTAATGACTCCAGAGCCTCTTGCTCCATGGGCAAACTTTATGGCCGTCTTCCTTTGTTGCAGGGAATCAGGCCGGGCCACAGTGAGTGGGAATGACCAGCTAGAGGAGACCTGGAAAGTGTTCATACCTGGAGCCAAACATTCCTGTGTTTGAACCTGCCTCAACCACATGTGGCTGAGCCTCTCTGAGACTCAGTTTCCACACCTGCAAACTGGGACCGATCCAACCTGCCTCACTGGGAAGACATGAGGATTAAATGGACTGCTGTGTTTAAAATACAAAACAAATCTGTTGCCATTGAGTTGATTTCGACTCATAGCGAACCTACATGCACAGAGTAGAACTGCCCCGTAGCGTTTCTAAGTCTGTAATCCATACAGAAGCAGGACGGCCACATCTTTTTCCTGCAGAGCACCTGGTGGGTTCAAACCACCGACCTTTCGGTTAGCAACCAAATGCTTAACCATTGTGCCACCAGGGCTCCTTAAAATACACAGCACCATAATAATAGCATGAACTAATGCTTACTGAGCATCTACTATGTCAGACAGTGCTCTAGACACTAACTTGTTTAATCCTTACAACAACTCTATGAGAAGGGTCCCATTTTACAGATGAGAAAACTGAGGTTCAGAGAGGTTAAGTCACCTGCTCAAGGTCACACAGCTAGGAAGTGGGGGTGCAGTGTTTGAACCCAGGCAGCCTGATTCCAGAGCCTACCCTTTCAAACCATATGCTAAGCCTGAAACAATAGTTTCTCAATAAATGGTCATTCCCTACTCCAACTTTGGTCAAGTGGGAAAAAAAAATTTCCCCCTTCTGAAAGATTAGTCAAAAGGACTAATGGACCACAAGTACCACAGCCTCCACCAAACTGAGTCCAGCATAACTGGATGGTGCCCAGCCACCACCACCAACTGCTCTGACAGGGATCACAATAAAAAGGTCCCAGACAGAGCTGGAGAAAAATGTAAAGCAAAATTCTAACTCACACACACACACAAAAAGACCAGACTTACTAGTCTAACAGAGACTGGAGAAACCCTGAGAGTATGGCCCCCGGACACCCTTTTAGCTCAGGACTGAAGTCACTCCTGAGGTTCACCCTTCAGCCAAAGATTAGACAGGCCCATAAAACAAACCAAGACTAAATGGACACACCAGCCCAGGGGCAACGATGAGGAGGCAGGAGGGGACAGGAAAGCTGGTAATAGGGTACCCAAGGTCGAGAAGGGGAAAGAGTTGACATGTCATGGGGTTGGCAACCAATGTCACAAAACAATATGTCTATTAATTGTTTAATGAGAAACTAATCTGCTCTGTAAATCTTCATCTAACGTAGAATTAAAACAAACAAACAAAAATTTCCCCCTTTTCATGACAATGCCATTTACCCAGATTTCATCTCAGAAAAAGATGACGATGTAATGAGCTGTTGTGATGACTGGCAACCACTCAAGGTGGGTGAGGAGGATACATCTTTGGGGGCCCCATCTAGTGTATGACCCCACCCCCGATCATGGGGTAGGCTCTGTTTATCACATAACCCCGCCTGCTGACACTGCTAGTGGACCACAGGTGGACTCAGATCTAAAGCTCATCAATCAGTTCTCACCCCCCTGGAATACAGAGTTGGGATTTGAGACATTCTGGTCTGTGTGGATCGTGCACACTAAGGATTTACAATCTCGGGAGCTGCCACCACATGCTCGCAGAAAGAGCAAAGATTAGTAGGTAGACAGAAGAGGGAAAAGACAGCAGATGAGCAGAGGGAGAGATGGAGACAGTGGAGTTGAGAAAGCCTTGGGGTCCCGACCCTTGGAAGGCCAAGTGCAAACTTCCAGGCTTATAAAAACAAACAAAAAGTAACCAGTTGCTGTAGAGTCAATTCCAACTTGTGGCGACTCCACATGCTACACAACAGAGCTGCTCCATAGGGTCTTCTTAGCGGTAATCTTTACAGAAGCAGATTGCCAGGTCTTTCTTCCATGGTGCCACTGGGTGGGTCCAAATCACCAACCTTTAGGTTAGTTGCTGTTGTTTGGTGCCATTGAGTCAATTCTGACAATAGCTGAGCGCAAGCCATTTGTGCCTCCCAGGGACCTTATATCAGTTGCTATCGAGCCAACTCTGATTCATGGCGACCTCATGTGTGTCAGAGTAGAACCGTGCTCCATAGCGTTTTCAATGGCTGATTTTTCAGAAGTAAATCACCAGGCCTCTCTTCCAAGGCACCTCTGGGTGGACTCGAACCCTCAGCCTTTTGGTTAGCAGTGAGCACACTGTTTGCACCACTTTATCAAAAACCAAACCAAATCCATTGCCGTCGAGTCGATTCCAACTCACAGCAACCCTTTAGGACAAAGTAGAACTGCCCCACAGGGTTTCCAAGGCTGTAAATCTTTATGAAAGAAGACTGCCCACATCTTTCTCCCATAAAGCAGCTGGTGGGTTCGAACCTTTCGGTTAGTAGCTGAGCACTTAACCACTGCATCTCTATAGACAGTATTAAGTGAGAAATTCTGGGCACTCTTCTCACTGTGGGGCAGGGGCCACAGCAAGGGCTCAATAAGTGTTAGCTATGGGTAGATGCATACTCGAAAAGGCAGGAACCCACTGGAACAGATGCTGATGAACCACCCAAACTCTGAGCTGGGGGAAGGGGCTGAGTTGCAGGGGGACAAGGGGAAGCAGAGAGATCTGACGGCTCCCCTTTGTCTGGGTTCAGTGAAAGGACCATGGTGCAGGTCCCCCATCCGCTGAGCTTCCCTACCAGGCAGCTGGCAGCCCTGCTCCGAGCCCAGATGATGTTCCTCCCCAAGAGGGAGTTCTAAAGAAGGCCTCAAGCCCTGTCATTAAGCCATCTGGAGTCATTTTCTCCTCCAGGAGCGGCTGTGTCGTGGGTCAATTAGCGCAGATTTGCACAGCGTTCCTTAATACATAGCTAATTGTTTGGGGGAGATAATGGATGGATCTGCTGGTTCTGGGCAGAATGTTTACCCACAGGGGCAGACCTACAGGGGGTGGCAGGGAACGGGGAGGTAGGGGAAGAGAGGGAAGGGAAGGGGAGGACAGCAGAGGGAGACAAGGGGAGGGAAGGGAGGAGAGTGGAGGGAGAGAAGGGGAAGGAAGGGAGGAGACAGAAAGAGAGGGGAGGTAAGGGGAGAGAAGGGAAGCGAGGAGGGAAGAAAGAAGGAAAGAGATGGAAGGTGAGGGGATCGAAGGGGAAGGAAGGAAGGGAAAGAGGGGAGGAAGAGAGGGGAGGGAAGGGTAGGAGAGGGGAGGGAGGAGATGAAAGAGGATGGAAGAGGAGGGGAGGGAAGGGAATGGAAGGGGAGGTGAGGAAGTAGAGTAAGGTAGAAAAGATTCATACCCCCCTCATGGTACTGCAGAAGAAAGGCCTGGTGATCTGTCTCCATTAAGATTATAGCCAGGAAAACTCTATGGTGCAGTTCTACAGAATAGCAACTAACAACAACAACAGAGTAGAGTAGACTCATATGCACTGAGGGTAAGCATTGTTAATATTATATAAGTATTATTTTGTGACCCTTTTGCTTTAGTTGTGTGTACTGGATCACAATGTAAAATGCATTTCTTACTGTGGGTTCATTACAATACTTGGAAGTCCGAGTGATGAAGCATCATGGGAAGAGCTGGGTGAGATAGGATGGTCACAGAAGGGTCCTCTGAGAAGAAGACAGCTGAGCTGAGACCTGAAGAGTGAGAAGGAGGCAGCCCTGGGAGGAGACGGGCAAGAATGTTCTGAGCAGAGGCAACAGCATGCAAAGACTCAGGGCTGGGAAGGGGCCAGGTTGACACGAGGAACCAGGACGGGGGCGAGGGCAGAGTGAAGAGATGGGGCTTGTGGATTCTGCTCACGGCTGTCCCTAAACTGCAGTGCCACCACGCCTGTTCCCTAAAGTGCACAATGAGGGGCTGGAGGAGACCCCCAGGGACCCTTCCTGCCCCAATGTCTCGGTGGTTCTCCAAGGCTGATCTGGGGGTCAAGAAATGTTTGTTGCTTCACAAAGGTGCGGACTGGCCCTTGTTCAGGCCCTTGGTTGGGGTCAGTGGTGGGTCTAGAATTTCCTTCTGCGTGGGGCTCAGGGGAGCCCTCTGGCTGGAAGGGCAAGTGCAGGCTGCAAAGGATGCAGGGAGCTTAGATGAGTGGAGAGAGTGTTTGTTATCTACATCAGGGGTTGGCAAACTACAGCCTCCAGGCCAAGACTGTTTTTGTACAGCCCTTGAGCTATGAATGGTTTTTATATTTTTAAAGGTTGTGAAGAAGGAGGAGGAAGAGAAACGACAGAGGGTGCATTGGCCCTGCAGAGCCTGAAATATTTACTTGCTGGCCCTTTCCAGAAAGAGTTTGCCGACTCCTGATCTTTATCGGCAGTAAAGGCTGGTGGTGGGCATTATGGGGTGGGGAGGGGCTGAAGGTCACCCTGTTCATCCTCAGAGCTCAAAGCCCACCCTCTCATCACTGAGCATGTTCCTTAGAGTGAATGTAAGGGCCTGCAGGAAGCTTGGAGATCCATCCCCTAGTGAAACAGCCTCCGATTACATAAGGGGAAACTGAGGCACAGACAAACTCAAATGAAATAAACCCTGCCCACGTGAGATACGTGGCATGGACCTGGACCCAAGTAAGTGTTCAATAAATTTTAGCCAATATTATTAATACGAGTATTTTCACATCATAGAATCCTAGAGTTCAAAGGCCCTTCTGAAATTATTTAGTACAAGTCTGACATTCTACAGGTGAGGAACCTGGGGCTCAGAGAGGCTGAATGACCCAGGGTCACACAGCCAGGTGAGGACTGAGCAGGTTTCTTCCCAGTACACACGCTGCTCCTTGCTAGACCCCATCACCTCCTATCTCCACCCTGAGTGAATCGCCACTTGCTGGTTCCACGCTGACCACAGAGGATTAAAAACTAATTTAGAATGGGCGACGGCTCCTATTAGCAACACTTCCCCAAGGAGGAATTCTCTGCCAGGAGTCTCCCTCCCCCCAAATCACCAAGCCCAGTCTTCCGGCGGAAGCAGTGAAGGAGGGAGGGGTCTCTGTGCCCCCAGTCAGGCTCCACGGGTTCCAGTTCTCCTCCCTGTGCACCCTGTGCCCTTGGAGGGGCTTCAGGCCCCACGGGTGGCTCAGAGCAGGGCTGAGAGGTGGGCTTACAGCCCATCAGAGCTGGAGAGGCGCCTTCACAATTCCCCGGCCAGCTTCTTCACTGGACAGATGGGGAAACTGAGGCCCAAAGGGAGCTAGAGGGACTTGCCCACAGTCACCCAGTGACTCCTGGATCCCATCCTAAATGCCGACCAGGTAGACTACTATTGCACACCTACTATATGCCCAGCCCTTCCATTTACACCGTGTCATTGACTCTCCCCAGTGGTCTTATTTGGTCGGTTGGTTTTATTCTCAGTTTTCCAATGAGGCCATCAAGGCCCAGAGAGGTCAAGAGACTTGAGGGATGGCAGAGCTGGCAGGTGGCAGAGCAAGACTCGAACCCCGGTCTGTACAATTCCAGAACCTTTAATCACGACCTTCTGCTGCAGCCTCAGGGCCTTCTCTCTCTGCATGGCGAGTGGGGCCATTCGGAGGCCTTCCCTTCTCACGCTCAGGGCCAGGCCTTGTGCACAGGGTCCTCTCTGCTGTCGCTCAGAGCCTGTGCAGCAAGCCATGCCCCTGAGGCCCCCCAGCTGGGACGGAGGGAGCAGGTGCCTTCTAGAAGGCACGGGAGCCCTCAAGCCTCTGCCGCATCTTCACCTCGTCCTAAATGGTACAAGGAGTTCCATCGCTATCCAACCGAGACGTCCACTCCCACAAGGACAACACACCAGAAACAGACTGAGGCTCCAGCCCCTTGGCACATCATCTGGACGCCATCGTGACACGGAGAAGGTGCCATGTGAAACCACACACATGCACACGCCAACAGACTCATTCATGCGTGAACAGGTACACACCTGTGCCTGCCACGCCCCCACTGCCCACCCCTGATAACTCTTACAAGTACATACTAATCCATCCATATTTATCCATCCCCACTGACAACAATGGCGGGAATCCTTAAACCCACTTCAAAAATGAGAAAAAGCAGAGACTATGTGACTTGCCCAGAGGACAGCAGTTGGAGACTCGGGATCAATAGCCAGCCAATGCACCTCATATGCAGCCACCACCCGTCTGTCAGTGGAGGCTTGTGTATTGCTATGATGCTGAACAGGTTTCAGCAGAGCTTCCAGACTAAGACGGACTAGGAAGAAAGGCCTGGCGATGTATTTCCGAAAATTAGCCAATAAAATCCCTACGGATCACAACACATTTTGTTCTGTTGTGCCTGGGGTTGCTATGAGTCTGGGGCGAACTCGACAGCAGCTAATAACAAGTGACTTGTCCAGGAAACATGGTTAATGATGGAGGTTAAACTAGAAGCTGGATCTTCTAGTTCTGACTGAACATGGCTTCTTCGTGCCCTGGGATCATCAAAAGAATAAACCAACACGAGTCTTAAAAAGTCTAGACCAGAGATTTTCAAACTCAGCACTACTGACATCTTGGGCTGGATAATCCTTTGTTGTGGGGCTGGCTGTGCAGTGTAGGATGCTTAGCAGCATCTTTGACTTCTACCCAGTAGATATCAGTAGAACTTCCCCACCCCTAATTGGGGCAACCAAAAACGTCTCAAGAGTGAACCAGAACACCATTCTTGGACCCATCTGACTCCCGATCGATACAGTGTTAGTCTCTGATTTTATCCTGGTGCTCTATCACAAGACTCTATTATATGCATCAATGCTAGGATCCCTGACTTCTAGAATTCTGTGTTGGGACACTAGGGTCATTGTCAATATCGGAGGGTTCTCTGACTCTGAAATTCTCTCTAAGCTCCTGAGATCCTATCTCCTCCCATTTCAGGGTTGAAATTCTCCCTGGGAGACAGCCATGCCTCGCTGCCTTCCAAAGACCAGGATGAATGACGCAGCCATGAATTATATATTTTGAGTCATCTCTAAATTGCTTGGCAATTACAGAACACCAAGGGTCAGCTGCTGGGAGCAAGAACCTCCTTTTCTGCAGAGAGTAGCAGCTGGATGGAAACGCACTGTTATGGATGGAATTGTGTCTCCCCACCCCCGGAATATGTGTTGGAATCCTAACCCCTACACCTGTGGATGCAGTCCCATTTGGGAATAGAGTTTTCTTTGTTATGTTAATGAGATCACATCCGTGTGGAGTGTGTCTTAAACCCAATCACTTCCAAGTGATAAAAAGAGCAGATTAGACACAGAAGCACAAATACAGGGAAGACAGATGCCACGTGAAGATTGCTAAGGAAATGAGGAATGCTGGGGCTACAGAAACTGAAAGAAACAAGGAACTTCCCCCAGAGACGACAGAGAGAGAGAACCTTCCCCTAGAGCCCGTGCCCTGAATTTGGGCTTCTAGCCTCCTGACTATGAGATAATCAATTTCTGTTCTGTAAAGCCATCCACTTGAGGTATTTCTGCTATAGCAGCACCAGATAACTAAGACACACACCAAGACGTATAAACACATTATCTACTGGGGATAGGTTTAGGAGTGATTTTTTTTTCTTTTAGCTATCTGTATTTTCTCAATTTTTCCACAATTACCTGTGGTTTAAAAAAAAGAGACAGCAGGGATTTTGATGTCAATTAGACCTGGGTTCTAATCTTGGCTTCATCACTTATTAGCACTGAGAACTTGAAGAAGCCACTTAATCTCTTTAAACCATAGGTTCTTTACCCATAAAATGGGATGAGAACAACAGTACCTGCCAAACTGGGTGGCTGAGAAGGTTAAATGAAGTAATGCATGCAAAATGCTTAGCATGGGGCCAGGCACACTCCTGGGCCTCAACACAATCACAGCTGTAGTTTTTTTATTGTTTGTTTTTGTTCTTATGATTTAAATAATCATCTCCTTTTTTTAAGGTCCCTGGGTGTT
>NW_004443997.1:4801053-4802979 GCF_000243295.1 Trichechus manatus latirostris
GTCCAGCTCTGCCACTTTGTAACTTAAGACCTCAGGTAGGGCACGTCCTCTCCCTGAGCCTCCATTTTCCTGACTTGTAAAATGGGTACAATAATGCCACCTATCAAGCCCCTCAGCAGGCATTTGGCACCAGTAGGCGTCCCTTACTATTATTATCCCATGCCAGAGACTGACAGGCACAGAGCAGAGGCGGGCCAGGACTGGGGCAGAAGTTAGAACTGGAGGCGGCGTATCTTATCTCTCAACTTTTGTAAAAGAAAGTCCTCAACGCAAGCCTCAACATTAATAGGTCGTTGCTGTCGTGATGCCTTTAAATTTAGACGAACACCCCACACACAAACACGTCTCCACCCACACACCCCCAGCAATAAATCACCCGGGCAGCAAGGAGCACGGTCTGTCTCCATTACATCCAGGGCGGGAGAGGGATGCAGTGAAGCCTGCGTGACTCTGGAGGCTTCTGGGGGCAGGGAGCTCCTCTTGCGCCCACACAGGGTCCTCCCTGCTTGGAGCACTGGGCAGGGAGTCAGGACGCTGGGATCCTCAGGCTGGGCTGCAATCATCAGCAAGCCTAGTAAAATGAGACGGTAGACCAGATCTGTTTCCTGGGTTCAATCCAGACCTACCTGTGGACAGGTTGGGCATCATGGATGAGAAACAGGGCTTGACTGAGCTGGGGTTTCCTCATCCATAAACAAAGTGGTTACAAGGCTGGCTTTGTGAGCATCTGACCCATGCAGCCACTCAGGACCCCAGGTTCAGAAGGGCCCCATGCTTCATCTAATGTGCTACTGCAGCCCTTGTGAGATTCTTAATAATTGTGTACAAGGGACCTTGCATTTTCATTTTGCACTGGGCCCTGCAAATTGTGCAGCTGGTCCTGGGTGGTGTGAGGGCTGATGGAGGCTCGGGACTGTGAAAGCCCCAGCCCCAGGCCAGGTACTCACTAGGTCTCTTACTTCCCTTCCTCCTTCCACCTCACCTTCCAGAACATTCTATGACTGTGGGGCCTGGGACAAGTGGATTTTCCTCTTGCTTCCAATTCCCTGTGTGTAAACAACAAAACTAAAAACTACTTTAAAATTTCTTCTACAATTCACTCATTCATTCATTCAACAAACTTTCACTGAGTGCCAGCCATGTGCTAACCCAAGGTTTGCCCCACTGGCCTGGGGATCTTGTTAAAATGTGGATTCTGATTCATCTGGGGGTGGAAATGCAAATTCTCAGCCAGGGGTCGAACTGGAATGAACCGGTTCAAAGCCTGATTTAAAGCCCAGCCCCACCATTAGTACCTGTGACACATGGGGTGACTCACAGAGCCTTTCTGAGCCTCAGTTTCTGCATGTTAAGTGAACAGTATTTCCTCAGAGGTTGTTGTGAGGACTAAATTAGATGATACCTTAAAATAGTAACGATAAGCATAGACAGCACTTTCTATAGGCCAGGTGTGCTGCAGAGCACTTCCAGTATTTTTCTTGTTTTTTTTTTTTTTTAATAAGAGATAATTTACATATGTTAAAAATGCACTAATCTTTAAATGCACAGGTCAATGATTTTTACATATGTACATATCCATGTGACCCCACCCAGATCAAGATATAGAACATTCCCTTCACTCCTAGAAACCAAACCTGTTGCTGTAGAGTCGATTCTGACTCAAAGCGACCCTATAGGACAGAGTAGAACTGCCCAATAGGGTTTCCAAGGAGCGGCTGGTGGATTCGAACTGCCGACCTTTTGGTTAGCAGCCAAGCTCATAACCACTGCACCACCAGGTCTCCACTTCACTCCTAAAGGCTCCCTTATTCCGCCTCCTAGCCAACCCTTCCTTCCCCAGTGGTAACCACTACTCCAACTTCTATCACCAAAGATTAGTTCTGCCCATCCTTGAACCTTATATAAATGGCAGGACAATGCTGAACA
>NW_004443997.1:4804317-4806240 GCF_000243295.1 Trichechus manatus latirostris
AGGAAGAGATGGCTTGGCCCTGGCAGGCAACTCCCATGAGCACCTGGGCTCCCACATGACCCCAGCACATGGCCTGCTCTGCTGGGGAGCTGTAACATTCACAGGTTATTTTTGCTCTAAAAAGTCCCAGCCACAGGGTTCTCTCTCCACAGGCAGCCGACACCCCCTGCTGTGTTTACATAAAAACACATTTGCAAGGGGTTTTGTTTTTACATTTGCCTGGGACTCAAAGCTATTAAATGTGAGGAAGCCTGATTATCTGGCTGGAAGCAGCTGATGAGAGAAGGCAGGCTGATGGCAGGGGGTATGCAGGCATAGGTTTCATCCTGGTCCTAGGGAACCCTGGGGTCTCTCTGCTGTTGTTGTCGTTGGGTGCCATCGAATTCATTCTGACTCCTAGTGACCCCAAGTGGCAGAGTAGAACTGTCCTCCAGGGTTTTATAGGCTGTAATCTTTATAGGGAGCAGATCACCAGGTCTTTCTCCCATGGAGCCATTGGGTAGGTTTGAACCACCAACTTTTGGGTTAACAGCCAAGCACTAACCACTGCAGATGGCTACAGAAGTGTTTACCGGGACGCACTTGCACAAGCACCCACATTCCTTAACCTGGGCGCTATGCCATTTTGGCCCAGATGATTCTTTGTTGCATTGCAGGATTAGTAACCGCCTCCCCACACCCCCATCAGATGTAACAACCCAAAACCTCTCTGGACATTGCCAAATGTAGCCCCGGGTTAAGAACCGCTGGCATGTAAAAAGACACACATCTGCAAGCTCAGCTCAGCATCCCTCTGCCTTCCAAGACCTCCATTGGCACCCTTTTGAGGATAATAATCAGCATAAATCAAAATGCTCAAAATGTGAGAATTAATCGAATCCCCACTCTTCACGTCTCTGTTCAGTTCTGACACCAGCTGCCCATGACGTGTTTCCTTCTCTGACCCTAGCTGCCCAGAGCTAACTCAGATCTCACAAGTTGAAAGGACACTGTCCTTCAGATGCCAAGTGGGCGCAAGACTCCAGATATTGGCTGCAAGCCCAGGAGTCCACCCAGGGCTCCCTCATTTCTGACCTGCTCGCTCCCACTACTCTCTTAGGTTCGATAATTCTCTGGAACCACTCACAGAACTCACAGAAAGTCTTATACTTAAAATTACAGTTTTATTGTAGGAAAAAAGAAGATACAAATGAAGAGACACATAAGGTGAGGTCGGCGGGGGGGTCCCAACACAGAGCTTCCATGTTGGTGGTGCAGTGGTTAAGCGCTCAGTTCAAACCCACCAGCTGTTCCACAGGAGAAAGATGTGGCAGTCTGTTTCTGTAAAGATTACAGCCTTGGAAACCCTATGGGACAGTTCTCTGTCCTATAGGGTCAAGATGAGTCAGAATCAACTCGACAGCACCCAATAACGACCCTCCCACGTGCGTGGAGGTTTTTCACCAACCAGGAAGCCCATGGAGCTTCAGTGTCCAGAGCTCTTACTGGGGTCTCATTACTTAATTCCAACTCCAGCTCGTCTTCCCTGACGGCAGTCAATATCACGAGGTGATTATGAGTGGGTCTTTCTTTCACTCCTAAGTCACCTGTAAGGTGTGAGTTTACACCAAATCACCCAGCAAGAAAGGGCATTTGAATCCCAGACAGTTGCCATCACACACACACACACACTGACACATACTCTCACACACTGACACATACGTACTCTCACACACACTCTCACACACTCATGCACACATCCACACACACATTTACATACAATCACACACTCCTACTCATACACAAACACACTCACATATACACCCACACAAACACACACTCAAACACACAATCACACACAGCAATGACACTCTTACACACACATTCATATAATCATACTCATATACACTCACAAACACAACCCCCCACACTCATACATACACA
>NW_004443997.1:4808230-4815864 GCF_000243295.1 Trichechus manatus latirostris
AAGTAAGTTTGTGTAACAACTCTCATTTATGGAATGCTCATGTGGTGCCCAGCATTGTTTTCAGCCCTGTCCACATCTTCCCTTCCTTCTCCACAGAACAACCCTAAGAGGCAGGTCCTTCTATTATCTCTATTTTATAAGTGAGAAAACTGAGGCCCAGAGAGGGGAACTCACCTGCCCAAGGTCACACAGCCGGCTAGTGGCTAAGCAGGGATTTGACTTCATGTCTGTTCGACTTCAGAGCTGAAACTTAAGCAAGGTGTGACATCACCTCAGTTGATTGTAAGCTCTAGAGTACAGCCATCCAAAAGAAAAACGATGCAAGACATATATAAAATGTAGAATCTTCTAGTAGCCACATTAAAAAAAAGTAAAAGGAAACAGGTGAAATTAGTTTTAATAATATATTTAATTTAATCCAATATATCTAAAATATTGTCATTTTAACATGAAATCAATATACACAGATAGCTGACATTGAGTCGATTCCAAGTCATAGTGACCTTATGCACAAGACAACGAAAAGTTGCTCAGTCCTGCATCATTCTCACGATCGCTGGCATGTTCAAGTCCATCGTTGGAGCTATTGTGCCAATCAATCTCACTGAGGGTTTCTCTACCCCTCACTGGCCCCTACTTCACCAAACATGACATTCTCCTCCAGCAAATGACCCCTCCTGATGATGTGTCCAAAGCAAGTGAGTTGGACAACGTTCTGTTGTGATTCATAAGGCTTTCACTGGCTAATTTTTGGAAGTAGACTGCCGGCCTTTTCTTCCTAGTCTGTCTTAGTCTGGAAGCTCTGCTTAAACCTGTCCACCATGGGTGATTCTGCTGGTATTTGAAATACTGGTGGCATAGCTTCCAGCATCACAGCAACCCACAAACCATCGCAGTATGACAAACTGACAGATAGGTGATGGGAAATCAATATAAAATATTATTAATGAGATATTTGACATTTTTTTTTTTTATACCAAGACTTCAAAATCCAGCATGTATATTACACTTACAGCACATCTTAAGTCGGACTAGACACATTTCAATGGCTCAAGAGCTACATGTGGCTGTTGGCCACCATAGTAGACAGTGTAGCTCTAGAGACCTGGGTATCTGTTGGTGAACTTCCAGAGCTGGGAGAAGTTATCCAGAGTCTTCAGACTCCAAATCAGGAAGCATCACTGCCACCACTCCATGGCCTCCTGATGTGGGAGTCAAGTTGAGGGAGTTGAGTGACTTGTGTCTCCAGCAGCCAGACTAGTCCAGTTAACAGGTGATTCATTCCATGAGTACAAGAGCCCCAGTCTTCTTCTTGCCTTAGTCCAACCCCACCCTGTGGGCATCTCTCAGACCCCTAACTCAGGGCCCTGCAGAGCTGGGCTTGTTCTGGAGCCGATCTGGGCTCATGCGTACCTCAGAGCCCAGCCTTAGCCAGGGCAACCCTGTGTATTAGGAATGGCCCCACAAAGATGGATAAAACAGCATCTTCAAGTCAACGGGCACTGGCTTTGAAGCCCAGCTCAGTCATTCCTAGCTGGGAGAACTTGGGTAAGGCTCTGCCTACCATTCCGTAAAACTGGGGTCTTAATAATATCTCTTTCTTCACAGGGTCAACAGCAGGATTGAATGAAGACCTATAAGAATCACTTTTATCTCCTGAACATTATATCATGTCATTCATTGACTAAGCATAAACAGATAAGTGCTAATTGTATCCCCATTTTACAGATGGGAACACAGAGGCATGTGGAGAGGAATAACTTGCCCAGTATCAACACAATTAGCCAAGTCATGGCTTCAATGATAATAGACACTATCTCATAGGATTAAATAAATCAGTAAATTAAATTAAAGCACTAGAACAGTGCTGGGCACACAGTGTGCACTCAACAGACTTTTGTTTTCAATAAGTCATCATCATCATCATTGTCATTAATATCATCATTGTCATCATCGCCATTGCCATCACTGCCATTGTTTTCATCATCATCATCATCATCACTGTTACAATTATCATGGTTGCTGTCAACATCATCATCATTTATCATTATCATCATTGTCATCATTATCACTGTTGTTGGTCATCAAGGCGTCGTTAACATCATCATCGTTATCATCATCACTGTCATCATGGTTGTCTTCAACATCATCATCGTCATTGATATCATCATTGTCCTTGTGGTCATCATCAGCATCATATTTTGTCTCCCCGTGTGCGTTGCAAGCACAGTGCTGGGCACAGAGTTGCTAAGCCTACCTTGAACAAGTTTCTTAACTTTGCTAAGCAATAAACTGTGTGAAATCCAACCAACAATACACCAAAAAAACAACGTAAGGCTGAAAGATGATTCTTGTTTGGAAGACACACAAGCCCCTCCAGGAGATTTTCTTTAGCCAAAGACCACTGCCAGTCACACGGCTCTGTGAATGTCTTTGAGAAGAGAAAAATCCATTACCCACCAGAGTTCCTGTGAAGCTCATTTTCTCCTTTCCAGGACAAGAAGGCCCATGGAGCAGAGACTCCATCCACAGCTTCTTGGCCACCCATCAGGGAAGCTGCCAAGTTAAATAACCTTCCTCGGGTCATTAATGTGCTGTCAAACAGAGGAGACCTTGTTTGGGGTGTTTTATTTATTTATTTGTTAGCACCACTGCCAACCAGGTTTATATAAAGTCACTGCAGGTCAGACTCTGGACAGAACAGAGAAAGGAGTGTTCTGAGCTATTCTTCCCCTCAGCCAGGGCAGTAGCCCCTCTATGGCTTCTTCCTTCCTCCATTCCTGACCCCACAAAACTTACTTGTCCATGTCCTGCTCCCTACATCTGCTATTCAGATTGACTATTTACAGCCAGTGAAGTGATGGTGATAATGGACTTATGCGTATTGTATTTGCATGTTAGAGGGTCTTCCTGAGGCCTGAACCCCAACGCTCCAGATGGGTGGGAGCAGGAGAGAGCGGAGAACAGAATTCCAAAGAAGGGGAGTGATTTTAGCATCACTCGTATTAAGTATCGCTATGATGACTAAGGTGCGCCTGACCCAAACCATGGTCTTTTCAATCGTCTCCTATGCATGTGAAAGTGGCACAGTGAAAAAAGAAGACAGAAGAAGAACTGATGCATTCGAGCTGCGGTGCTAGTGAAAAATACTGAATATACCATGGACTGCCAGAAGAATGAACAAACTAGTCTTAGGATAAATACAACCAGAATGCTCCTTGAAAGCGAGGATGGTGAGATTTCGCCTTGTTTACTTTGGACACGTCGTCAGAAAAGGCCGATCGCAAGAAAAGGACATCAGGTTTGGTAAAGTAGAGGGTCAGGGAAAATGAGGGAAACCGTCAATGAGATGGACTGACACAATAGCTAAAACAATGGACGCAAACACACCAACAATCATGAAGATGGTGCAGGACTGGGCAACGTTTCGTTCTATTATACAGAAGGTCGCCATGAGTTGGAGTCAACTCAACAGCAACAAACAAAAACAACCACCACAACATATCAGCTACGCAGAGAGCTTCCCATGCCCAGTCCACACTGGCCTTTCAAACTTGACATTTCTGTTGAGGCCTGCAGACAATCTAATTGTGCAATTCTGTGCTCTCAGCAGGGCCAGGGGAACTACCTAGAATATGCTGAACTTGGGACAGTCGTTCATTGAACAGATTTTTATTGAGCATGTGTATGTCCAGGCACAGTACCCTCTACTGGGTACAGAAGAGGCTACAAAACCACAGCTCCATGGGTCTTACTCGGTGAGGGAGAAGAAGCTGTGGCTGTCACTTCCTCTCCACCTGGAACACTTGATTTCACTAGCCTGGTGTTCCAGGAGTCTGTCTGCATTTCAGAATCATAATTATTTTAACATTTACTGAGCTCAGTCCTGTACTAAGAGCTTTGCATAAATCAACCAGTTGCTGTCGAGCAGACTCTGACTCATGGTGACCTCACGTGTGTTAGAGTAGAATTGTGCTCCATAGGGGTTTTGATGGCTGATTCTTCAGAAGTAGATCACCAGGCCTTTCTTCTGAGGTGCCTCTGGGTGGACACGAACCTCCAACCTTACAGTCAGCAACCCAGCACATTAACTCTTTGCACCACTCAGGGACTCCTTACATAATTATCCAATGTAATTATTGTAACAACCCCAGAGACGGTACTCCTCAAATTATCCCCATTTTACAGACAGGAAACTGAGGCACAGTGAGGTTGAGAAAGTTGCCCAAAGTCATTCACTGAGCAAGTGGGAGAACTGGGACTTGAGCCCAGGAGCCTCAGGCTGTAGAAGTACATGGAAGGGCATCTACCTTGGTCTTGGGGTGGGGGAAGTCAGGTTATGACCTGAGAGATGTGTGGGAGAAGGAGGGAGAGAGATGTGCCTATGGAGGAGGTGGAGACGAGAGGAGAAGACACCAGGAGAGATGTGGAGGTGATGGCCCAGGGCAGGTAAGGGACTTGCTGGAGGCTCCAGCTTATAAGTGGCAGAACATGACCAGGATCCAGGAGTTCTGCCTCCAGGCCCATGGTTCTGCTCCTTCTTTATACCCTTCACCTCATGAGTCATGCACTCAAACCAGCTATGCTAAACCAGGGCCTGGCAGGAGCCAGAAATAGCTACGCCTTCCAGGCAAAATTACTGCCGAGTCCATCTTGCCTCATTCATCACTCTGACTCCAACTGTCTCAGGCTGGGTTCTCTAGAGAAGCAAAACCAGTAAAGTGTATAAATATATATATAGAGAGAGAAAGATTATATCAAGGAAACAGCTCACGTGATTGTAGAGGCTAGAAAGTCCCAAGTCCGTGGATCAGGGTAGAGGCCTCTCCCAAGTCACACAGCTGCAGAAGCTGGCAAGCCCAAGATTGGCGGGTCAGAGAGCAGGGCTCCAGCTCACAGGCTGTGCAGATCAACGAATCCCAGGTTCGGCAGATAAGCTAACAGCTCAAGTCCCAAGAACGGGAGATGAGATGACAGGAAGCAGCCGCAGGATCCAGGGAGAGCAAAAAGCCAGAACCTCTGCTTATATACAGACGCAGGCCACACCCCCAAGGAGACTCCCTTTCATCTGATTGGCTACTGACAGTATATTCAATCATGGGAGTGATTACATTAAAACACTGATCATGGCCAAGCCAAGCTGACACACAATCTCAACCATCACACCAACCTAATTATTTTCAGGCAAGGTGGCACTGGGAATGAGGAAGGGAGAGAATGAGAGAGAGAGACAGAGATGCACGCTTTCAATCCTGCAGCACTGCTGGGTTTCTGATGGGAAAATCTGTCATTTCTTTGTCTTAGGAAAGTGCAAGGGCATCAGTGATTGCTCTCCCAGCATCCTTTTACACTTTGTTTCCTTCTTTCAGCATCAATACCCTGCATTTTTTTTTTGGCGAAATTCACACCTACTCCAGCCAATGAGATTTGACCTTAGCTCCAAAAGTGGGTCCTGACTGGCCTAAGTCATCAGCATAGCCCACCTCCCTCTCCCATCACAGTGACTGGTTCAGGAACAGGCAGATAATCCAGTTAGAACCAATGAGATTTTGGCAAGGAGAGAGGTGTTCTAGCTTCTTATGGATTTAGGGATGTGAGAGAAGTGAGCCTGGGCCACTGGGGCCATCTTGCTACCATGGGGGAGACAAAACGTAGGGAAAGGTAGAGATGGCAGATGCAGAGAGACTGAGATCTGATGGTGTCTGTTTGAGCCTGGATCAAGCTACACCTGAAGCAAGTCTACTGGTGGATTTTAAGATTTGTGAGCCAAAATAAACTTCCTTTTTAGAAAGTCCACTGGAGTTGTGTTTTTTGCCATTTTCAACATAAAAAGTCCTACTTGATTTAGAGCAGTTGCAGAATTCCCACCCAGGTTCATGAATGCCCATTATCTGGGCTGTGGGGAACAGAGCAGCCCAGCAAGCAGCAACCTGGGATGGAATGAAAGAGGAGGAGGGAGCTTTCAGAGAGTAAGATTTGGGATGATCATGAGTCCAAGAGGCAGAGTCAGCTCTGCAGAGAGTTTAAATGCAGCCTCAAGGAAAAAAACTATAACAATGATTTTCTCCCTTAAATATCTGGCTGTTGTATTTGGGGTATTCTCTCATCCCATTATTCTTACATGAAATAGGGGGGAATATTCCTATTTTACAGACGAGCAAACTGAGACCCAGAAAGGAGAAGTGGCACACCCAATGACACATGCTGAGTAGACAGACAGTGAAGCTGGGCTTGGAGCCCTCTAATACACCACCCCTCCTTAACAGCAGGTGGATTGGGGAAGATTCTGTTTACCCTCCAGTGGATCTGATTTAAATGCCTGTGCCTGCAAGCAAATGACAAAGTGTGTGAATTCCACCAGGTCCACTTTCTCCACTTAACCCTGGCAGGATCCCAAGGGCAATAAACACTCCCCCAGAATGACAGAGAACTTTGCTGAAGCTAACAGATGACTTTGCTTAGGAATAGGGGCCCAACAGAATCTCAATGTGGAAATGTCCTGGGTGTTCACTCTCACTTCCAGCATCAATCTTTAGCCCCACGATTCATCAGGTGGTACTATCACAATGATAGTGCCAAGAGCTGTCATTTATTGGGTGCTCACAGGCCTCCAAGGTGCTATAGGCGCTATGATCATTCCCATTGTACAAACGAGGGGGCTGAGGCCCAAACTGATGAAGTCACTGATTTAATATTACAGAGCTCGTACAGGATTCAAACAAAGATCTGGTTCCCAGATCAGGAAGCCTTTCAATACACCAGTGTTTCCCAAAGTATAGAACCAGTCTTGGCATGAGAGAAGATTCTAGTATTAAATAATAATTCAATCACAAAGTGAGAAAGCCATTCCTTTTCATTTTATTTCAATCCTTCTGACTACATCAAGAAGAAAGTCTCAGTACGGTGCTGTTAGAACTTTAATGCTTCTCTAACGCTTGCTAGGGGGCAGTGGTAGTGAAGTGGTAGAATTCTCACCTTCCATGCAGGAGACTCAGGTTTCATTCCTGGACAGTACACTTCATGCAGAGCCACCACCCATCTGTCAGTGGAGGCTGGCGTGTTGCTGTGATGCTGAACAGGTTGCAGTGGAGCTTCCAGACTAAGAGGGACTAGGAAGAAAGGCCTGGTAATCTACGTCCAAAAAATCAGCCAATAAAAACCCTAGAGATCACAATGGTCCAATCCACAATTGATCATGAGGATGGCACAGGACTGGGCAGTTCCATTGTGCATGGTGTCGCCATGAGTTGAGGGCCAACTCAATGGCAGCTAACAACAGCAACAACAATGGGGTGTTACCACACTTCTTTGGGTTGCTGTGAAGAGTACGGGAAGCGATGTGTAAAGCAGTTAGCATGGAGCCTGGCACATGTAAGAGCTTGGCAAAGGGCTTGTGTATTCAGTGGTGTCCATGAATGAGTGATATTGATGAAACAAGCCACCTGTAAGTGCTGGGCACTATGCTACCCAGGTGTCTTAGTCATCTAGTGCTGCTATAACAGAAATACCACAAGTGGATAGGTTTAATAGAGAAATTTATTCTCTCCCAGTCTAGTAGGCTACAAGTCCAAATTCAAGGCACTGGCTCCAGGGGAAGGCTTTCTCTCTCTGTCGGCTCTGGAGGAAGGTCCTTG
>NW_004443997.1:4816416-4826022 GCF_000243295.1 Trichechus manatus latirostris
CTCCTCCCCAGCAGGGAATAAACATCTGTGGCTGCCTGCTGTTTCTCAGTGCTGGAACTTCCTTGGCACTCTGGGGAAAACACGTGCCGAGATGCAAAACGAAATAGCTTTTTTTTTTCCTTTTTCCCCCAAGGCAGAACTTGGCTCATACACGTGCAGCGCACGTTGGTGACGTTGGGACAAGAAAGGCTTGTGATCCCACCGACCAAGGATGTCACTTTCATCCTAGTGTAAGGGGTTGGGGGTGGTGAAGTCCCTCCAGCCCATTTTCAAGGTGTGTGCACGCGATTATTCAATCTGTGAGATGAAGGAGGGGTTTGTGGTCCCCTAATGAAGGGGCTCAGACGTGCCAACGATCATGAAGATAGCGCAGGATGGGGCAACATTTCCTTCTGTTATACGTAAGGTCTCCGTGAGTCAGAGACAACTCGAAAGCAACTAACAACAACAACAGTGAAGGGGCAGGATCCTGAGAGCTCATGCAAAGGAGACACTGGAGCTTCCTCAGAGCCATGGCCCAAAAGAGGAAATAAGAGCAGCATGGCTGATATCGCCTTCACGCCAGGAGGAGAGTCTGAGACCGCCAGCCCCTTCGCCCTCCCTCCTTCCTGCCCACACCACAGCTCAAGGGCAGGCGTGAGCACGGACAGTCTACACTTGACTCCCATCTTTTCCACTTGGGTCTGTGGGACTCTGAGCAGGTGACCTATCCTCTTTCTAGGTCTCAGTGTCCTCATGTGTAAAATGGGAGGATAGCAACGATACAGGGCCGGTGTGAGGGTTAACTGAGACGACAGTGCACTGCGGGGGCCGCTGTGGACTCTGCATGCTAGGGTTGCGTGATGGAGCTTTCATTTTACAAACAAGGCCCAGAGAGGGAAACTGACTTACCCAAGTTACACAGCTCAGCTTGTTAGAAGATATCTCCAGACTGATCAGCTCTCAACCGACCACAAGCTACTCAGGAATTGCAGATCAGAACATACTGGTAACAGTAACAACAACAGGCTAGGCTCTGTGCTAAATGCATTATGACATTTTCTTATAACAGCTCTGCAAGGTGCATTGGAACTAATATTTCCATTTTACAGATGAAGAAGCTGAGGTTCAGAGAGGTGAAATAATTCGCCCAAAGCCACATACAGCATGTGTGAAAGTGGCACCAAAAATACCAGGCCACACAACGCCAAACTCCATTCTCTTTATCACCACGCCCTACTGCCTTCCTGTACGTGTTTCATTTCAGCTCCCCAATAGCTCAGTGGAGCCCTGGTGGCACAACAGTTAAGCGCTTGGCTGCTAACCAAAAGGCTGGCAGTTCAAACTTACCTAGTGGATCTGTGGGAGAAAGACTTGGCGATCTGCTTCCGTAAAGCTTACAGCCAAGAAAATCCTATGGAGCAGTTCTGCTCTGACACATGAGGTCACTACGAGTCGAAATCCCTCAACGGCACCTAACAACAACAGCTCAGTGAAGTGGGTTCTGTTATTATTTCCACTTCACAGATGAGGAAACTGAGATGCCGAGAGGCAATGGGATAAAACCAAGGGCTGCACAGTTCATCAGTGGCAAAGCTGTAATCTGACTGTGCTCTTGATTATGTTACCACTCTGTTTCTGTGAAACCTTGGGTTTATATATTGTATCGTATCCTATTCTATCATTATATTTAGCAACAGAGTGGCTGAGATGCGATTTCAGGCCAGCCCTTGCAATCCCAGGCCTCAGGCTCAGACATGACTCTTTAGAACTGCCCTGCCCTTCCCCGCCCATCCCACTAGACATCCTCCTGCAGAACTCATGGTGGTTCATTTTCACTTTGGGTCTTGAAAGACACAAACACCCGTGGCCTCCAAAGGCCAAACAGCCCACGGCCCAATCCAGCCAAGCCCATAAATTAAATATGAGGCTGTAACAAGCCCGCTGCTCACACTACCTTACCCACGTCTAATATTAAGGCTTCTGGCCCAGCCCCTGCTCAACACCCAGGGGCCATCTTCCCTTTACCTCGGCCCAGGGGGAAACCTTAGAAACCCTCGCAGCCAGAAATACCCCTAATGATACTGAATCCCTGGATTCAGTTGCCTGTTAGGAGCAGTTTGTACAGGAAGAAAGCCAACAATGAGAAAAACAAATGATGGTGAGGCCCTTCCTTCCATGTCCGTGGTCCCTGGCAAGAGCTGCTTCAGAGGCTGAGGGGCTTTCTGGGCAGGGAGAGCGACTACCTGCTTGGCACAACCAACTCACAGCCCAAGAGGAATAACAACAAGCCCTCATGTCCAGGCGGCCCCGAGCAGTTCGAGTAGCCTCTCACCATCAGTAGCTCATTTATTCATGAAGACGGTTGTTGACATTCAATTACAGTCTGTTGAGCACCTACTACGTGTCAGGCCTGGGTGCTGGGGATGTAGAGAGGAGCAAGATAGAGTCCCTGCCGCCACGGAGCTCACGGTCGAGCGGCCACAGGCAATGGCAGTATGGGGGAATCCCAGCACAGCTACTTTCCTCTCTGCACCTTAGTTTGCTCATCTGTAAATGGGCATAGTAGCAGTACCTACCCCACAGAGCTGTAGTGAGGACGAAATGGGTGAATACAACGAACGGGCTCAGAACCGAGCCTGATACACAGAAAGCACCATATGCGTGCATGTTGGCCATTACCATCAGGGCTGTGATGAGGAAGCAGAGAGGGCTAAGGAGGGACTGAGCTGTCCAGCGTGCCACCTGAGAAGATAATGATGTCAGGTTAAGAAAAGGCAGGCAGATGGAAGGACCAGCAGTGGCAAACACTCAGAGGTAGGAAAGAGCTTGATGGGTTTTGGGGACAGAGAAGAGGCTAAGGTGACTACAGCATGGTGCCTTTTGATTTTATTCTAGAGGCGATGGGGAGTCACAGAAGGTATCTTTAAGGAGCTGATGTGACCAGATTTGTGTTTCAGGAAGAACCTTCTGGCTGTGATGTGGAGGATGACACAAGAATCCAGGCCAGAGCCAGAGATGGCATGGATCAGAGTAGCTGTAAGTGGGGGTACAGGCATGAAAGACTCAAAGAAGGTAACTGACGGGACATTCGATCATCGGGGGAATGGAAGGGGTCTGTCTCAGTGTCTGGAACACTGCCTGGCACACAGTAGGTGCTCAGTAAATCTGTGGGTTGAATGACTGTCGAGGGTGAAGGAGCGGGAGGGCCTGAGCATGGCAACATGGGCACCCGTCAGGGTGTGGGTGTTGTCGGGGGGATGCAGGGCTGGGTGAGATGTTGAGGCCCCTGGGATATGATACTATGATAGGCCTGTTCATTGCCCCCTCCATTTTCCAGAGCTGGAAACAGTGACTCAGAGAGACAAAGCAACTTGCCCAAGATCATGCAGCACAGAGGGGACAGATATTGGACTCCATGTCTAGTGCTCTTTGGATCACTGCTCAGGGGCTTGTTGAGGGACGGAGGGAATATACTCAGAATCATGCCAGGTTTCATTTCACTGCTTAGAGACTCTGGCTTTTCCTCAAAGTAGAAAACTAAAGGGGTGTCTTCATTTCTCGCTGTGAAATGGGAGTGCTCTGACCTTGAACTACCCACCCCACCCCACCACAGTCTCCCAGTGCAACCGCCGCCAACTTCAGGGGCAATTTAATCTCTGGGTGTCCAGTTCCCCAACACACTACCAGGAAAGAGATCAGTAGGGTGATTGAAGCATTAGCATAAATTATTGACCCAGAGCTTGATGGCCGCCCGAGGACTCTGCGTGTAGCCCATGCTGGACCCACAACCTCAAACAACTAGTGGGTTCAAGTCATGAGGAGAACGCAGAAGAAATTCCGAGTGTAAGATGTTGGTGGCTTGGTGTTTCAGTGCTTCGGATGAGCCTACTGCAGGTTACAGGATCATTCTGGAAGAATTAAATTTGTATTTGATTTCCCTACCTGTTTCTCTCTTCCTCTTTTGAAGCAATGCGGCCAGGCCTTTTGAGATGCCGGATCTCAGGGATATGTGCAGGGCAGGAGACAGAAGCAGCCCACAAGTCAAAGGCTGCCCTCGTCCTTGGAGGGAGCCGGGGCAGGGTCTCAAACTCAAATGCCTACAGGGGCCAAGGAAGGTAGAGGGGGGCCCATGTAAGTTGATGAAAGAATGGGAGACTCCACACCCTTCTGAGAGGCCAGCACCTGGTACTCAGCTCCAGCCCATTGTTGCCCTAGATATCCCAATTTTTCAAGAGGTATTAGACATCCAGATTTTTATATAAAAGATACCGCTTTCTGTACCAGTGCCATTGCCATCAAGTCGATTTCAACTCACGGCGACCTCATGTGTGTCTGAATAGAACTATGCTCTACAGGATTTCCAATGGCTGATTTTTCAGAAGTAGATTGTCAGGTCTTTTTTTCTGAAGTGCCTCTGGGTGGACTTGAACCTCCAACCTTTCGCTTAGCAGTCGAACACTTAACCATCTGCACCACCCAGGGACTCCAGATTCCACTTTTTAAATGTTGGAAGCTAAATTAATTAATTTTTTTAAAACCCACGCAGCAAGCCAAAGAAAAACATCTGGAGGGCTCCTTCACCCTTACAACTGTCTGTTCGCAAACTCTGTCGAAAGTTCATTGATGAGTTTGCAGCGGTGTCCCAGGGAGGAGGATGGGGGTGAAGAAATGACTTTTCTGAGAGACAATGAATAGGCTGGAGATCACAGACAAGTCCACAGCAGTGCCCAAGGGAAGCGACTAGACCCTTGGTGCCAGAAGTACCGAACAGGGCTGAGGCTCCCCCACTCCAATCTGGGCCCAGAAGCAGCAGAGCTTCCACACTTGAGCAAAGCTGTGGATGGATGAATGGGTTTGTTGATGGAGACCAAGTAAGACTCTAGGGGTATCTGTTTATCTCAGGGTGAGTGAACCCCAGTAATGACCAAAATTAAGTTTCCTGTAACCCAGTAGGGTAGAGACTCGAAAAGTCCAGCTTGAATTAATTTAAAGAGATTTAAGAAAGTTGATATTTCTGGCACACCTGAATTTGGGGGCTTAAACAGATTCCTTAATACCCACTACCCACACCCGTCCACCTCAATGGAATTCAGCAATCTGTCAAATCAGGTTCTTAAATGTGCTAAGTACTTAAATAGACAGGCAGGACCTAGATTCCAACCCATTCTTAGAAAGGTTCTGCTCAAATCCAACCAGAATTCATTCACTGATGCCACCACTACTGGGTCCAGCTTACAGGGAAACTAACATGTGTGACGCTCCTACTATGTGCCAGCTATGTCACAAGTATTGTTCTAAACGATTCTAACAGCTACTATTGGTTGGGCACTTACTAGGTTCTGAGCTAACCTGACTGGTCAGCCTGTGAGTCAGCCGTCATACAGCTCAGAGATACCCAATGGCTGGTGTGAAGTGGCCGTAAGTGGCACAGCCAAGACACGGACCCAGGCCTGCCCGTCCCCAGAGAACATGCCTCTCCTCCCACACTTCGCAATGAATCAAGTCTACTGCCCTCGTTTCTCTCCATCTGACAATCTATTCACTCCAGGCAAAGCCAATAAAAAATGATATTTTTTGTTCATGTGGAATTTTTAGAGTCTTGGCAAGCATTTAGGAAGCATCTCAAAAACAGTTTCAAAATACTACATTTGAACAATATTTGAACTACACCAGATGGCTTGTTGGTGCAGAACAGTGCAGGGAGAGTAATGGGGGCTGAATGTATATTTCAAAGACCCTGACATGGCACCTCGTACGTGGGGACTTCAAAAGTTCCCTACACCCCCTGAACAGCCCAGGAGAGGCACAGGCTGTTATTGGGTGGTCTACATCTTCTACAGACAGCTTGGGAGGGGGGATGATAACAATAACAGTCGTCATTGTTCGTTTATGGACCATTATGTGCCAAGCACTGGGCTATGCACTCCCCGTGGATTATCTCATTTAAACCTTACAACAAACCTATGAACTAGGTACTATTATTATCCCCATTGTACAGATGAGGACACTGAGGCTCAAATGGGTGAAGTAACATGCCCGGGGTGACACAGCTCGTAAGCGTTGGAGCAGAGATTTGGACCCAGGTCTGTCTGACTCCTAGAGCCCACATGCCCACTGATAAGTTTTCTGTGGGCTTCTAGTCCTGTGGGGTGCCTTTCAGTAAGCATTGACCTCTCGGGATTACCATGCACATCATATTGCCTTCTCTTCTGTTAGTCAATCAGTCATTCAGGAACCAAATAATATATTGAGTCCTTATCTAGGCCTGGTGTGATGGCTACAAGGCTGAATAAAAGTCTGTCTCTGCCTTTAAGAGCCATGATGTGTGCATATGGTGTAAGTGAAGCACAGGAAGAACAAGTAATGCCGGTTCTGGAGTTGGGGGAGCCCCTATAGTGCCCCTAACAGCACACTATACTCCAGTTCTTCTCCATGATGCCAAAACTTACCCAACCTGTGTCCCAGTCTCTCGCAACTAATGTACCGGTGGGCTCACAGAAAAATATACCACGTCTGAGCTAGAGAGACCTTAGGAATCTTTCAGCCTAACCCCAGTGTACAGATGAGGAAACGGAGGCCTCGGGAAAGAATGAGACTTGGCCAAGAACACACAGCAGAACCAGAACCCAAACCTAGGTCTCTTCACTCCTATCTCAGAATTCTTTCCACAATATCACCCTGCAGACTGCAGCCTGGAATTTGGGGCATGTTTGCCATGCAAGCAACATATCTGCTTTTTAACTACCAAACCAGTTGCCCTCAAGTTGACTCTAACTCATGGCACCCCCATGTGTGTGAGAATAGAACTGGGTGCCATAGGGTTTCCCATGACTGATTTTTTTTGGAAATAGATCACCAGGCCTTTCTTCCAAGGCACAGCTGGGTGGCGTCAAACCTTTCAGTTAGTAGCCGAACATTTAACTATTGGCACCACCCAGGAACTTCTGCTTTTTAAAAGGAGACTTTAATATGGCGATCCAGAGTTCTCTGCTGTGTGGTATACTCATTCTCATAGTGTTCCATGAGGCATTTTTAGGGGGCTCACAAATAAGCTTTTCTTAAAATGTTAACAGTTATGTAATTATTTTAATGGGAAAAGTAAGAAAAAACATAACCAAAAAAACCAAACCAAACCTGTTGCTGTCGAGTCAGCTCCGACTCATAGTGACCCTACAGGACAGAGCAGAACTGCCCTATAAGGTTTCCAAGGAGTGGCTGGTAGATTCGAACTGCCGACCTTTTGGTTAGCAGCCAAGATCTTAATCACTGCGCCACGAGGGCTCCAGAAAAAAACGTTAAGTGGATGTATTATCACTTAGGACGAAGCTGAGTTAAATAGTGAGTTGATTTAAAGTCCATTTAAAGAAAAAAACGTGGTTATGGGGCAATTCTTGAAAGTGAATCCAGAAGTGGCGGAGCCTAGGAATGTCATCAGTCCAAAAAAGACAGAAATGAAGGGGATCTGGAGCTGGATGACTGGAAGCATGCCGGTGGGAAGATAACTTCCCTCTGAGAAGCTTCCTAGAAATCTTTCGTGATAGACAGAATAATGGCCCCCAAAGGCGTCCACATCCTAAATCCCAAAAACAAACTAAACTCACTGCCATCAAGTCGATTCTGACTCATAGCGACTCTATGGGACAGAGTAGAATTACCCCATAGGGTTTGCAAGGCTGTAATCTATAGCACTGCTATGAGTCAGAATCGACTTGACAGCAATGGGCAATCTTTAAGGAAGCAAACTGCCACATTTTTCTCCTGCTCCTAAACCCCAGAACCTGTGAATATGTTACCTTACATAGCAAAAGGGACTTTGCAGTTGTGATTAATTTCAGAGTCTCGAGATGGAGAGATTGTCCTGGATTACCTGAGTGGGCACAATGTAATCACAAGGGCTCTAAAAAGGGAAAGAGGGAGGCAGGTGGGCAGGGGCAGATTATTCAATAGGCAAGGTAAGCATGGTGCTTACCTTGCTTAGCGGATCATCTATCTGTAGTGAACATTTATTCCCCACATCAAAGATTCTGCTTCTAGGTATGGCTGGCATCTGTCTCTCTCCCAACCCCACAGCACCTTCCTACGGAATCAAACCTCTTTTCAAATTTACAGTCCCTGACAGGGACGGGTTACCCAGTAAGCAAGGTAAGCATGGGCTTACTTGTGCTTACTGCGTAATCTGTAGTGACCAATTTCACATGGGTTTCACCACATCAAAGATGTGAAACTGGTCACTACAGATTAGGAAATAAACACAAGTAAGCCCGTGCTTACCTTGCTTACTGGGCAATCTGACCCTACAGGTGGGTCAGAGTCAGAGAAGGATATGTGAAGATAGAAACAGATCAGAGTGATGCAATTATTGGCTTTGAACACAGAAAGGAGCCAAGAGCCAAGGAATGCGAACCACCTCTTAGAAACTGGAAAAGGCAAGGAAACAGATTTTCTCCCAGAGCCTCCAGCGGAACTCAGCCCTGCCAACACCTTGATTTTAACCCATGAAATCTGTTTTGGACTTCTGACCTTGAGAAGCGTGTTGTTTTAAGCCATCATGTTTGTAGTAATTTGTTACCACAGCAATAAGACTAATACACACTTGAACATCTCTCAGGGGCCATTTACTCTGAGGACACATGGGGACCTCTGCTCTGTCTCCCAGGGCCTCTACCTTCTCTTCTTCAATAATGACAAGAATACTTTCAACTTATTGCCATATCTTGTGTGTTGAACATCATGCTTTGCATAGACTAAGGAGATCCTTTCAGCAATGCATCAAGGTAGGCGGTAGCATCACCCTCATTTTTAAGATCTGCCCCATCTTCCGTGTATCCCTCCAGATCCTCTCTTCCCTTTCTCCTTTCTGCTCTCTGTTTCAGAACTGGTCTGTCAAAACTGGTCTGTCTCTAGCAATCCCACTCCTAGAAATATATCCTAGAAAAATAAGAGCCATACAGAATAGACATGCACACCCATGCTCATTGCAGCATTATTTACAATAGTAAAAAGATGGAAACAATCTAAGAGCCATCAACACATAAATGGATAAACAAACTATTGGTACATACACACAATGGAATACTATGCAACAATAAAGAACAATGATGAATCCATGAGATATCTCACAACATGGATGAATCTGGAGGGCATTATGCTGAGTGAAATAACTCAATCACAAAAGGACAAGTATTGTATGAGGCCACTATTATAGAAACCCAAGAAAAGGTTTACACGCAGAAAAAAACAATCTTTGAGGTTTACAAGGGAGGGGAGGGGTAGGGAGGGAAAATCACTAACTAGATAGTAGACAAGTGTTAACTTTGGTGAAGAGAAAGATGACACACAATACAGGGGAATTCAGCACAACTTGACAAAAGCAAAGTCATAGAAACTTCTAGACACATCCGAACACCCTGAGGGACTGAGTTACTGGGGCTGAGGACTAGGGACCAAGGTCTCGGGGGACATCTAGGTCAATTGGCGTAACATAGTTCATAAAGAAAATGTTCTACATCCTACTTTGGTGAGTAGCATCTGGGGTCTTAAAAGCTTATGAGTGAACCAGCACAACTTGTACAAGAAAAGGTCATGGAAGCTCCATAGACACATCCAAACTCCCTGAGGGACTGA
>NW_004443997.1:4826992-4828944 GCF_000243295.1 Trichechus manatus latirostris
GTTGACATGTCATGGGGTTGTTAACCAATGTCATAAAACAATATATGTACTACTGTTTCATGAGAAACTATTTGCTCTGTAAACCTTCACCTGAAGTACAATTAAAAAAAAAAAAAAGAAAGAAAAGCTTACGAGCCGCCATCTAAGACACATCTATTGGTCCCATCATGTTCAGAGCAAAGGAGAATGAAGAAAACCAAAGACACAAGGAAAATATTAGTCCAAAGGACTAACAGACTACATGAAGCACAACCTCTGCCAGTCTGAGCCCAAAACAAGATGGTGCCCGGCTACCACCATCAACCACTCTGACAGGATCACAATAGAGGGTCCTGACAGAGTGGGAGAAAAATAAAGGACAAAATTCAAATTCACAAAAAAAGACGAGACTTACTGGCAGGACAGAGACTGGAGGAACCCCTGAGACTGTAGGCCCCGGGATCCTGCTAACTCAGAACTAAACCCACTCCCGAAGTCCACCTTTCAGCTAAAGATTAGACAGGCCTATAAAACAATAACACACATGAGGAACATGCTTCTTATTCAATCAACTATATGAAACCAAATGGCCAACACCTGCCCAAAAGCAAAGATGAGAAGGCAGAAAGGGACAGGAAACCTGGATGAATGGAGTCTGAGAACCCAGGGCGGAAAGGGAAAGGGGGAGAGTGCTGACACATTGTGGGGATGGCAACCAATGTCACAAAACAATTTGTGTATAAAATTTTTGAGTGAAAAACTAATCTGCGCTGTAAACATTCACCTAAAACATAATAAAATTAAAAAACAAAACAACAACAAAAGAACTGGTCTGTCAAAATCAAGTGGGCTCTCTGGCTCCCACTTGATTTTGGCCAATGGGAGGCATCAGCCAGAGACTGGCATTTCTTCCCCCTGGAACCCTGTCTCTCTGTGGGGCCACGAGGGTTGGCTAAGTCCATCTACTAAAGACTACAGCTCCTGCAGATTCCTGTCACTGCTCCCATCCTTCACCTTTCCAGGCCTAGGGGTGGTAACAGCTCCCCACTGCTGTTAGCCCTGGGGTGCTGCATCATCCCTCTGGTTTCCCTACACCATCGCCCGTAGTTATGAAACGCTCATTTACTGCCCAGTTTGAGTGAGCTATCTACTTCCTGCCAGGATCCTGACTGATAGAGCAGAAGATGAAAACATGGCACAGAAAAGTTAAGTAACTTGTCCAAGGTCAACAGTTGGGGGTAGTAGCAGAGACAGTGCTGGAGCCCAGGTCTGTCTAAAACCCTCGGCCAGAGACTGCATGGCGACCCATAGGCTGTGGGCTACACAGAGCCGGGGACAGGTTTTATTTACTTCTGTTTTAATTTGAATTCATTGCCAACACTAAACAATTTGGAACTTTTAAATAGTAGCCCAGATTTCCTGTTTCTTTTGAAAGATAAAACGAGCCAGCACTGTTCTAAGCACTTGCGGGTTAACTCACTTAATCCTCACAACCACCCTACAAGGTAAGCACTGGCACTAACCCAGTTTTAAATATAGGGAAACTGAGGCACAGAGACATGAAAGCACTTGTCTCAGGTCACTCAGCTGGCAAGTGGAGGATCCAGGATATGAATCTAGGCTATCTGACTCCAGACCCACAGTCCCAGGTCCCAAGCCACATCCCCTCTGGGAAAACTTCAGATGTGGCATGGGCTCCCCCCGCTGCCATCGTCTGCACCAGGCCTGCCTGACATTACCTCCCTTGCCCCAGAAGGCATTTGAGTTTGCAATCCCTTCCCTGGGCTCCTCTGTGGATCCAGGGGAAGAACACTGAAGACCCCCTCTCGGGCTCCTCATGACAGCACAGACGCCTCCTAGAATGGGCCTGCCTCATTCCTGGGAGCCATCTTTATCCCAGGGCAGGACCTGCCACTGAGAGGCAGAATCATCATCATACCTAATACAGCTCAGTGTGAAAACACACTGCTTAC
>NW_004443997.1:4829793-4855003 GCF_000243295.1 Trichechus manatus latirostris
TGGGAAGGCCGAGCAGACCAGGAAGAGCTGGGTAGAGCTAGGCCTAGATTTTAATCTTGACTTTGATTCTAATCGGCCATGTACCTTTGGCAAGTCCCTTTCCCTCTGGGCCTCAGTTTGCCCAGATACAAAATGAGTGGGTGGGCCTACGTGATCTCAACTCCTCCACTTCTGACCAAGAAACTCTATATGGTAGTGAGTGCGGCTTATGCTCTTCCTTATCTACCCTACAGCCATCTCCTTCCCTCTTCCTGGCTAATAGAATCCCTCTCCTTGGGAAGGGGTAGCCTAATACACAAATGTATTAAGATTTGTCCAAACCAGTGGCTCTCAACCAGGAGTAGTTTAGTCCCCCAGGGACGCTGGGCAATGTCTGGAGGCATTTTTGGTTGTCACACTGGGTGGAGTGGAGATGAGGGTGCTACCGGCATCGAGCAGGTAGAGACCAGGGATGCTGCTCAACATTGTACAATGCACAGGTCAGCCTCCCATCACAAAGAATTATCTAGCCCAAAGAATCCATAGTACCGAGGCTGAGGAAACCCTATTGTAGCTGGAAGACTTACGGGCAGACCAGTAGATCAATTAGGGAACCTCATAGGAGAGAGAGTCCTGGGAGGTGACACGGGAAAGGCAGGGAAAGACAGCCAGAGACCTTGGCTGAGCAGAAGCTGGGAACGGGCATTGGGGTAGAGGAGCATCAGCCAGGGAAAGGTGGTGTGCTGGAGTGTTCTGGGTGGTGGGCAGAGCCCAGGATCCAAGGAGAAACTCAGGTCAAAGGAAGGGATTGTGCGACAGGGGCCAGGGCAGGCCGCAAGCCTTGCAGAGGCGACGCTGGGAGGCTGGTTCGCGGCTCCAACAAGGGGCTTTTCTTCCAGGGCATCTCGGAAAGCCACGGAGAGGTCTGCCCAGGGCGCATGCTTCCACACTGGGCTGGGCAACGAGACCACTGTGCGGGGGCAGTCGTCTGTGGCTTCCGAACCCAGGTCAGGGCAGGGTCAGCAGAGAGGGTGTCAAAATGAAGCCCCAAGGTGAGATGGCCCCGGATCACTCCAAAGCAAATGGAGCACGCAGGGCAGCCAGGGCCCCACCCACCTCTCCCCTGCTCACCTCCTCCCTACTCACCGTTGCTTCTCTGTTCCAGTCAGACACGAAGCGTTTCTGCAACACTCCATCTCCTGCGTCTCTAGGAGCCTTTGCTCGAGTTCTTCCCGCACTCTGGACCATCCTCCCCCTCCCTCCTTTGCTTCATCAATTCGCACTCATCCTTCCCATCCCAACCTCCACATCTCTTCCTCAGAGAGGCCCTTTCAACCCTTAAAATAAACTGAAACTTCTTCCTCCATAGGAGGCATTGGTGCTTCAGGGGTAGAACTCTCACCTTCCATGTGGGAGACCTGGGTTCAATTCCCAGCCAAGGCACCTCATGTGCAACCACCACCATCTGCCAGTGGGGGCTTGCGTGTTGCTAGGATGCTGAACAGATTTCAGCAGAACTTCCAGACTAAGAAGGACTAGGAAGAAAGGCCTGGCGATCTACTTCCGAAAATCAGCCAATGAAAACCGTATGGATCACAATGGCCAGATCTGCAACCGATCATGGGGATGGCGCAGGACAGGGCAGCGTTTCATCCACTGTGCATGGGGTCACCATGAGTTGGGGGCTAAATTGACAGCAGCTAACAACAACAACAACTTTCCTCCATGTTCCCATAATACGCCATCCTTTCCCTTTGGAAAGGTTCATTATGCTTTCTTGAAATCGTCTGCTTAAAATCTGCCTTGTCTGTGGGGACCATGGTCTGGGGGAACATCTAGCTTAATTGGCATAACATAGTTAATAAAGAAAATGTTCTACATTCTACTTTGGTGAGTAGCATCTGGGGTCTTAAAAGCCTGTGCGCAGCCATCTAAGACACACCACTGCTCTCACCCCTTTGGGAGCAAGGGAGAATGAAGAAAACAAGATACAAGGGAAAGATTAGTCCAAAGGACTAGTGGACCACAACTACCACAGCCTCCACCAGACTGAGTCCAGTACAACTAGATGGTGCCCGGCTACCACCACGGACTGCTCTGACAGGGATCACAACAGAGGGTCCCAGACAGAGCTGGAGGAAAATGTAGAACAAAATTCTAACTCACAAAAAAAGACCAGACTTATGGCCTGACAGAGACCAGAGAAACCCTGAGAGTATGGTTCCCAGACACCCTTTTAGCTCAGTAATGAAGTCACTCCCGAGGTTCACCGTTCAGCCAAAGATCAGACAGGCCCACAAAACAAAACGAGACTATTGGGGCACAACATCCCAGGGACAAGGACTAGAAGGCAGGAGGGGACAGGAAAGCTGGTAATAGGGAACCCAAGGTTGAGAAGGGACAGTGTTGATGTGTCGTGGGGTTGTTAACTGATGTCATAAAACAATATGTGTATTAACTGTTTAATGAGAAACTATTTGTTCTGGAAACCTTCATCTAAAGTACAATAAAAAAGTTTTTTTTTAAAAAAACCTGCCTCGTCAGAGAGGAAGGGTAGTAGAGTGGTTAAGAGCATAGTCTTTGGCATCAGACACACCTAGGTTCAAACCTCGCTCTGCCACCCAATGCATGACCCCAAACAAACCAATTCACCTCTCAAAGCCTCAGTTTCCTCATCTATAAAACAGGGAATGAGTAAAGCCACTGCTGTCTGCAACTTCCATTCCAGTGTTTAATTAAGCTAACATCAAGTCTTGTTGTTTTGGGGTAAAAACAAATAAAAGACCCTTCATTTGCTCAGAGGTTAATGGTTACCTTGCTTGCAAATCTTCTGTAACCCCCCACTCCCCAAAACTGCCATTCACTGCCTGGTCCCCACCCAGCCCACTTCTGGACCAGGGAATTCAAGGATAAGGGCAGAGAGGTTTCACACGGTGGGGGCTCTGTGAATTTTACAGGGTCTCCTGCAGGACACTCCAAAGTGCAGCCTACAATAATCAATGCTGAAGTAATTGTGTAAGGGATCCTTTGATCATTTCTCCCCTGCAGACAAAACGGAAAGCGAAGGCACCTTGGGGTGATGCCAGTGACCTGAAGGGGGCTGTCTCTCGCTAACCTCTGCCTGGAAGTCAGCCTCAGACTCCTGAATCAGACAGGCCTGACTCCACTCTCAGCTGTGTGACCCTGGGCAACTAACTCTACCCTCAATGGGACGGTAATAGTGATCTCCTGGTGTTGTCAGAGGGTTCAGTGAGGTGCTCCATACAAAGCATGTAGCACATTGCATGGCACGTAGCGCTATGCTGTTGTCAGCTGACATCGAGTCAGCCCCTGACACATGGCAATCCCATCCATGCACAACGGAACAAAATGCTGCCCAGTTCTATGCCATCCCCATGATTGGTTGCAGATTAGATCGTTGTGACACATAGGGTTTTCACTGGCTGATTTTCCAAAGTAGATCACCAGGCCTTTGTTCCTAGTCTGGAAGCTGAAACCTGTTTAGCACCATAGCAACAAGCAAGCCTCCACTGACAGATGGGTGGTTACTGCACATGAGGTGTACTGGCCAGGAACTGAACCCAGGTCTCCCGCATGGAAGGTGAGAATTCTACCAGTGAACCACCACTGCCCCATTTTGGCATGTAGTAAGTGCTCTTATATTACACCATCTAACATTTGAAAAGACACTGAATTGGGTTTCTAAAGACCTGGGCTCTAGCCTGATCTTGTTACCGTGTGATTTTTACTTACATCACCTAACCTCTCTGACCATTCTCTGTTATATGACAAAAAAAATATATCAGGCTGGAGAGGATGATGAAGCGGATGGGGGGTATCACCATGATAAACACAAGAGTAGCTCTATTTGTTAACTGATTCTCTCTCTTCACTACTTCCCAATCCCTTCCCTTCTACACTGTCCCCACTGCCATCACCCTCACTCAGGCCTCCCTCATCTCACACCCACACTAATTCATTCAACAAATACTTAGTAAGACAGGTCCCATTCTAGGTACTGGGGGATACTATGCTGAACGGCACAGACAAACATTCTGGCCCTCAGCGAACTGACATTCTAGTGCAATGGTTCTCAACCGGAGGTAACTTTGCCTCCCAGGGGGCATGTGGCAAGGTCTGGGGATGCTTTTTGCTTGTCACAACCTGGGGGAAGGAGTGCTACTGGCATCTAGTGGGTAGAGGCCAGGGCTGCTGCTCAAGAGCCTACAGTGCCCAGGATGACCCCCAACCATCCCACCCTGCCTGGAACTGAGGGGCTTCTCAGGACACAGGACTCTCAGTGTTAAAACTGAGAAAATCTCTGGCAAATGGGAACCAGCTGATCATCCTCATTCTATCCATGATGTTTAGCAGAGTCTAGTCCGAGGCAAACACAATTCATGTATGTTGAATGAGTGGAGAGTAAGAGATTTACAAATGTTTCTTAAATGGATGGATGGATGAAGCATATCGTGAGTAATCCAAAACCATTAGTTGGAATTCCGGAAGTCCTTGGAAGCTCCCAATCACTGTATACCCGATTCCGGCTCCAATCCCCCAAAAAACCATTGTTGTCGAGTCGATTCTGACTCAGGGGGACCCCAGGTGTTACAGAGTAGAAATGAGCTCCATGGGGTTTTCTTGACTATAATCTTTATGGAAGCAGATCACCAGGCCTTTCTTCTGTGGTACTGCTGAGTGGGTTTGAACCACAAACCTTTCGGTTAGTAATTGAGCACAGATTGTTTGCACCACCCAGGAACTTTGATTCCAGCTCTAGAGGTCTATAAAATTGCAGCGGGTCTGCTCTCCAGTCAGGGTCCAGGTTCAAGAGCAACAAGGGAGGTCGGGGCATGGAAGAACAACTGAGACAGTAAGTCCAGCAGCCTTGTTCTCTTGCGCCTGGGTGCCAGCCATCCTGGGCCTGGTAACTCAACTGCCCACCTTGGAGTCCCATGTCCTGAGTCTAATCAGATCCTGCCCGCCCTGTTATCCGACCCTCCACCCACAACAGCTTATCCCTGTCTTGAGGTCGCCTGCAAAATTAGACATTTGAAAATGCTTCTCGGGTTTTATTTTTCTCTTTTATTTTCTGGGACACTTGGCCCTCCATCCTTTATCACACTCAGAAAAAGGGGCTAATTGTGTCCTCTGGGCACTGGCCACTGTGCCAAGACAAGGGTACTCTGGGTGGTTTTCACACATGTGAATGTGGATCCCTGGGGGGCTTGGCTGCTGCTGGCCAAAAGGTTGCCGGTTCAAGTATACCCAGCCGTACTTTGCAAGAAAGCCCGATCGATTTCCAAAAGATTACAGCAATTAAAAACCCTATGTAGCACAGTTCTACTCTGACACACATGGGGTCATCATTTGGAAATGACTCGATGGCAACAGGTTTGGTTTTATCGGGGGGCTTACAGGACAAGGGGCCACATGTGACATGAGGAGCAATTCACTGCACTACACCAGGGAATGACTTGGCTTAGAACAGGATGCCAGCGAGTGTTCAGGTGGGGTCCATCCAGAAGTAATTTTCTGGGGGGACAGAAGGGGCTTTCACGGGAACCATGTCTCATATACAGAAATAAAACATGAAACAAAGATGTACCATTCGATGAATTACCACACAATGAACTACTCATGAAGCCACCATTCAGGCAAGAAACAGAACACTGCAGGCACCCTAGAAGCTTCTCCTGTGTCCTTCCAAGCAACACCCTTCCTCCTTCCCCACTTGAGGTAACCACTGCCCTGAAGATGGGGAAGTTTCTTCCTGGTTTTTCTTTAAAATGCTTCTACCTGAGCAAGAAAGAACAAATCAGCCTCAGAAGAAATACAACTAGAATGCTCCTTAGAAGCGAGGATGGCAAGACTTTGATTTGCTTACTTTGGACACATCATCAGGGAAGACTAATCGCTAGAAAAGGACGTCACGGTTAGCAAAGGGGAGGGTCGGCAAAGGTGAGGGGGGCCCTCGGTGAGATGGACTGACACCGTGGCTGCAACAACGGACCCAAACACACCAACCAATGTGAAGATGGCATAGAACCAGGCAATGCTGCTAAGACCACCATGAGGTGGAGCAGACTCAATGCAACTAACACCAACCACAACCACCTGAGCATACATCACTCAACGCTATGGTTTTGCTTCTATTGGAGCTTTTTATAATTACAATACAGTTCTTCCTGACTGGCTTCATTTGCTTAGCATTATTTTTTGCAAAGACATACCTGCAGCTGTAGACTGTTCATTTTCATTGCTATGTACTATTCCTCAGTATGACTAAAAAATCTCATTTACTTATCTAGTCTACCACAGGGGACAGAGATGGTTCAGTGGTAGAATCCTCACCTTCAGTGCAGGACACCCAGGCTGCCAACACACTTCATTCACAGTCACCACCCATCTGTCGGTGGAGACTTGCGTGTTGCTATGATGCTGAACGGGTTACAGCAGAACTTCCAGACTAAGAAGGACTACGAAGAAAGGCCTGGTGATCTACTTCTGAAAATCAGCCAATGAAAATCCTGTGGATCACAATGGTCTGATCTGCAACTCATCATGGGGATGGTGCAGGGCTGGGCAGCATTTCCTTCCATTCCATTGTGCTTGGGGTCATCATGAGTTGACAGCAGCTAACATAACATTCTACCATAATGGGCATTTGGGTAGTTTCTAATTTTTTACTATTATGACTATTATGAAAAAAAAAAAAAAAGAACGTCCTCATTTCTGCTGAGTGTATATGCTGAAGTGGAACAGCAGAGTCACAAGGGATGTATCATTCAGCTTTAGTAAACACTGCCAAGCATTGCCAAAGCAGTCGTACCAATGCACACTCCTGCCAGCAGTACATGAGGGTCTGAAGACCTCCTCTTAAATTTTAGCTTTTCACTCCACAACTTCTGTTGTGTGCATGTGGCAGGCTTGGAGAGTGAGCCTAGGAAGGGGGCTGAACAAGGCACAGCTAGTTCCCTGACCCTAAAGTGAACAATCTAGTAGAGGTGATGTGGGTTAATCAAATGATCACACAGTGCTGTAATCACAAACCCTGAAGGGACACGGGCAATCTGACCTCGTCCAGGGGACCCCCAGAGGAATTCTCAGAATAATGATCTGAAGGAGGAGCTGCAGTTAATCAGGTGAAGAAGGACAAGGATGGAGAGGGAGGTGTGCTGGGCAGATGGCACAGCATGTGCAAAGGCCCTGGGGTGGAAAGGTACAGATGAGTTTGAGGAGCTTGGAAAAAAGGGCCCAGAGAGTTTAAGAAAGTTTCCTGAGGTGACACAGCACGTTAGTGGCACAGCCAGGTCTGGACTCCACTGCTAAGGGATTTTTGTGCCCATGGGTGCAGCAGTGTGTGAATGTAAACTGGTTCCCTTAGAAGACAGGGGACGCTCACCAGAGGCAGGGCCTCTGGAGTCAGGCAGGCTGAAGTTCAAATCCTGGATCTGCCTCATCCTGTGTGACCTTGGGCAATAAAAAAGGACAGCGATGGTAAAACAGCGCTAAACTCAGGGATTGCATTTAGCAAGGGTCTAGCTCAGAGTGAGTGCCCAGAAGGTATAAGGAGCAGCCTCCAGCTCCCTCCCCCAGGCTGCTGGGGCAGGAGTTTTACAGAAGGAGCCAAGCTTTGTCATGTACCTACTATGAGTCTGACCTCTCCCCAGGAGGCAGGAGCTATGAGGATTTCCTTGTTGTAGATGAGAGAACCAAGGCTCAGAGAGGTGGAATGACTTGCCCTTGGTCACACAGCTATGAAGGGGGAAAGCCAGGATTGATTCCTCCCTTGTATGGAGGCACAGTGGCGGAATTACCTTCTCAGCCTCTGCAAAGGAAGTTTTATCCCAGGAAATC
Source organism: Trichechus manatus latirostris (assembly GCF_000243295.1). Classification (NCBI taxonomy): domain Eukaryota; kingdom Metazoa; phylum Chordata; class Mammalia; order Sirenia; family Trichechidae; genus Trichechus; species Trichechus manatus. The sequence continues at coordinate 4,837,633 of NW_004443997.1, forward strand.
AATACGGCAAAGCAGAAAATCAGAGAAAACATTAATGATCCCAGGCAGCAAAATGAACTGCTTCTAAGCAGCCATTCTCACTGAATCCTACCCACGAAGCCTGTTACAAATGGTGTGGTTCAGAGTAAAACAGGTCCTCCCGTGGCCATCAAAGGCAGATGCTAAATGCGTAAAGCGCACAGCGCAGGTTTCTAGAACAAGAGGCCCATGTGTCTTCCGGGGCCATCCACATCACAGGTTCTCAATGATTCAAAGACAACACCCAGGGAACCTGGCTCTGGAAGCAGTGGACAACTGAACCACAGGCATGCCGTGTTTTATGATGCTCAACATTTACAACTGGGCAGATTTTGCATAAAACCTTGGAATTTTCTTGGCAAAAAAAATCGAAAGATCTGGTCTCTATGGGCTCATGTTCTCGCATGACGACAGTGGGCTGCAGCTGTGAGTGGTCAACCCTGTCCCCTTCCCCCCTGTAGACGAGGCACTTGGTCTCTGGTTCAACATCATCCCTCTGCTCTGCCTCGCTGCTATGGGATCTGCCTGCTCCTGGAGGCATCTGAGCTTGTGACTCCTCCCTGCATCCTTTGAGCCATCACAGCTTTCAGCCGACAAAGTGACACAAGAGGTGGAGTCTTGTTAGGGAACAGCTGATACGTCAATCAAAGCTGCCCAGGGAGGGGAAATGACATGTCCAAGGTGCCACATCGGTCAGATGTTCAAGGCTAAGTCTCCTGATCCTGGTCTGGGGTCCGTCCTATGGTCCTGAACAATTGCTGAGCCCCTGCCCAGCATATGTCACCACCATGTCAAATGAGGAGCCCTCATGATGCAGTGGTTAAAACACTTGGCTGCTAACCAAAAAGTCCGTGGTTCAAACCCAGTAGCCACCCCATGGGAGAAACATGTGGCACTCTGCTTCCATACAGATTAAAGCCTTGGAAGCCCTATGGGGCAGTTCTACTCTGTCATAAGGGGTCGCTGAGTCAACTCAATGGCAACGAATGGTTCGTGTCAATAATAGTAATCATAGTAGTAGTAGTAATAGTAATAATAATAAAACCTGTTGCCATTTAGTCGACTCAGACTAATGGCGACCCCCTGTGTATTAAGAGTGGAACTATACTCCATGGTGTTTTCAATGGCTGATTTTTGGAAGTAGATCACCAGGGCTTTCTTCTGAGGGACCTCTGGGCGGACTGAAACCTCCAACCTTTCTGTTAGCAGCTGAAGACATTAACTGTTTGCACCATGTGGGGCCTCCAAATAATAATAGGTAGGACTTATTGAGTATGTTGCAGGCTGGGGTGGGTGCTCTAAGCACCTTGCATGCTTGATCTCCTTTCATTCTTCCAACAACCCTCTGAGATAAGGAGTAGATTGGTTATTTTACTCTGACCAGTGTTTACTGACCCTTCTTCTGTTAACTAGGTCCTGATTTTCCTTTGGGGACCTACCGCTCCCCCATTATTGGTCTTTGTGGCTCAGGAAGCCACTAAGAGTGATCTACCCCGCAACACACATGGCTTGCTCAGATGACCCCAACCTGGCCAAAGAGCATAGTCCATTTCCCTGGCAACTGTCAATGGCTCCAGGAGGCTACATGTCTCAATTCCAGGACTTGCTGGAACTGGACTTGCAGCTGGTATAACGTAAGCATGGGGCTGCTGATAGGCCCCACAAGAGGAGAACCAGCCTGAGAAGAAAACCTGCATGGAGAAAAGGAGAGCCAAAAGATTGTGTGTAGGGAGGAAGAGTGAGGGAGAGAGGGAGAACTGTGACATTGTCAAGTCCCTGGATCCAGCTAAGCCTGAAGTCAGCCTGTCAGTTACATAAGCATATATATTCTCTTCTAAGCCTGAGAATAAAAGAGTGTGATGATATTTGATATTTTCTGTCACCTACAACCAAAAGAATCCTGAAGAATATAATGATTATCATTATCACCATTTTACATAGGAGTAACTGGTGGCTAAAGGGAACTAAGGACTAAGGTTCATCTAACACAAGCCATCGTGTTTTCAATCACCTCATATGCATGCAAAAGCTGGACAATGAATAAGGAAGACCAAACAGGAATTGATGCCTTTGAATTATGGTGTTGGTGAAGAATATTGAACATACCATGGACTGCCAGAAGAACAAACAAATCTGTGTTGGAAAAAGTACAGCCAGAATGTTCCTTAGAAGCAAGGATGATGATACTTTGTCTCATGTACTTTGGACATGTTCTCAGGAGGGACCTGTCCCTGGAGAAGGACATCATGCTTGGTAAAGTGGCAGGTCAATGAAAAAGAGGAAGATCCTCAATGAGATGGATTGACACAGTGGCTGCAACAATGGGCTCACGCATAGCAAAGATTGTGAGGATGGTGCAGGACCAGGCAGTGTTTCATTCTGTTGTACATAGGGTCACTATGAGTCAGAATCAACTCGATGGCACCTAGCAACAATAACAATAAAGGGAATTGAAGTAAATTACTCAAGGCCACACAGCTGTGAATTGGTAGAACTTGGATTTAAGCCATGATCTGCCCCTAAAGCTGTTAGGTCAGAACCCTTGGTCTCTTGAAGGCCTTGTCTCTGTCTCCAAGAACTGAGAGTGGGAGATTTTAGAAACAGTATATTTTCAGAGCCGCTGGTCCCTTGGGGCCTGTGAGAAGAAGGGCAGGAAGGGAGGAGGGAAGGCAGCATTGAAATGAAATATATAACTATTATTTAAATGAGTTCAGAAGCCATAAGGAAAAAATCAAAGTCTCCTGTGGCATTTCCCCAGTGCTGTTTTTAATTCTATCTTATCAAAACTCAGCTGGGATTTTGTTTTTCAAAAAGAAAAAAAAAAAAAAAAAAAACTCCTGTAAATGTTTTCTTTTTTAATTCTCTAATAAAAGTTAAAATAGCCCATACGCCATCAGGTGACAATGGAAGGAAGACAGGGACATTTTAGCATCTTAATGCAGATTAAAAAACTAATTTGTTGACTCTTTCTTCCAAAGCTAACCTCTCCCTTGGAAAGCTGTGTGTTTTGCATAATGAGGCTGAAACTGCTGTTGTCCTCTCCTCTCCATTGGGATTTCAATGGGCTCCCACCTCAGATAGGGGCTCTTTTTCTTCTTGTTTCTCTAGCCATGGTTTAATGCAATCATTTCACTCCCTTTTACTTAAAATCTTTACAAGGTTCCCCAGTGCTGGAAGGATAAATAATAGAACACTTATGGGACCCACAAGGCCCTGAGGACAGTCCAGCTTTATTGAGCACCAGCCCCTCCCCACCCCCAAAGCTTTTGTCCTTTAGTTCATGCAATGCTCCATCCTACCGCAGGGCCTTTGCACATGCTGTTACTCCCTCTATCTGGAATGCTCCTCCCATCCCGGTTCACCTGGTTAGCTCTACTCATCCCTTAGATCCCAGTTTATGTCTTCCTTTCTCAGGGACACTGCCTTCCTATCAAACACCCTATTATGTGTGCCCCCAGCTGCATGTGCCTTCCTTCCCGGCAGTTATCCTTGGCTGTGATTATATGCAGGACTGCACCTGGCTTTTCTCTCCACTGTCTCCACAGTAGGTGCTCCGCCAAAATTTGTTGCACAAGCCCATGGGTGAACTTCTATGGGATCTGAGTGCATGGCATCAGCGTGCCATGAACTCTCTCAACATCTGGGCTTTTTCCCTTTGCTGCGTCTGAGGCTCCCACCTCATCCTCTCCCAGCTTGTCTCAGAATCTCCCTGCACCTCCACTTCTGGCTGTTTTTGGCGCTTTGGGGATGAGACCACGCTGTGAGGAAAAGAGAGCGCAGGCTCTACAGTCAGACTGGGGTTTAAATCCCAGCTCTGCAACTTAAGAGCCACGTTTTGCCTCAGGCAATCTCTGAACCTCTCCAGGCCAGTTTCCTTAACTTTGTTGTTGGCAGCTGCCGACAAGTTGGCCCTCAACTCATGGTGACCCTATGCACAACAGGATTGAACCACTGTCATCCATAGGGTTTTTCATTGATTGATTTTGCTGGAAGCAGATTGCCAGGCCTTTCTTCCTACTCCATATTAGTCTGGAAGCTCCACTGAAACCTGTTCAGCATCATAGCAACAAGCAAGCCTCCAACGACAGATGGGTGGTGGCTGCTCATGAAGTGCATTGGCCAGGAACTGAACCCGGTCTCCTGCATGGAAGGCAAGAATTCTAGCACTGAACCATCACCTTCCTCAGAGGGTAGCTGTATGGATCAAGTGAGTGGAAACACAAAACGGGCAGAGCACAGTTGCCTGAACATCATAATCACTTGTATCAGTCAGGGGCCCGGCAGGTAACAGATGGCTCACCAAACCTGGGTGACTGAGGAGAGCTACAATGGGGAGACAGGGTATAGGGAAACCACAGGGATGGTGCAGTACCCAGGGGCTAGCAACAGTGGGGAGCTGTTACCACCCAGAGTTGCTGAGAGGGAGAAGGTTCCTGAATGCAGAGGGCCCCCGACAGGAGTATCAGAAGACACCATCACCATCATCCCGTGGTACCGTCCTCACAGCGATCACCACTATCTGAAATTATGCTCTTCACTTATTTACGTGTTTCTTGTTCTAACTCCCCTCCCTGAAATCATCTTGGGATGGCAAGGACTCTGTCTGTCTTGCTCAACACTCCACTAGCACATACAGACCGTAGCACATAGTAGGTGCTCAGTAAATATTCATGCCTGGTGCATTGTAAATACTCAATAAATACGTGTTGAGTGAATGAATGTGGAATGGTTCATTCAATCGCTCACTGTAGGCCGAACAGTGGCTCCTCCAAAGGTGCCCACATCCTAATCCCTAGAACCTGTGAATATGTTACCGTACATGGAAAAAGGGACTTGGCAGATGTGATTGAGCTATGAGTCCTGAGATGGGAAGATCTTCCTGGATTATCTGGGTGAGCACAATGTAATAAGGAAGGGTCTCATAAGAGGGAGGCAGGAGGGTCAGAGTCAGAGGAGATGGCATCACGGAAGCTGAGGTCAGAGTGATGTGGTCACAAGCCAAGGAAAGCAGAAGGCTTCTAGAAACTTGAAAAGACAAGAAAGCAGATTCTCCTCTAGAACCTCCAGGAGGAACGCAGCTCTCCTGAGCCATTTTAGACTTTTGACCTCCAGAACTGTAAGATAGCAAATCTGTATAGTTTTAAGCCACTAAGTCGGCGGTAATTTGTTACAGCTGCAAGAGGAACTTCATACACTCATACTTGACAAGTAGCATGAGAACTAAGGGGTTGTGGGACCTGTCATGGACTGGGAGGTTCTAGTCCCAGCTCTGCCACTAAGTCTGTGACACCTCAGACAAGTCCCTCCTCTTCTCTGGGCCTCAGTGTCCCACCTTCATAATACCCAGGGGGTGAAAGAGCTAATCGGCTGCTCTGGAGGACCCTCCTACAGTGGATGTCCGGGCCACTGTGCTAGAAGTTCAGACGCAAAGATGTAGCGGTCACAGCAGAAGGAGCCTCAGGACTGTCCTAGGGGCCATATTAGCACAGCTGGCAGTGAGGGACCCTCCCAGGGGTGATGAGGAGGAAGGGGCAGAAGATCCAGGGAGGCCCAGGGAGAAACCATTGGTACCATCGACATCCTGATCTCTGGCGCTCAACAAACAAGCTGTGTTGGTCCCAAGCCACCGCTGGCTTTTTCCTGCATGAAAAGACAACAGGTTCACCGATCATGATCATCCAGTTTCCAACGCCAGGGGGCAGGCAGAGCACAGGTTGGTGTAAAAGATATTGACAAAAAAACAAGTCTCTCTTGGGCTTGACAAAGTCCCAGGGTGGTGCAAACAGTTAGCACACTTAGCTGCTAACTGAAAGACTGAAGGGTCCAGTCCACCCAGAGATACCTCAGAAGAAAGGTCTGGTGATCTACTTCTAAAAAATCATCCATTGAAAACACGATGGAGCACAGTTGTACTCTGACATACATGGGGCCACCAAGAGTCAGAGTCGACTCAATGGCAACTGGTTTGGTTTCTTTTGGCGGGTGGTTTGAGGGATGGCTTACAGGAGTGGCCTCAGTTCCAGAAGGATCCGCCCCACAAGACTCACTGCTTTGCTTGTAGACAGCTAAGAATTTGCCTAGCAGCTCTCCGATGGAATCCACCACTGACAAAATCAAAAACAAAAGCTACCCAATAACAATACCATTGTTAGTAACTCGTAGTTACATAACCAATATTGTATGCCAGACACCGTTTTAGGTCACTGAATTTTCACACAGCCCTTTGAGTCAGATACAATCTTATTATCTCAGTTTTACAAATAAGGAAACTGAGGCACAGAGCCATGAATTCACTGCCTAAGTTCCCTCAGCTGATAAGCAGCAGAGCTGGGATTAGAACCGGGCAGCCTGTCTTAAGGGGTGGCTCCACATCCTGCCTCATGAACTTTTTGTGCTGAAACCTTTCCATACCACGGCCATATCATCCTCACAATAGTCCTAGGGACATCAGCTCACCATTCCTTTTTTACAAATGAAGAAACTGAGGCACAGAAAGGTGAAGCCACTGGCCCGAGTTGGCTTCAGCCAGTCTGAGTGAGTTTCCATTATTTAAAGCCAACTGAGCCACGTTCTGGTATTTCAGAGCCTCATATGGACTTGTTCCCTCCCCACCAATAGCAATAATAAATATCGTTCTGAGCAGTTACTACATGCCAGGCATTGTGCTAGGGTTTTAGGTGAACTAACTTATTAAATGCTCAGAACAACTCCAGGAGAAGGCACTGTTGTTATCATTCCCATTTTACAGATGTGGCAACTGAGGCCCAAAGATTAAGGCACTTGCCCAAGGTCAGAGCAAGCGGGTGGCAGATTTGGGATGTTAGTCGAGGCAGTCCAAGTCCAGTGGCTATGCCGGTAACTCTGACACTGCACGGCCTCCAGTTAACTCACACTGGAGCCTGGACTACCTGGACTCCTTTCTCCCACCTCAAGCTCAGCTGGAAGGACTCTCCCTAAGACCAGCGCTGGGTCTGTTCCAAGTCCTCAGGTTGGAAGAGCTGGTGAGGAAGTCTTCCATAAAAATGGAAACGAGAAGAAGAACCATTATAAGTCGTTCAGCCATAAATTGTCTCTTGTTTCAAAGTGTGTTCCCCCCAATTAATTCCACCCTATACCAAAAAAACTCATTGTCGTCCAGTAGATTTCAACTCATAGAGACCCTATAGGACAGAGTAGAACAATCCATAGGGTTTCCAAGGAGTGGCTGGTAGATTCGAACTGCTGCTACCTTGTGGTTAGCAGCTGAGCTCTTAACCACTGTGCCACCAGGGCTACAAACATCACATTTTAATTGGAAGTAGACCTTCTCCAAAGCCTAAGGAATGATCGGGGCACTCATACCTTCCTGATTTTATTTCCTAAGCTGGTAAACTGAGGCCATGGCTCTCAGCCTGGGATCCAAGAATTCTGGGGCTCAGACAGTGTGAGAGGACCCACCTTCCCAATGGTGCCAAGTATTCATTCTCTCAACACGCACTTATTGACCACCTACTGCATGCCCATTGTCTCAGTGCTGGGACGCAGCTGTGAACGTGAAGCAAGTTATTTATCTGCATGTCTCCTCTATCCTCCCGGGGTGGTCTCCACCCAGCCCCACCCTGCCTAGCACAGGACCTGGTAGCTCTGGTATGAAGTAGACACCCAAGAAAGGAGAGTTGGATAAATGAATGGAGGCACGAGCATGCTTCTAACTCAAGTAAATCACTAAACCATGTTTATGGAGGAGGAAGCTAAGGTTCAAAGAGATAGCTTGCTGGAGATGCCCCAACTGGTGTGAGGGAAACATAGAGTTTGGCAGATTCATCTCCCCACTGGCTCTGAACAGAGGCCCGAGGACACGGCGGGGCTAGGAGGAATCTTGGTTATGCCTATTCAAGAAACTGACTTGTCTTCTGGCTTAGCTGCTCATGGCTGAATGCTTCCTATCACCAGCTACTATCTCACGGAACCCTCCTAACAACCCTGGAGAAGTACAGAAGTTCATTATGCAGCCTGAATGAGCACCAGCGGCCAAACAGTAGACGAAAAGACAGACTGCGTTGGTTAGTGATGCCCACAATAATGCTGCGTAACAAACAACCACAAAACCCCAGTGATGCACCGTAAGAGGCATTCATTTAGCTGAACTCTCTGTGGCCAGTGGAGCTTGGCTGAGCTAGGCCAGGCTCCACTCTTCACTGAGCTTTGGGCTCAGGGCAGCTCAACATGCTTTTGTTCTGGGACCAGACTGCAGGGGCGGCAAGTACGCTGGGGGAACATGCAAAGCACCCTAAGGCCTCAGCTTGGAAGGGGCACACTGCCACTTCCACCTCACCCTGACAGCCAAACTAGTCACATGGCTGAACCCACAGTTAAAGAACAGAGGCAGATACCGTGGCCCTTTAATTGAGAAGAGGTCCCTAGGTGGCACAAGTAGTTTCCACTTGACTACAAGCATAAAGGTTGGTGGTTCAAACCCATCCAGCAGCACCATGGAAGAAAGGCCTGGTGATCTGCTTCCACAAAGATTACAGCCCAGAAAACCCTATGGAGCAGTTCTACTCTGTAACACACAGGGTCGCCATGAGTGGGCACTGACTTGATGGCAACGAGTCTGGTTTTTTAGTAAAAAGAATGGCAGTCTCAAGACTAAGGGCGTGGACCAGGGAGGAGGGAGGAATTGAGGCCAGAGAGGCTTCGCCTCCAATCACAAGCCACCAGTCACATCAGGGAAGGGGCCCCACACTGGCCTTGCCCTGTCCACCTCACCAGCTCGCCACACTCCCTCCTGCCTCATCAACTCTATCAAAACCTGGAAGAGACCCTGCATGGGAACACCTCCAGTCCATGGGGACCACAGGCCCACTCACACCCCACCCCAGTGCCCACCTTCCCAGCATCTGTACCTGCTCCAGGGAGCCATTAATCTCAGGCAATTTCTTTCCTCACTTGATTTGTTTATTTAAGGAAAACAAGTTGCTCCTAATTAGAAGCACTGCTGTCGAACGTTCCGCGCATCCTAGGCTTCCTATTTTCAGACCTTCTGCCTAAAATTATACTTGCACTTTTAACATCTGTGAGTTTGTTCAGCAACTGTCCTAAGTGGAGGCTTCCAGCGAGAGAGGCTTGGGCTGGTCGGGGGAAGGAGGAGCCGGGGGCAGGAAAATATGCGGGACTCTGGAGAACTACAAGGCAGAGGTGCTTGGAAAATTAACATGCAGCATCCCAGCACCCTACCCAGAGCTGGCACCGACTGCTGGCCTGCTGAACCAGCACCTGGAAGGTGCACAGCATGGGCACAATTCAAACCCTAAGACAGGGAGAAGATTCGTCTCAAAGGTTCAGAGGTTTTTTTGTCTGGAACCACTCAGATGCGTCTACATCTGCTGGCACATATGTCTGCACCCCCACCAGCATTCAGATAGTCCCGCAGAGAGGCACACACTCAGAAGCTCACAGACACCGGGTACGTGCAAGAAGGTATACTGCAGCGCATGCAGGTAACACACTCAGAAACGCACACATATGCGTGAGACATAATCGAACGTTACACTGCTGCATAGGCAAGCAAACACACTCAGAAACGCAACATGCACCCAGAGACATGCAAGATATAATGCAACACCCACAGGTACACACACTCAGCAACTCACTCCTGCACACAAGACATGCACCAAAGTTACACTGCAAGACACAGAAACACACATTCCGAGACCCTCAGATGCACACAGAGCCACACTCAAATGTACACACAACACACCCAGATTCCGACTCAGAAACACACCCATACAGAGAGATACAATCAAGTATGCAATACTACACACAGGTACACACCTAAAAACACATGTGTACACACAGAGATACACAAAAAGTTTACACTGCAATGCACACAGGTACATACCCTCAGGAACACACACACGGAGACAAAATCAAATGCACACTCTAACACAAATATACATGCTCAGAAAATCACCCATATACACAGAGACACTCACAGAGGTTACACTATGACACACAGGTGCACACACTCAGAAGCACACACCTACACAGAGATGTAAATGTGTAATGCTATACAGACATATACACACAGACACACACACAAAGTTGCACTGAAAAACATGTAGCTGTATACACCTGTAAGTCCATCACCACAAGTTCACACTCACATAGTTGCACACACGTGCACTCACGCTCATGCAGGCACTCACAAATACCCACGTACACGTGTGCAGACAGCAGATATAGCTACTAAAACATGCACCCAGGCAGACGTGCGCAGCTTCTCAAACGTGGGTATTTCCACACAGACCCTCGCAGCACACACGTGCATTGTACAAGCATGCACCTGCTTGGTCAAAGACATGCATGTAACTCACATACGTACACCACTTAACACTCACAAGCACATACACATGCCCTCACTCGCACACATTCTCTTTAGGCATGCACACACACATACAACGTGCACTCGCACAATATACACTCACACGGACACACACGCACTTAAGCACTTTATGCAAGTCATACTCACATAAGCACATGTGCACAAACCTGCAGGAGGAAGCACATATATGTGGATGTGCGCACGCGCGTGCACGCACAGACACACACCAGGCTCCACCAGGAAAGCACATTGTTCATTTTCTCAGAGTCCCAAAAGCCGAGCTCACAGACTGAGCCAGCACACAGGAGAATTGCTCCTGCCCAAGTCCCTCCTGCATACCCATTAGCTCACTCCATGTCAGCCGGGACAGGGACCCTTTTTTGGGGTGGGAGATAAATGTCCCAAGCTTCAGAACCACTCAGAAAGAAGTAAGATTGACAATCCACTGCCTTCCTCCCACAGTTTCAGCACACACACTCCCGCACACACGCATATAAGGCTGTAAAGACATTTCTCTCCCCCGTATGGCTGTTCCTGCCGGGAACAGCGGTCTTACCTGCCTAGCTTGGGACAGCCCTCAGGCCCTCGGGAGGCAGACTGGGTGCCTGACACCCGGACAGACTGAACTTCCCTGCCTTGGGTCCCTACACAGCTGCAAAGTTGAAGCCATGGAGACAGCCTACCTCCACCTCCTGTTGTCATGGTGATGCAGCAGCCAGGTGCATCCAGCCTCCCTGACAGCCCTGGGCTCCCCAGAAGCAGAGCTGTCCAGCGGTGCTTTTATGAGGAAGCAGGGAGGGGGCAGAGACTGCAGCTGTCAGGTGATTGGAGAGGACAACAGCCCAGCCCCCAGTTAGAGGAGCGCCTGGTGCTTGGGTGGGACAGGGCTATCCTCTGTGGGGACAACAGCACCCGGCTGCCCACACCGAAAACAGACTGTGTTGGTGCTGCCTCTATGGAGCTCCGCTGTCCAATCAACTGGATGCTAAGCACTTTCCACGCACCATTTCATTTAGTCCTCCCAAAACCTTCTCAAGTAGGAACTATTATCTCCCCATTTTACAGGTGAAGCAATTGAGGTCTGGAGGGGTGAAGGGACTGGGAAAACTCAGATCGTCTGAGTCCTGGGTCTCCTAAACACCAAATTACACCACCTCCTAGAATTCTGAAAATCTCATCTGTGGCAATCGCTCAGAGTCATAGGGGCTTCTCAACTGGGCCCTCCGTGGATGTGTGAAATATCTTCATTTTACAGAGGCAGCAACTGGGGCCCAGAGAGGTCTAGTGATTTGCCCAGAGTCACACAGCAAATGAAGGACAGGCTTGAAATGCAATCTCCTGACCCAAAGATGGGGCTTTCCCCAGGATGTCACGCATCTGCCTTGGCACACTGGAGGAATCCCTGGGAAGCAGCTCCTAGATTGGCCCCAGGTCAGAATCTCAAGCAAGAACAGGAGGTCTTCAGAATCCCACCTCATGTCCCAAAGCCTGTCCAAGAACCACACAACAACGCTATTCCCCAGAGGCAGGTGCCTAGCCCAAGCAGGGGGTTACAGGGCTGGCGGAATGTTTCCAACCCTCTGGGTCATGGCCAGGAGCACCTCCTCTCCCTGCCTTACTAGCCAGGTAGTCTATCAAGATGACCCAGTCCTAAACTGGGACCCGAGCAAGAAGGCATGATGACATCTATGGAGCTGTGATCACAGCGGTGGCTCCAAAATGATCCTTGGAGGCAAGGGGTCTCTTTGGAGCATGTTTTTCATGGGGAAGAAAACCAATCCCGCCAAACTCATGAGCTATGCACCAGCTCAGCAGAGTCTCAAGGGGCTGGGAGTGTGGGGGATCACCCACATCACCCGAGCTGGGAGTGAGAATGCCAGGAGGCCCGTTCCAGCCGTCCACTCCAGCTGCTCTTCTGCAAAAAGTTTGCGCCTCCCCAGAATCCAATCCGAAAGGTCTCATTGAGCAGCCCAGGAAACTTACCAAAATCTTTTCCTTACCTAAGGACTATGCCCTTTTCTTTGCAACTGCAGGGGATGAAAGTGACCCCCACCCCTCCTAGTGGCTCTGCCGAGAGCAGCCTCCTGCAATGACACTCTGGGCTGCTGGAAGGGCTTGGATGGCAGCTGAGCGGGTCCCCATGCCCCTGTCCCCAGCTTGCCCTCTCTCTCTGTCTACACAACACACACACCTACACACCTACACACAGACACCCCAGGACGGACAATCGGCAAGCCTGCAAAGCACTCCACACAAAGCCTGTGGCCTGGGCAGTCCTGGCTGTTGGCACCAGACGACAGGGAGCCTCATTGCCAGTGAATTCACCCTCAACAAACACCTCTTAAAGCCAACTTGGAAATATGACAGGCTCCTTCTTCCTTCGGACTCTGAGCTGGCCTAGAAAGGGGTGATGGCTGAATTAATTTAAAGGGGCTCGGTGCGTCCCCCCAGCCCAGCTTGAAAAGCCCGAGTGTGTGTTTTTGGGGGTCCTGCGGGGCGCCCCGAGGAAGAACGCTGGGATGAGCCCGGATGTCCCACGCCCTTCCAGAGGAAAGTTTGTCATTTGCCCAAAGCTAGGCTGTCACCGCTCTGGGTTCGACACTCAGCCGGCTCCAAGCGCTGAGCCCCCAGCCAGCGGGGAGGCGGCCGGAACTGGAAGCCCAGCTCCTCCGGGGACAGAAACCATTTCACAGCGGCTGCACGCCCCGCTCCCTGATCTAGCCCGCTTAACCGGCCCAGGGCCCCGCAGCCCTTACCTGAGGAGTCTCGGCCACTTGCAAACTCTGCCAGCGGAGCCCAGCGGGGACCTGGGGTCTCTCTCTGGGACTCTCGCGTCCCGCTTGGTGCGCCCGCTGTGTGGGCGCCTTTCTGGCTGCCAGCTGCTGCAGTGGCATCAAGGAAAGCGAAGCCTGGGTTCCCTTTCTTGCCACCAGGGTTCCTCCGGCCGAGCCCGGGGCTATTTCTGCGGATCTGGTGCAAGGGGCATCCTCCGTGCCTCCAGCAGCAAAGTAGAAGAGTGTGCGCCCTGGACTGCAGCAGCGGCGGCGGCAGCGGCCGAGAACTAGGAGGAGGTGGCGACGCCAGCCGGCGAGCCGGGGCCGCGGGCGGAGGCGAGAGGAAGTGCAACCGGGCTCCTGAGAGCCTGGCGCTCCGGCGGGCGGCCGGGCGGCACTGCGGTGCCCCGTGCAGCGGCGAGGCCCCGCGCAGCCCCGGCCCCCTTCAGCGCCGGCGCAGGATGCGGCTCCGCGCGGGCTCAGCCGCCTCCCTCTCGCTCGCTGCCTCGCTTGTTCCGCCGGACTACACGTCTCCAGCCCGAGCTCCCCGCCGCCGCTGCCGCTGCCGCCGCCAGCAGCGCGCCTCAGCCCCGCGCGCTCCTCGCACGGAGCCACAGCACTGCCTGCCGCTTAACTCCTTGCATGCCACCGGGCCCTCCGCAGCCTCCTGGAGAGCTGGGCAGACGCGGGTGCCAGGCCTGCTGTGGAGCGAGGCTGAAGGCCTCACCGTGACGCCTCAGTTTTCTCGTCTGTAAAATGGGTTTGATAAATCTATGAGTCAGAATGGACTCGATGGCCATGGGTCTATAGGGTTGTCAGGAGGATTAACCGAGATGATTGAGTGCCAAGCTGCGTAGCATTAGGTAAGCACTTAATAAATGGCAGAGTATTTTGCTTGCTGTTAAAGAGGCTTAGCAGGTGCCTCGCACGTAGTAAACTCCCAACAAAGGACAGTGCTGGGTTTCTTTTCTTTTCCTTCTTTGGTATTTGGTTTGTGATTTTAACCGGCAGTGGGTTTAAGCTGTGTAATCTCTAGCTGATCACTTCCCCTCTCTGAATCTGTTTCCTGCAGAGCTCTGTGACCTTGGGCAAATCATGTCACCCCTCTGAGCCTCTGTTTCCTCATCTGTAAAATGGGGAAGATAATATCCAACTTCAAAGGATGGCCACAACAGGACCCCATCTCATGACGAGGCATGTGACAGGAGCCACCACTGAGTGAGAGCCTCCTAGGTGCCAGGCACCTCACCGTGTAATTGCAAACATATCACCTCATTAAGCCATCAAAACAACCTGGGAGGCAGCTATTTCTATCTCCAATTTTCAGATGAGAGAAGTGAGGCCCAGAGACAAACCATTGCCATCAAGGCGATTCCAACTCATACGACCCTATAGGACACAGTAGAAAGGCCCCATAGAGTTTCCAAGGCTGTCATCTTTAGGGAAGCAGACTGCCACATCTTTCTCCTGGAGAGCAGTTGATAGGTTTGAACTGCTGACCTTTCGGTTAGCAGCCAAGCACTTAACCACTGTGCCACCAGGGCTCCTTATGAAGGTATAAAGAGGGTGCTATTGACCTCAAGCATGAAAACCCTATGGATCACAATGGTCCCATTGTGCATGAGGTGGCCATGAGCTGGGGGCAAACTCCACAGCAGCTAACAACGACATTGACCTCGAGCAGCCCCTAGTCTGGCCCTACACAGCTCACTTCTTCCTGCCCCGTCCCTAATCCTCCTTAGGAATGGGAATTGGGATCCTCACAAAGTGGGAAGAGCCTCAGGCTTGGAATCAAGCAAGTAGGGCTCTGGTGCTCAGCAAGTGTCCTCGGGTTGGTCACTTGCTGCTCTGAGTCTCTGCCTCTTCATTCTTTAAAAGGACTAATCATGCCTTCCCTGCCTCTTTCTTGGGATTGTTGGGTAGATGAAGATAGAAAAACCAGTAAAAATATAAGCTTGAGGTTATAATCATTACCGTCATCATCATAAAAATCCAACCAAACCTGTTGCCGTCGAGTTGATTCGGACTCATAGCGATCCTATAGGGCAGAGTAGAACTGCCCCATAGGATTTCCAAGGAGCAGCTGGTGTATTTGAACTGCTGATCTTTTGGTTAGCAGCTGAACTGTTAACCACTGCGCCACCAGGGCTCTGTCATCATCATACAAGCATATAATAATAGGTCATCTTGACATCTCATAGTAGTTAAGAGTGGGAGCTTGGAGACAAGTTTTCCCCCATATGGATATCCAGTTGCTCCATCACCGTTTATTAAAGAATCATATTTCCTCCAATGCTCAGTGTGGCCACCTTCGGCATAAAGTGTGTGTCCACATGTGTGTGGGGACTGGTTTGGGGCCTTCCATTGGATTTCATTGGGCCATTTGCCTATCCTTGTGCCAATATCACATGGTGTTAATTACCATAGCCTTATAATAGTCCCAACATCAGTAAAACAAGGTTTTTTTTCATTTTGTTTCCTTGTTAAGAGTATCTTAGCTATTCTTAGCCTTTTGCATTTGCATATACACTAGAATCAGTTTATCAAGTTCTTCATACAACAAAAACAACAAAAGACCTGTTGGTTTTGGCTGGATGGCGTTGAGTCTACAGATCACTTTGGGAAGACTTGACATCTTTACAATATTGTGTTTTCCAACCCACCTACCTCACACCATACACAAAAGTCAACTCCAGCAGGAGCGTAGATCTAAATGTGAAAAGCAAAACAACAAAGCCTCTAGACGCTGATACAGGAGAAAATCTTCATAATCTTGGGGTAGAAAAAGATTTCTTAAACAAGGTACAAAAAGCACTATCCAAAAAAGAAAAGACTGATACATTTTACTACATTAAAATTATAAGAAATTCTCTTCATTCAAATACGCCATTAAGAGAGTGAGAAGTCAGGCCTTAGAGTAGAAGCAGATCTTTTCAGCACACATAGCTAACCGAGAGCTCCTATCCAGAATTTACAAAGAATGTCTACAAATCAATATGTAAAAGACAGACAACCCAACCAAATGGGCAAGACATTTGGACAGATATTTTGCAAAAGAGGATGTTCCAATAGCCCATAAACACATTAAAAGGTACTCAATCTAATCAGCAATCAGGGGCATGCCAATTAAAACTGCAGGGAGAGATGATGACACTAAAATTACAAGGACTGAAAAATTTCACGTGTTGGTAAAAATGTGGAGCAAGTGGAAATTGAATATACTGCTGTGGGGCTGTAAACTGGTACAACCACTTTGGAAAACTGTGTAGCATTATCTACTGAAGCTGAATATATACCCACACCATGACCAGCATTTCCACTTCCAGATCTACACCCAACAGAAATGAGTGCTATATTCACCAAAAGACATGTATAGAAATGTTCATAGCAGCAATTTTTGTTGCTCATAACAGCAAATTTTGAAATAACCACGACCTAAATGTTAATCAGCAGTAAACTGTGTATATATGCATGATAGAATACTCCGAAGCAATGAAAATGATCAAATTATATAGCCACACCCAACCACATAGACAAACACAATGTTGAGTGACAGAAGCTAGACATAAAAGAGTACAAGCTGAATGATTTTACTTAAAGTTCAAGAACAGCCAAACTAAACTATAGTATTAGAAGCAGAATCGTGGTGTCTTTGGGGAGAATGGTGATGGCTTTAAGTGGGAGGGAGAATGAGGGTTTCTGGAGTCTGGCCATTTTGTATTTCTTGATGTTGTTGGTAACCACACAGGTGATTGTGACAGATCACTGAACAGTACATTTACATATTATACACTTTCTTGTACATGTGTGAAATCTTAACTTTTTGAAAAAAATTGTTTAACTTTTTAAAAAAGTGATATAGGCCACCTCCAGTCTAATGAATAAAACCCTCTCACCAGCCATCTTCCATACTCTTTTTCTCTGTACACCTTCACATTGGAGAGTGTCTTAGTTATCTAGTGCTGCTATAACAAAAATACCACAAGCGGATGGTTTTAACAAAGAGAAGTTTATTTCCTTACAGTAAAGTAGGCTAAAAGTCCAAATTCAAGGCGTCAGCTCCAGGGGAAGTCTTTCTCTGTCGGACTTCTCATCAATTGTTCCCCCAGATTAGGAGCTTCTCCATGCGGGGACCCCAGGTCCAAAGGACACACTCTGCTCCTGGCACTGCTTTCTTGGTGGTATGAGGTCCCCCTGTCTCTCTGCTCACTTCTGT
>NW_004443997.1:4855103-4886506 GCF_000243295.1 Trichechus manatus latirostris
AGCCAAACTGATACACACATTTTTGGGGGAACATAATTCAGTCCATGACAGAGAGCACTCCAAGGCCTCAGGGGATGGCAGAGCCATATTATGGAAGGAGCCTGGGTCCCTGAATCACCACTTGGAGGAGAGCCACTGGAAAACTGTCTGACCAAGAACACCCATGTTAAAAGAAACAAACAACTCTTGAGCAAAACAGAACTGAGTTCAAACCTGGCCTCTGCTAGTTTCTGGCTGTGTGACCACTGGCAAGTTAATTCATCTCACTGAGCCTCAGTTTCCTCATCCATAAAATGGGAACAATATTACATTGCTGTGGAGTCATTTCCAGCCTACTTGATAAGGTAGTGTGAGGATTAAAGGACTTCGAGTGAAACACAGATGTAAAGTATGGTTCCTGGATCAAGCAGTATTGGCTGGTTGTTGTCGTTGTTAGGTGCTGTCAAGTTGGTTCTGACTCATAGCGATCCCGTGTACAAGCGAAAGAAATACCGCCCGGTCCTGCATAATTCTCACAATCATTGCTATGTTTGAGCCCATTGTTGCAGCCACTGTGTCAATCCATCTCGTTGAGGGTCTTCCTCTTTTTCACTGACCATGTACTTTACCAAGCATGATGTCCTTCTCCAGAGACTGGTCCCTCCTGATAACATGCCTAAAGTACATGAGACGAAGTCTCTCCATCCTCGCATCTAAGGAGCATTCTGGCTGTACTTCCAAGACATATTTGTTTGTTCTTCTGGCAGTCCGTGGTACATTCAGTATTCTTCGCCAACACCATAATTCAAAGCCATCAATTCTTCTTCAGTCTTCCTTATTCATTGTCCAGCATTTGTATGCATATGAGGTGATTGAAAATACCATGGCTTGGGTCAGGTGCACCTTACTCCTCAAAGTGACATCTTTGCTTTTTAATCGGCTGGTTATGACCATGAATTACATTCTGTAGCATTATATAGTCTCACAGCAAAGAGGGTGTCTAATGAAATAACTGACAGAACTGAGTTTGATATTCAAATGCAGTTGTCAGATGAAACACAGGATACCCAGTTAAATTTTTAAGATAAGTATGTCTCAAATATTGCATGGGACATACTTATACCAAAATATGTTTCACTGTTTATCTGGAATTCAAATTTAACTGGAAATCTTATATTTTTTTTTATTGTGGTGAGTATACATAACAAAAAATTGGCCATTTCAACATTTTTTACATGTACAATTGAGTGACATTAATTATGTTATCATACTGTGCAACCATCACATCTTGTTGCACCTCCAAATTTTTCCATCACCCTTAACAGAAGCTCGGTGCCTCCCAAAGAGTCCTGTATTTTTATTTGCGAAATCTTGCGACCCTAACCTCAGAGTCACCAGTTGTGAGACCTGCAGTAAAATTGCTTGACCTCTCTGATCTTGGCTGCCTAATCTGTAACATGGGAATAGAGGTCCCTTCCAGTGTTGACAAGAGAATGAAATTGATTAAAGTAGGTGGGTGTGCCCAGCACATAGTAAGCACTCCATATTCCTTCCTTTAACTCCCATCATCTCTCTCTCCCTCCTCTTCTGTTCTTCCTCTTTTTCCTTTCCTTGTCTAAATCTTGGGGCTACTAGGGCTCCCCCCAGCATTGTTCAGCCTCATTGCTGGCCTTCAAGACTAAGAAATTGTGATTAGCTATAAAGAACAAGCAGCAAAGTTGTAGGATTTTCATTTAACACACACACACACAGTCCATTTCGGCAGGAAAGGACGAAGCCTGTTCCTTCTAGACTCAACCAATGGACAAATCTTCACTGAGGACTTGCCAGGATCTCAGTCTATCCCTGCCACAATGCTGCTCTTTCAGACTTACAAAAGGAGCCTCATCTCCTCTCGACACCTTCTGTTTCTGGTTAGCATTGTATTGCTTCTGGCCAAAGTCTGTAGCAGGACTCACAGAGCAGGGAGACAAAGCAAAGTGATTGGAAGTAAATTAGAAAGCTCTAAAAAGGGTGATGTAAGAGAGTTTCCTAGCATAAGACCAGGTAACACCTCCAAGCTACATTCATAAGAAGAGCCACTAACCCATACATCACTGCCATTTGAACCTCAGCATCTAAAAATAGGATTTGCTCTAATTTCCTGAAGCAGCTGATACAAGTGGAGAGAATGTGAGGGTAGTGAGCTGACTGTGTCAAGGGGTAAGTAACTTCTCTTTGATGGTATTGCTCTAAAGTGGAAAGGAGGGGACCTGCCTTCAGAAATGCCAGGCAGATCCTGGTACCTCAGAGGGTTCACATGAGGAACTCTGGAGTCAGCCAGACATGGGATGGAGCCCTGGTTCTCCCACAACCTAGCTGGGTGGCCTCGGGTAAATTAATTAATCTCTCTGGATCTGGGATGCCTCATCTTTTAAAAAAAAGGTTGATAATAGTAGTTCCAACCTTGTAAGGGTTTTGTGCAGATTAAAGGATAGGCATATATAGACTGTTTATGATAGTGTCGACAGTACATGTATTATGCACTTGAGCTTTTGCTATCGCTATAATGATTCCAGATGTGGAGGCCAAATCAAAGGCAAAGAGGATGCCAATAATTTGGGTCTCTGGAGACATCGGTTTAAACATACTGATCTCGGAATTCAAATATGCGTGGGTTTCCCAGAGTCAGATTTCTTTCCTTTTTTTTCTTCTTTTTCAGGCACTAAACAACTGACTGGCACATCACAGTTAATGTATGAAAGAAAGAATAAGGCTGAGAAGGGAGAATTGTGACGGGTCATTGTGACTTTGTCCTTAGTGCAGATGCACACTGGAGGAGTTTGGGCAAAATGCCCAGGGCGGGCTGGTCACTCCGTCTACAGCCCTGATTTCTGCTCCCTCTGAGGAATCACGCTCTGCTCGCTGGCCCCCATATGTAGGGCCCTGATGTAAGCTCTGATCACATCCCATAGAGCTTGGTGTTTGGTGTCCACTCTCCCATGCAAACTCCTGGAGAGCAAAAGCTGTGCCTTTCAACCTCTCCTGAGTCCCCAGAAGGAGTCCCTGAAAGTTTGAGTCTACCCAGAGGCACCTTGGTAGAAAGTCCTGGCAATCTATTTCTGCAACTGTTTTTTGTGCCCTCAGAACCCAACACAGTGCACATAGTATGCTCTCAGGAAAAAATTCATGAATGAATGAATGAAGTTGCCCAGTACACCCACTCCTGTTATCGACAGTTAGGTTCCAAAGACCAGGTCATTATGCAAAAATTGGTGTTACACAAAAATGGAAGATGACCACATCAGATCACAAAATGGGCGATGACTACATCATTACCTAACTGCCAATGACATCATTACATAACTGCCAAACCACTGAGAATCATGGCCCAGCCAAGTTGACACATAACCTTAACCATCACAGCCAGCGTTACTCTCACCTTGCATCTCAGCATCCAATACCGCCAGATGTATGTCGTTAATGCACAAAGTAGGCGAATTGTGGATTTTTTTTACCATTGTCGTAAATGCGAAACATTGGATAATGAGATAGTCGATAAGTGAGGAGTAGATGTATTATCATACACACACAAAAACCAAACCAGTTGCTGTCAAATCAATTCCAACTCATGGCAACCCCGAGTATGTCAGAATAGAACTGTGCTCCATAGGGTTTTCAATGGCTGATTTTCCAGAATTAGATCGCCAGGCCTTTCTTCAGAGATGTCTCTGGGTGGACTCAAACCTCCAACCTTTCAGCTAGCAGCAAGCATGTTAACTGTTTGTCCTACCCAGGGACTCCATTATTATGAAAGATATATAAAAATATATATTAAAAGGAAGCCTGATATGATCAGGAGAGCTAACCCATCAAGATCTTGGTAGATGAGGCAAAGGTACGTAAACATAGAAGAACATACACTGCAGCAGTTTTAATGGCAGTAAGCTGGAAACAATCTAAACGCCCATCAATGAGAGAATGGATGGTTCACTTCTGGTACACTCTTAAGGAAGAACACTACGCAGCAGAGAAAACTAATGAACTAGAACTCCGTATCTTCATGGATAAATCTCTACAAGCACAATGTTGAGTGAAAAAAAAAGTAATTGCAAAAGGACACAAATAGAATAATACTATTTATATAAAGTTCAAAAACCTGAAAAACAAGTCAGTATATTTTTATGTGTGCACGCATATATATTAAAAGCAGAGAAACATGCCTGGGACTGATAAACATCAGATTTAGGACAGTAGTTATCATTGCCGAGGAAGGGAGTAGGGTCAGATGGGGAAGTTCACAAAGGGCTTTCACTGTGTTTTTAACGTTCTATTTCTGAGGCAGGATGGCGGATACACAGAAGTTCATTATTTTATTCTCTGCACTTTTTTGCATGCCTGAAATACTTCCTTAAAGAAAACCAGTGAGGCAGCAGTTGAGAGCATAGGCTGGAGCCTAATTGACCTAGTTCCTATCCCCATTCTGATATTTCCCAGCCATATGCCTCGGGTAGGTAGGGCCCTGGCTGGCACAAACGGTTTGTTCTCAGCTACTAAGCTAAAACTTGGTGGTTTGAAGGCACTAACAGCGCCGTGGTACAGTGGTTAAGAGCTATGGCTGCTAACCAAAAGGTCGGCAGTTCAAATCCACCAGCTGCTCCTTGGAAACCCTATGGGGCAATTCTCTTCTGTCCTATAGGGTCGTTGTCAGTTGGAATCGACTCAATTGCATCAGGTTTGGGGTAGCAGCACCACAGAAGAAAAGCCTGGCAATCTGCTTCCATAAAGATTTCAGCCAAGAGAATCCTATGGAGCAGTTCTATTCTGTAACACATGGAGTCGCCATGAGTCAGAACTGACTCAAAGGCAACAGGCTTGGCTTTGGTTTGCTGTCTTGGGTAAGGCATTTCACCTCACCAAGCTTCAGCTTCCTCACCATTAAAATGGGGATGATAAATCTCAGAAGAATTAAATGAGATAATATGTACAAATTGTTTAACTTAATATAAACACTCAACAAAAGATTGCTATTAATATCATAATTGTCATTAATTATCCATAGCTGTCCACCTCAAGTTATTTGAGAACTGGAAGCATCTAAGAAGATCACACATTTCTCACCTTTTTTACAGGTGGAACTCTGAGACTAGCGTGGATAAGTAAGTTGTCTGCCATCTCAAGGAGGATGTAAGGCGGAATCAAGGTGGATGATGGGTCAGAGGAGCAACTATGGGGTGATTGCCACGTCAGGGTAAGGCAGTGCATGGGGTCTCAATTCCAATCTCTTCCTACCAAACCTGCAGAAACCCCCTACTTTATTCCAGGGGACCAGTGATGGTCATATGGGGGAATCTGCTGAAGCCGGGACACAGATCATAGAGGCAGCAGGGACATGTACAAGTCTAGGGGCCCGAATTGTGGCTTCACCTCTTTCTCTCCCAATCTAAAAGCATATTATATCATATAAGTGGATGAGAGCAATTACGAGGCCATCCTTGAATCCACTCAAATTTATATTTTTTAATAAACCAAAAGTTACCCAACACAAATGCATGTATATCCTCACAAAAAGACATGTAGAATGCACTAAAGGGGGCAGTGGTGGTTGAGTGATAGAATTCTCACCTTCCAGGAGGGAGACCTGAGTTCGATTCCTAACCAATGCACCAGACGCATCTCAAGCGCAGCCACCACTCTTCTGACAGTGGAGGCTTGTGTGTTGCTCTGATGCTGAACGGGTTTCAGCAGAGCTTCCAGACAGGTGGACTAGGAAGAAAGGCCTGGCTATCTACGTCCAAAAATCAGCCAGTGAAAACCCTATGGATCACAACAGTCTGATCTGCCACCAATCACGGGGACGGTACAGGATCAGGCAGCATTTTGTTCCATCGTCCATGGGGTTGCCATGAGTCAGGGACTAACTCAAACTCAACAGCAGCTAACAACAACGAATGCACTATTTGTAATACCTCCAAATTGGAAACAACCCAAATATCCATCAATAGGAGAATGGATAAATAGTGTTGTTCATATAGCCACATGGATGAATGTCACAAACATTTTGCTGAACTAAAGAAGCCAGACCAAAGGAGTCCATGCTGTCTGATGCCATTTATATAAAGTTTAAAATGGCAAAACTAACCAAGCTGTTAGAAATCAGGATAATAATTACACTTGGGTGGGAGTTTGTTACTGGAAGGGGATGTAAGGGTATTTCTGGAAACTCGTAGTGTTCCTTTTGTTGAACTGGCTGCTGGTTACCTGGATTTTGTTCTTTGTGAAAATGCATCTGACTGTACATTTATTCTTATATACATATGTTGGGAGTCCCTGGGTGGTGCAAATGGTTAACCCACTCAGCTGCTAAGCAAAAGGTTGGAAGTTCGAGTCCATACAGAGGTGGTGATCTACTTCCAAAAAATCAGCCATTGGAAACCCTACGGACTGCAGTGCTACTCTGACACACATGGGGTCACTATGAGTTGGAATCAACTCGATGGCAACTGGTAACAACACATTTATGTTGGACTTCAAAACAATGTTTTTTTAATGTAAAAATCTGCAGATTCCAGTATTTTAACCTTTATTTGTTACCAATGCCTGTGACAGTTGAAGGTCCCTGTGCCATACTGGATTGATCCACATAAGGGGATAAATGTTGGCCTCTAAATTAGCACACCACCCCCAAGCCTTGACCTTGCACATACTAGCTGAAACCAGCTTTCATTTCAGGCTCACTGAAAAGGGGATTGTCTACCTAGAACCAGGCCAAGTGGAGACGAGGGCCATTACTCAGGACACCTGATCCACAGAAACAGGTAAACCACCAAAAGTATCTGATTTGGCAGTTTCCCGGGATCAAATGACCCAGATAATGGTCAAACTGCCGTGGTGACACCGTGTACCCCAGCCAACATATCTACGAGGTGGGTCCATATTTGTGGGCAGAGAGAACAGAGGCCTGGGCCACTCCCGGGTCAAATTTCTGCAAGAGGAGCACCAGGAGCTCTTTGAGAGTCTGCAGAGGCCAAAGAAAAGTAAGGAACCCCAGACTCCCGGGGCCCCTCCCAGCCTGCCCCGCGGCTCCCCCATGGCGTGTAAAGGACAACGCTCCTTCCTGGCCCCACAGTCTGAGTCACTGAGCATCCATTACCTTATTTAATCCTCACAACGTCCCTAAAAAGAAAAAAAAAACAAAAAAAAACACCATTGCCATCGGGTTGATTCTGACTCATAGTGACCCTACAGGACAGAGTAGAACTGTTCCATAGAGTTTCCAAGGAGCACCTGGTGGATTCAAACTGCTGACCTTTTGGATAACAGCTGTAGCACTTAACCACTATGCCACCAGGGTGTCTCACAACATCCCTAGAAGGGAGTGATACTGTCATCCCCATTTTTAAGGGAGGAAAATGAGGCTCAGAGGGGTTAAATGAGCCACCCAAGAGTGCACAGCAGATAGGAGTGGAGTCTGAGTGAGTGATTGACTTTTTTCTTTTTTAAACTTTATTGTGCTAAAATACATATAACATAAAATTTACCACTTTAACCACTTTTAAGTGTATAATTCAGTGATGTTGATTATATTCACCATGTGGTGCAACCTTTACCGCTGTTTCCAAAAGCTTTTCATCACCCCACACAGAAACTCTATACCCATTAAGCAATAACTCCTCACTTCCCCCTTTCCTCAGCCCTTGGTAACCTCTGATTTCCGTCTCTATGAATTTGCCTATTCTAGATATCTCATACAAGTAAAGTCATACAATCTCTGTCCTTTTGTATGTCTGGCTTACTTCACTCATCATAATGTTTTCAAGGTTCTTCCATGTTGTAGCATGTATCAGGACTTCATTCCTCCTAATGGCTGAATAATATTCCATTGTGTGCATATACCACATTTTGTTTATCCATTCACCTATTGACGGACAAGTTAAACACAGAATTACCATATGACCCAGCAATTCCACTTCTAGGTATAGATCCAAAAACCTTGAAAGCGGGGACTCAAACAGAAAATTGTACATCACCATTCTTTGGCATTATTCACAATAACCAAAAGGTGATTTATTTTTTAAGTGATTCTCTCACCAGCCATGCCCTCTCCCAGCTTGGGGGCTTTGCGCACACCATTTCCTCCTCCAGGAGCGCTGCTTCCCACCTCTCACCTTAGCTAACTCACTCTCATGCATCAGGCCTCAGTTTAAACTTCATTTCCACAGGATGCTCTGTCAGTTCAGGTCCTCAGGGAAGCAGATGCCCAGATAGAGCTGAAAGGGCACAAGGTTTGTTGAAGGAAACACCTGTGAAGGTTAAAGGGACAGGCAGCAGAAGGAGGCAGGGAGAGACTTCAGATCATGATGCAGGTCGGACACCTGGGAAAGGAGAGGAGGAAGGAAGGAGGATTGGTAAGTGGAGTCTCAGACTGCAGCTAGTGCCAGCCAGCTCAATGGGAGCCCAGAGCAAAGACTGTCCATCTGAGGAGTCCCAGGCTGGGCAGGAATGGCCCGGCCTGCTAGCTTTCAGTGGACCATGGGATCAGTCAGTGTGTTTCACAGAAGGCAAACTGAGCACCAGTTTATTCAGCAAAGTGATCATGGGGAGAGGGGAGCAGAATGTCTCTTAGGAGCATCCATTGTAATGATTTATTGCGTGGCTGTCTTCCCCTCTGCACTATAAGCTCTGCAAGGGCAGGGATCATCCTGTCCTCAGGTCCAGCCTGGCACGTCTTAGGTGCTCTATTAATACTTGTGTAGTGACTAACTCTCCAGACAAGATCCTTGTGTTTGTTGATTGCCACACATTTCCTTGGAATGCTCTATGCAGTGTATTTTATTGGCAAGGGTGAAGGATTAGATGTTGGATCTGGGTTCAAATCCTAGACCCAGCTCTTCCTGCCTGTGTGACCTTTGGCAACTCATCTCAGCTCTCTGAGAGTCCGTTTACTCATCTGTAGAATGGGGCAATAATATCTACCCTGTGAAGTTGTTCTTAAGATCAGATGAGATACTACTAACCCGTTGCCGTTGAGTCAATTCTGACTCACAGCGATCCTACAGGACAGAGTAGAACAGCCCCGTAGGGTTGAGATACTGCTAGAACAGTATTTTTATTATTACAATGAGCAGATTTATCACGTATAGATGGTTATTTTCAGTGTTTGTGATTACTGAAATAAACTGTAGGGTAGCAGCCTCCAAGACATGAACATTATCTTCGAGTACGTCATTACTTCCTTAGAAAAATCATATTCATATTCAACATGCATCTTACAGAGAGGGACAGTGCCAAGCAGAGTCTGTCTTATACCATCATTTGTTGTGTGTTCATTTATCTGTACCACAAGCTTGTCCTTGAAGGCAGGACCTATTCTTATTGGTCTGTGTACTGCTAGCACTTAGCAAGGGACTTACACATCATAGCCAAAAAAAACCAAACCCATTGCCGTCAAGTCAATTCTGACCCATGATGACCCCCTATGTTACACAGTAGAACTGCTCCATAGGGTTTTCTTGGGTGTTATCTTTACAGAAGCAAATCACTAGGCCTTTCTTCTGTGGTGCTGGTGGGTGAGTTCGAACCACCAACCTTTAGGTTAGTGGCTGATGACAAACTGTTTGCACCAACCAGGGATCACTTACATATCAGAAAAACCAAAACCAAACCCATTGTTGAATCGATTCCAAATTATAGCAACCCTATAGGACAGGGCAGAACTGCCTTCACAGGGTTTCCAAGGAGCGGCTGGTAGATCCAAACTGCCGACCTTTGGGTTAACAGCTGAGCTGTTAACCACTGCACCACCAGGGCTCCTTACATATCATAGGAACTCAATAAATGCAGATTCCTGGCCCCAAACTGCAGCTGCAGCCCTGTGTCCACCTGTCACATGCTTCAGTGCATTGGCTGATTGAATGCCCATGACAACCCCCACGTGGGAAGTACCCTTTCCCATCCTGCAAATGGCGAAATGGAGATCCAGGGAAACAAAGTGATTTTTCCAAGGTTGCAGAATTTGCAGGTTTCAGGCTTGGGTCATCCTGGCTTCAAACTGGGGAACACGTGGCTGTCAGTCTAGCAAACAGGTCAATCCAAGACGCAATCTAAAGTGCAGCCCGATGCCCTCATTCTCCCCGGGGATGCCAGCCTGGCCTCCAAGGAAATGCTCTAGGAAACCAGCCTCTTTTGGCACGTTCCAATTTAGACGCGTGAGTCTGGTGGGAGAAGAGGTAGCCAAGGGCTTGTGGGCTGGAGGATTTTTACCTGGAGTTCAGGAGGAGTCAGCCTGGCCCAGTTACAGAGCTGCTCCAAGAAGCTTCACTCTTTTGAATGTCATTTTTCCCCATGTCTTCACCACTCAAGTTTTTTCCATGTAAGCATACTCCAGAGTCCATTAATAACAACAACATTTACTTAACTCCTACTGTGTGTCCAACACTGGTCTGGCGTCATCACAACCCATTCTGGCCTTGCAATGTCACAACCGTGCAAGGCAGCTTTTTCTACCCCCATTTTCCAGATGGGGAAACTGAGGCTCAGGGCAGTTAAGTAACAGAGCTGCAAAGTGGTGCAGCTGGGATCTGGAGTCCAGCCTGGTCAGGATCTGAGCATGAGACAGGGAGAGAGGATGCCAGCTGCCAGAATGAAACTTGATGTTCCACTGCCCACCTCTGAGGAGGGAGTTCCCTAAAGACATATTGGAACAGCCTCCTCCTTGGCGCCCTGACTCCTATCAACCCCATCTTATCCTCCAACTGCAGCCACAGCAATCTCTAGGAACACACACAACTCTGCCTATGCCATCCCCTGCTTACGACCTCCAAATGGTTTCTGGTTTCCGGCCTCAAGTCTAATTCCAGTCTCCTTTCCCACTGCTCCCATCCACTCTCCACAGCCAACTCTTCACTCTTCTCCCACGTGCCAGGCTCTTTCACACCACCTTGCCTTTGCATATGCCGAGTTCTCTCTGCCTGGAGTGCTCTTTCCTTCCTTCCACTTTTCCATCTAACCAACTCTTGCTCACTCTTGAATTTCAATGTTGCCTTCCCTTGGAATGTCCTGGTTTCTAGAGTCCCACAGCCTCACTATGTGGCAGGGTGAGGAAGAGTAGATGGTGGAATCTTATGATCTTCATTATGCCTCTTGATAGGATCGGAGCAGACAATTCCGTATCTTAGATCTAGCTCAAAGAAATACATTTCAACAACCATTTATACAACTGGAAACCATCCCTGCTCCTCCACCATATACACATAGTTATTGTATTGTCTCCCCAGAGGAGCATACCCCATTTTTATGGGAATATCTCTTCCCCATTTCCATGCTGTATGTCTGAAGAGAGCCCTCCCTGAATGTAAGGGGGAGTCCCTTGAACCCAGTTGGGCCAATCTGTGAATCCCATTGCCCTGGCCACCGTAATTGGTCCAGGAATTGGCACATGGCCTAAGCTGAGCCAAGCAAAGAACTTCCCCAGCAACTTTCCAACTGGTGTTGGTGGAAAACAGTTCTATTTTCTCTGGTCATGAGGCTCTAAGCTTGGAGGTACAGAGTTACCTAAGACTTTGGTTTAAAGACCCCAGTGAAGACAACTATCCTGAGGGAATAAATCAGCATGCAGACAAAAGGCAAGAGAAAGAGCATGTTGGTGATCCAATCCTCTTCAAGACCAACTCCACCCCGTTCTACTGGGTCATAGAAACCAATAAAGTCCTTGGTAGGTTCAAGTTCAGAGTGGGGCTTGATCACTTACAACTACAGAGTTCTAACTAACATGGTTTAAAATTCCTTTTCCAATTATAGTATGCCACAATTTAGTCCACAGCTATTTATTAAGGACCCACTGTGGACCAGGCAGTCTCCCAAGTCTCCTAAGGACACAAGAGTGAGTTAAAAATACAGTCCCTGCCCTCCCAGAGCTTACAGTCTGGAGCTGTGTTGTCCAGTGCAGCAGCCACTAGCCACATGTGGCTATTTAAATTTAAGACAACTAAAATTAAAGAAAATAAAAAATTCAGTTCCTCAGTCTCATTTGCCTCATATCAAGTACTCAATAGCCACATGTTGCTAGTGGCTGCCATAATGGACAGCAGATAGAGAACATTTCCATCATCGTAGAACATTCTATGGGACAGTGCTGGTCTATAGCTTTGTTCCTCAAAGTGATTCTAAGACCAGCAGCATTGGCCTCACCTGGGAGCGTGTTGGAAATGCAGAACCTGAAGCTCCACTCCAGACCTACTGAGTCAGAATCTGCATTTTAACAAGATTCCCAAGTGTTTCCTGTGCACATTAAAGTTAGAAAACCCCTGCCCAGGCAGCCATCTGCCTAACACTTCACAACCTACCTTGTATGACCAGTGAGAGGGTCCCAACCCTGAGAAGGACACGCAGGCTCCGCCCAGTTCTCAGTGGTTCTCACTAGACCAAGGTGTCGTCCTGCTGGAGCCAGGCTCTCAGCTCACTGACCTCTCCCCAAGCCCCAAAATAAGCTCTGTAGGTGTTTGTCCACAGAACAAAGGCTTGAAAGAACGACGATCTTTAGCTAAATAAGAAAACCCCCTCCCTTCCCACTTGCCAAGTCCAAAAACAGAAACAGCATCAATAAAAACCACTGGATGAGGTTGGGGTTTGGGGGCAATCCCACCTCAGGGATAATTTTTCAATTATTCATTTCTTCAGGGTAAAATCACCGCAGAGAGCTGACGTGAGAGAGGGTTTGTGCTGGGTTATATTTATTATTTTTCCAGAAAGAGGAAGAAGGCAGTCCTTGTGTAGCAGAAGAGCCTCCCTGTTCTTTGGCTGAAAAGAATTTTCCCACCTCCGTGTGGGTTTGGAAGGAGCCCTGGTGGCACAGTGGTTAAGCACTTGGCTGCTAACTGAAAGGCTGGCACTTCGAACCCACCAGCCGTTCCGTGGGAGAAAGATGTGGCAGTGTGCTTCCGTAAAGATTACAGCCTTGGAAACCCTATGGAGCAGTTCTGCTCTGCCTCATAGGGTCGCTACGAGTCGAAATCTACTCAACAGCAATGCGTTTGGTTTTTCATTATGTGGGTTTGGTGGCTGTCTACCAAGCCAGGTTGATTGAGAAGCCCAATGCACTCTTCGAAAAACCTCTATGAACACACATACACACATGCCCTTCAACTAATTGGCGGCACCCAACCATAACCAAGAAAAAGGCAACAAACTAGCCATTTAAATTGCAGATTGTGACCTTTATGCTTGAAATCCTTTCAAACATCCTGTTTATAGCTTTGGGGTTCTGTCATTCAATAATCCTCCAAATTATTTTCCTCAATTGTTTTCTTTCTTTTTTTTTTTCATGTTTGTTATTATGCATTGCATTCCTCCAATTTCTAGGCCTCACCCCTAGCTGGTTTCTCCTGAGAGTCAAGGTAATTTGAAAATGCCTGCACTATGACTTCTTTTCTTTAATGTTGCCACTTTATTGTGCTCAGCTGAGCCAGTTGCAAAAGCTGGTGAACACTGCTCCGCCCTGCCCACTCATAGACAGAAAGAGGTTAAAAACAAAAAAAAAAGCAGGGGGTGGGAAAAAAGGTTTTTTGGTCCAAACTAGAAAACGCCTTGACTCAAAGATCTTCAAAAATGGTCAATGCTAGCATTCTTTGAGGTGTTAGTAAGCTGCAAGGGAAAATGTTAGTAGGTGTTACAAGGGAACTTTCGGTTTAACACGGGTGGAAAGATATCTTGATGCAGGACTTCTCAGAGCCTTCAAGTGCTAATGTGCGGGAGAATTATCTTCGTGTGAGGTTTGGGAGGCAGGTCTACTGTGCAATTTCCCAGGTTTATTTAATCAAGGTGCATCTTTTTCCCCTGGATGATTTCATAAGACTGATGATTCATAGTCCAGTTGAGAGACACTGCTTGTTCTGCTTACTATTGCTCGGTAACAAATGAACCTAAATTTACTGGCTCAAAACAACAGCCATTTTATTATATTGTCGTTGTTAGCTCCACTGAGTCAGCCCCTCATGGTGACTCCATGCACAATGGAATGAAAACACCGCCCAGTCCTGTGCCATCCCCGTGATCGGTTGCAGATAGGACCATTGCAATCGATAGGGGTTTCATCGGCTGATTTTCAGAAGTAGATTGCCAGGCCTTTCTTCCTAGTTTATCTTAGGCTGGAAGCCCCGCTGAAACCTGTTCAGCATCATAGGAACACACAAGCCTCCACTGACAGACAGGCGGTGGCTGCGCATGAGGTGCATTGGCTGGGAATTGAACCTGGGTATCCCACATGGAAGGTGAGAATTGTACCACTGAACCACCAATGTCCTCATCACAGATAGGGTCAGAGATTTAGGCAGGGCTCTGCTGGGTGCTTCTTCTCTTCCATGTGGACTCGATGGTTGGTCTGGAGGGTCCAAAATGGCATCACTCACATGTCTGGCTCCTGTGCAGGGGTGGCTGGAAGGCTGGGCTCATTTGGGACAAATGACAGAACAACCTGCATGTGGCCTCCCCATTGCAGTAGTCTAAGGGTCGTTCACCTTCTTACACAATAGCTTAAGACTCCCGGTGAGGATGCTCCAAGAGCCTCAGGTAGAAGCTGCAGAGCTTCTTATGATCTAGCCTTCGGTGTCCTAGAACATCACTCTGCCACATTCTATTGGTCAAGCATGTCACTAAGGCCTGCCCACATTCTTAGGACGCAGATTAGAGTCCACCTCTCAATAGGATATGCAGCATCTTCAATCCACCACACTGTTCACACTGTTCCAGACTTCCCAGGCAGTATTGTGAAGACTCTGAGTCCTGGCTTCCTGGCATCTTTAACTTGTCCTGTTTTTAAATACCAACTTATCCCCGTCTCCAATGATACTGGCAGACCTAGGAGCTGGAGCCTACTACGTCAGTTCTTTCTCCCTTCCCACTTTCCTCTCTCCTTTTTTCTGAAAACAACATCCCTGTTTCCTGAGGGAGCATACACAGACACTTAGAAATAGGTTTTGGGTTTTTTTTCCTAAATTTTATTTATTTTTGTCGTTGTTGTTGTTGAGAATATGCATTGCAAAACATACACCAATTCAACAGTTTCTACACGTACAATTCAGTGACATTGTTTACTTTCTTTGAATTGTGCAACCATTCTCACCTTCCTTTTCTGAGTTGTTCCTTCCCCCTTAACATAAACTCACTGCCCCTAAGGTTCCTGTCTAATCTTTCAAGTTGCTATTGTCAGTTTGATCCCACAGAGTTCTTAAAAGAGCATAATGCTCAAGGCAGACTTTTTTTTACTAGTTAAGCTAAAGTATTTGGTTTTAAGACTTCAGGGGATATTTCTGGTTTAAAATTATCTCAGGGCAATAGTTTCAAGGGTTGACCCACCTTCTGTGGCTCCAGAAGGTCTGGAGTCCATGAGAATTTGAACAGAGTTGGGTCTTGAGGGTACCAGTGCATTCAATTACTCTTTGAGTGCTGAAACCTAAAGCATAATCAATGTTTGGTGACTGAATGGATTGATGAATAATACTAGCAAGAATTAACAATGATAATGTGATTGTGTGCCAGGCACTGTGCTAAGCACTTTGTCACTTTATATTCACTGGCTCATTTAATCTTCATCACAGCTCTATGAAGTGGCTACCATGATTCTCCCCATTTTACAGATGAGGAAGCTGAGTCATTTACCACATGGCTAATAAGGAGTAATAAAGACTGAAGCAGAGATTCCAGACTAGATCTGCCTGACTCTGCATCTGGCGTGCTCTACAAGCAGACTGGACGATGGAAGAAAAAGTAGCCAGTACTCATGATGGTATTTCTGTTTGCCAGGCTCTGTTCTAGGCGCTGCATTTACTCATTTAATCCTCACAACAACCTCATCATGTAGGTATTACTATCAGTTGAGGAAAGTGAGGCACAGAGATGTGAAATCACCTACCTGGTGCCACACAGCTTATAAGGGCAGAACCAGGTTGTAAATCCAGGAGCCCAACTCCAGACCTGTGCCCTTAACCCCTCTGCTATCCTAGAAAAGTCCCTTTGCTTACTTCCCTCACTACAAAAAAAGCTCAGACCAAAAGGACAAGTTCTCAAATGCATTTAGCTCTTTTAGAGACTTCCAGGGAGTCCTGGTAGCACAATGGTTAAAGCACTCAGCTACTAACCAAAAGGTTGGTGGTTCGAACCTACCAGCTGCTCCATGGGAGAAAGATGTGGCAGTCTGCTCCTATAAAGATGTACAGCCAAGAAAACCCTATGGGGCAGTTCTACTTTGTCACATGGTGTCGCTATGAGTTAGAATAGACTTGACAGCAATGAGTTTGTTTGTTTGTTTTGCGGGAGCAGGGGGCTTAGAGCCTTTGAAAGCTGGAGTTTCAGTGAGGGTGAGGTGCTGTCCTGCTTCCTGCCTAGGATTTGAAGACATGTCCCTTTTCATCTCCTCTTGCTCTCCTTGGGTCCAGCCCCTGCATGAATCAAAGCTTTTGGGTAAGAGAAGAAAAATTATAGCAGGGCCAGGAGTCCAGACACCGGGGTCCTGCTTTTCAGGCCTGGCGTCTGAACGTCACATCTGACCACCGCTCTGGCCCTGGAGCTGAAGCGCTCCAACTAAGGGGCTCTGCAGGCCCCCCGGCAGGCCCACCCTGCATTCCCAGCATTCCCCACTCACTGCCTGTGGACAGAAAGAATTTCCGACCCAAACTTGGCAAGCCAGGAAGGACTGTGGTCTGGCTGCTCCTTCTGGAAGTTGTGAGGCAGCCTGGCAGCCCAGGATCCTTTTTCCACCCCAAATCCACAGCTAAGAATAGCCAGGCCACCTCCACACCCACCCTTGAGGCTGCAGCCTTTCCTGAGGTCCTTCTGATACTCAAGGCAAAGAGTCTTCGGCAAGTGGGCAAGTTGACTGCAAGCCCCAAGAGGAAAAGGACTAGCCTGTTTTGTTCACTGCTGTGTCCTTGGCACCCAGGACAATGCCTGGCACAAAGTAAACACGAACGAGTGCTGGGCTGCAATTTAAGACTCCCAAGGGTGCGATATGGCCCAGCAGCTCACGGCAGACACACGAGGCAGGAACTGCTTCTCCTCAGCCCTGGAGGCGGCTTCTTTCTTCTGGAACTTGATGCCGTTCCTTTATCATCTTTGATCAGTTGCTCACAATTCAATTTTTCCTTCTGTGCTTTTCTTCTCCCGCCAAGAAGTGGCCCACAAATATTACCCTAACTACATCCAGTATTAAATTAATAATTTGGGGCTCTTTTCTGCCCAGGATCTCAGATGTTTTTCTATCTCCCACAAAGTTGGAATAAAGTCATTTATCAAATATTACTACCTACGCTGTGCTAAAGGAGCCCTGGTGATGCAATGGTTAAGTGCTCAGCTGCTGACTGAAAGGTCAGTGGTTCAAACCCACCCAGCTACCTCGCAGGAGAAAGACCTGGCAATCTGCTCCTGTAAAGATTACAGCCTAGGAAACCCTATGGGGCAGTTCTATTCTGTAACATGGGGTTGCTACGAGTTGGAATCGACTCGACGGCGCCTAAAAACAACACTGTGCTAAACTCTTTGCCTGGATTATCTCACTGAATTCTCACAACTCAATGACTTAGAACTATTATTATCCCCCTTTTACATGTAAAGAAACTGACACATAGAGAATGGAAGTGACTTGCCCAGGCTCCCACAGATGGTATGGGTTGGAGCTGGAATTCAAACCCAGACTGTGTGGTTCCAAAGCACGTTCTCTTGTTGTACTGGTGGAACCACCGATGTGCAGGGCCTTCCTGGAGATCAGAGTGGTTGTCCGTTAGGATTGTGTTCGTGCTCCAGGGAGCTGACCCTCAGACCCTCCGTGGCAGATGCTGCCAGTGCCCCACCCATATTCCGGTGCGCTCACCATTCCTTTCCCGATCAGGACAGCAGCATCTTGTGCAAGCCCGAGCTTCTCCATCTGACGGTTTTCTCCAGCCATGGGAGCCTGCCAGGCCCACAAGCCTGGCCAGCAGAAGTGCCAGGGATTTGACTCCCCAGGAACAGCCCCAATGACCAAAGACAAACAAGAATTGGAGAATAAATACCCCAGCTCCCTCATCCCTCTGGTGAGATAACGCAGCATGTTCTACACTGCCTCCCAGAGTTCCCCAGTGGAATTGCACCCTGGATGCCCATAGAAGTCACCCGCTCATGAACACACCCTGTCTGGGCTTCTTTCCCTTCCCCGTCTCAAGTTCCTACTTCCCTGCTCGTGCTTCTAAGATCTGCTGCTCAACTCAGTGTCTGCTTCTGGGGACACTCAACCTAAAATACCCTCTGACGTCCCTGAAGGGGGCTCTCACCCTAAGGGGCTAGGCTTTCAACTGTCCAGGCTCATGGAGATGACATGGTGCTATGGACAAGCAGGCCTGAAATGACTGCATTTCCCCATCTGGACCCACACCCACCCCAAAGACGGTGCCCTCCCCAGCCCGAGCTCGCCTACCTCCTACTCATCCGTTTCAGTTTTCGGCAGTGACTCCCACATTGACCTCTAATAAAAGTCAGAATATTCAAGGTCAGTATTCCCAAAAGTGGAACAGAAACCTTGGGTTTCCTTGCACGTGGCCATACAGGCTTTGGAGTAAAAAAGCTATGGGTTCTAATCTCAGCTTCACCACTTCCTAGCCATGTGACTTGTGCAAGTGACCACCTACGTGTGCCTCAGTTTCCTCATCTGCAACATGAGGATAATAATACTACCTCAAAGGGATGTGGGGATTCAAAGGAATACTTTACGGAACTGGAGGCGATTTCCCCCAAAGGGACATTTGTTGATGTCTGGGAATAATTTTGGTTGGCACAACTGGAAGGGTGCTACTGGAATCTACTGGGTAACGGTCAGGGGTGCTGCTAAACATCCTACAATGCACGAGACAGCCTTTTCTCCTCTGCCTGCCCCCACATCACAGAATTACTTCGAATAAAATGTCAGCAGTGCCGCTGTTGAGAAATCCTCATCTACGTAAATCATGCAACGTTGAGTAAGTGCCCCTAAGATGTTAATCCCTTTCTATACTCCTTGTTTATTTACTGCCAAATGTCAACCTGGTATGTGACCCCGGGTGGTGTCTAATGAGAGAAAATATTAATTATTAAATGTGGGCTCATGAGAGAGGTGCTAGGCTTGTGCTGCCCAACAGAAATATTACATGAGACACAAATGGAAAACACATATGTAATTTTAAACTTGCTAGTAGCCACATTAAAAAAAAAGAAAAAGAAACAGGTGAAATAAAGTTTAATAATACACTTGTTTAACCCAATGTGTCCAAAATACTATCATCTCAATACAAGATCAATGTAAAACATTATTAATTTTTTTGGCGGGGGTACTAAGTCTTCAAGATCCAGTGTGTGCTTTATCCTCACACACCTCAATTCTGACTAAACATGGTTCAAGAGCTCCACAGCCACCATGTGACTAGTGGCTACCATACTGGACAGTACAATGTTAGGCTAAAACCTTTCCACTCACAGATGCTTGGTGATGAACAGGTCAGGCTGGGAGGAAAAAGGGCAGGGCGTAAAGGAAAGAAAGGAAGGTGGGAGGGGAATAGTTCAGAACTTATAACAAGAAGCAGGGCGAACATCTCCAAAAAAGGCCTGGAGGTGGATTCTCGGCCTCTCCCTCCCTGGATGGGGGAGACGGCATCTGGACCCTGTCTCTCCTCTCGAGGCTAAGCCTTGTCCCCGTACCAGGGGCGAGGAGACGGCCAGCCTGGAGGCTCAGGTGATGTCGTTAATAGGTCAGCCCAGGGAGCTTTTTCCCCACGTGCTGCCCAAGTGGGAACCGACGACCACCGGGGAGACCCCTGAGACCCCCTAATCAAATCAAAGGGACTGTTTGCGTAAACGTCATCCAAAGCTGGCTCTGCAATGTTTTGAAATCAGCGCTGGTTTAGGGAGGTTGAGTGCCAGCTTGTTTCATCAAGTGACTCCCTGGATGAGACAAAGCCTGTTTCCACAGCTAATATGACCGGCTGTTTGGGGAGATCGAACCCATTAGGAACCAAACTGGTTTCCCACTGTCGTCAGCTGAAATTCCAAGGACTTCACTTTACGGCTCAGGACCCCAGAGCGGAGGCCCTGGGATCAGCGCACAGACCCCCAGCCTAACTGCTGCATCAGGGCAGTCCCATTAAGACCTTTTACAAAGTGGTCAAGGGCACAGGCACTAGGGCCAGAGTGCCTGGGTTCAAATCCCAGCTCAGCCATTTACCATCTGCCAATGGGCAAGCCACTTAATCCCTCCAAGCCCTTTTCTTCATTCATAAAAATAATATAATCATTATTATTCCCACTACCTTGGACAATCTTCCTCCAGACATTTATTCTTTTTCAAGTCTTTGTTCAAATGCCACCTCCTCTAATAAACATTTTCTGACTGCCTTGTTCAGAATTGCAACCCCACCCCTGGCAGGTTCTAGCCCTCTTTCCTGCTTTATTTTTTGGTTTTGTTTTTTAATAGCATTTATTATTGAATATAAATTGTATTGAGTATTATTGAAATTATTATTAAGTTATAATAATTATTGAAATTATTGAATATAATAAATGTATATGATAAATATTGAATACCACCATCCATCAGTTTGTCCTACTGTGGTGGCCTGCATGTTGCTATGATGCTGGAAGCTATGCCACCGGTATTTCAAATACCAGCAGGGTCACCCATGGTGGACAGGTTTCAGAGAAGCTTCTAGACTAA
Source organism: Trichechus manatus latirostris (assembly GCF_000243295.1). NCBI lineage: Eukaryota > Metazoa > Chordata > Mammalia > Sirenia > Trichechidae > Trichechus > Trichechus manatus. The sequence goes on from NW_004443997.1 coordinate 4,875,769, forward strand.
GAAACTAGGAAGAAAGGCCTCGTGATCTACTTTAGAAAATTAGCCAATAAAAACCCTATGGATCACAACAGAATACTGTCCAATATAGTGCTGGAAGATGAGCCCCCTAGATTAGAAGGCACTCAAAATAACACGGTGACCACAACAATGGACTCAAGCATGAAGACGGTGCGGTACCAGGCAACGTTTTGTTCTATTGTACTTGGGTCACCATGAGTCAGGGATGACTCTATGGCAACTAACAACATAATAGCATTACTGGATATACTATGTCATGGTATATTATTTATTTTGGTTTAACTAGCTCTCTCCAGTAGAATGGAAGCTCCATGAGGGCAGGGTTTTTTGTCTGTTTTGCCCACTGCTATATTCCTACCACCTAGAACAATGCAGAGAATGCAGTATGTGCTCTCAGTAAATGTTTGTTGAATTAACTTCTTCATTAAATGAGCACCTAACAGTGCCTGGCACAGAGTGGATCACTGTTATTACTCAGGTCACAAGGCAGGTAAGTGCTAGATCGTTCCTACTTTCACTTTACTAATTCATTTAAAAAATATTGATTGTGCATACAATACGTGCCAGGCAGTGTGCCAGGCTCTGCGGATGGAGGGGTAAACAAAAGAATCCCTAAATCAGCAGAGGATTTAATAGTACCTCCTTATCTTAGTTAGCTAGTGCTTTTATAACACAAATATCATAAGGAAGTGGCTTTAAAGAATGGAAATTTATTTTCTCACAGTTTTGGAGGCTCAAAGTCCAAATCAAAGCCTTGGCCCTGTCGATTCCTTCCTCGTCAGTGGCCCTAGTCACTCCGTGGTCTCTTGGTGATCCTCACATGGCAGCTGTCTTCCCCAGTACATGCATTCATCTGTATCTGATCTGCTCTTTTTATAACTCAGAAGTGATTAGATTTAGAACCCACCCTACGCGGATACGGTCTCATTAACATATAACAAAGAAAACCCTATTTCCAAACAGGAGTACATCCACAGGTATGTTGTCCTTGTTGTTGGCTGCCATCAAGTCGTTTCTGACTCATGGTTAAAATTCCAACTCATATCTTTGGGGAACACAATTCAATCCATAACACTCCCTCATAGGCTGTTGTGGCCAAAATCAAACTGTGGTGTTGGCAAAGAATATTGAATATACCGTGGACTGCCAGAAGAACTAACAAATCAGTCTTAAAAGATATACAACCAGAATGCTCCCTAAAAGCAATGATGGCGAGACTTTGGCTCACTTACTTTGGACACATCATCATGAAAGACCAATCACTAGAAAAGGACATCATCTTTGGTAAAGTAAACGGTCAGCGAAAAAGAGGGAAACCCTCAATGAGATGGACTGACATGATAGCCACAACAATGGACTCAAACATACCTAGGTTGCCATGCGCTGAGGTCAACTCTACGGCAACTAACAATAACAACTATTAATATTGTTTCATTATTTTTATATCATTATCATCACACACTGCATTGGCTAGCTATTGTTGCCTACCAAACCACCCCAAAACATAGACCTTAAAACAATAAGCAATTATTTACTCACCTGTCTTTGAGCCAGCTGGGTAGTTTTTCTGGCCTCCCCTGGGCTTGCCTGTACATCTGAGTACAGCTAGAGGTCAAGTGTGTGGCTCTGCTGATCTTGGCTCAGTTGTCTCACACAGGTGGGGTGAGCTGGCTGTAGGCTGGTCTTAGATGGCCTTGGCTGAGATGGCGGGCTCTCCTCTACATGGTCTCTCATCCTCTAGCAGGCCAACCTGGGCTTGTCCTCATGGTGGCTGAGCAAGATGCCAAAGAGAGGCAGATGTGTTCTAGTCCTCTTCATCCTTGAGCTAGGAACTGTCATGGAGTCACTTCTGCCATCTTCTATGGGCTAAAACAAGTGACAAGATCAGCCCAGAATCAAGGGGCATGGAAACAGACTCTTAATGGGGGGAACTGCAAAGTCACATTGGAAAGGAGTGGATACAGAGCAGGATAGATACCTGTGGCCATCTTTTCATCCATCTACCACACAGAACTTGGAAGCCAGGATACCCCGAGGGCCTGGCTCAGGTTATGTCTGGGTAAGAGTCCCTGCCAGCAAGTATCGAGAAAAGGCTTGGTCCTCTCTGAAGGTCTCTCCCAGCTTCTTCCTCTGCTATATTTGCACATTTTGATTGGTTCCCCTACTTATCATCTGTCCTAGCAGGAAGAGCCTTTCTTGTCACCAGCCCAGGGAGAATGATTAAAATTCTGCACTGTTGTCTAGACCTTAATATGAGAATCCTGGAGGTGGAAACCTGGCTTGCCCTAATTTTCCAGAATTAACTCATCAAGACACCTGGTGTGGCTCTGCTCTTTTTGGGGATTCTCTGGCTTTCTCTCAAGTCCCCCAGTGACTCCCTGCTCTGTTTTTCTCATGGGGAAAGGGAAGTCACTGTTTATGGAAGACCTGCTATGAGCTCAGCCCATGGTGGGAGTTGTATATGTGAACACATTACTCCTCTCAACATCCTTGCAAGGTTGACATTATGATTCCCATTTTATAAATGGGCAAACTGGGGCTCAGAGAGGTGAAATCACTTGGCCAAGGACACACAGCTGGGAAGTTCCAGAACTCAGCTTAATGGTTACTTGGTTACTTAGGGAGCCAGCCCTGGGCAAGTTCCAAAGAAACTGAGGATTAAAGCCAATGCAGGCTCCTTTCTCTGGGCAAGGCAGGCCTCCTCCACGATATGACTGACCACAGTTATCTCCCCCACTGCCTGTCACAATTCCGGCGCCTGCACTTGCTCCATTCACCATCCCTTTCAGTGGGGTTTTCTTTTTCCACCACCGCCACCACGCAAATTTAGCACCAGACAAGGAGACCTGTTAAAATACAAATAAACCTGTTGCCATCAAGTCAATTCCGACTCATAGCAACCCTGTAAGACAGAGTAGAACTGCTCCCTAGGGTTTCCAAGGAGTGGCTGGTGGATTCAAACTGCAGACCTTTTGGTTAGCAGCCGAGCTGTTAACCACTGCACCACTAGGGCTCCAAAAATACAAACACTGTACATCTAAATTAAAACACAGGTTCCTGAAACCCCCTTCAGACTGTTTAAAACTGACTCTTTAGGAACGACGCCCAGGAATCTGCATTGTGATACTCTCTCCATAGGGGATTCTGGTGTACAAGCCACTGACTACGTCCTGCCTGGAAAGGCACCCACAACATGCAGCTGTTGTTTTTAAGCAATAAAGTCAAGTTGTCCAAAGATGACCTCTGTGTTTGACAAAGAGAAGACATCTTGAATAGGCACATGTTCAAAAAAACAACACTTTAACAGTGGAAAGTTCCCTCCGTGAGTGGGGTTGCAGAGCCAGGTCACGATTGTTTATATTTCTTGCACATTGTGCAATGAACACGTGTTCCCTGGTAATCAGAAAAAGCAATAAGGATCTTTTAATGCAAATATCCTTGAAAGAGAGAGGGGACATTAGCAGCTGGAGGGCAACATGGAAAAGGGATTTTTGGCCATGGCAGCTGGCTAAGAGCAAAGCCTCGTGGCAAAAAGTCCCTAGGTGGTGCAAATGGTTACGTGCTTGACTACGAACCCAAAGGTTGAAGGTTCACACCCACCCAGAGGTGCCTCAGAAGAAAGGCCTGTCGATCTGCTTCTGAAAGGTCACAGCCTTGAAAACCCTATGGAGCAGTTCTACTCTGCACACACAGGGTTGCCATGAGTCGGAATCAATTCAATGGCAGCTGGTTACAGGCACCTAGGAGAACATTAGGGAGAGACGTGAAAATCCCCGTGGCGAGACGCACCCAAATCCACGTCTTTCAGCTTCCATAATCTGCAATCTTAACCAGACCATTGTGGCAGATTGGAATGATGGCCCCAATTCTTCACCCCTTCCTGTATCTATGCTCTTGGCCATGTGACTGTAGTGCCCTCCATGTGACTTGCTTTAGCTAATAGGATGTTAGCAAACAGGACCCAAGGCAAGGCTTGAAAAGTGCCTGCACCTGTGCCAGTGCCATAAGGCCATGTCCAGGCTGCCTGTTGGGGGATGGGAGAGACTTGGAGGAGAGCCCAGGCCTCCTAGTTGACAGTCACCGACCCCAGACATGTCAGCAAACCCAGCCAGAATCAGCAGAGCCACCTAGCTGACCACCCAGCCACCTGATCAATAAATGCTTATTGTTTTATGTTGTTGAGGTTGTTTATCACCCAGCAGTTTATCGTGGCAATAAGTAACCGATACAACTGCGGACCCATTCTTGCCGGTGTCTTCCAGCAGATAGCCAAGAGTAGGGTCCCTCAATTCTGACTGGGTTTTTTAATTTTTATTTTCTTTTATTTTTTGTTTATTGTAGTTTAAAAGAAGTTTACATTTCAAGTTAGTCTCCCATACAAAAAATTTATACATACATTGTTATGTGGCCCTAACTGCTCTCCCTATACTGTGACAGCACACCCTCCTTTCCACCCCTGATTCCCCATGTCCATTCAACCAACTCTTAACCCTCTCTGACTTCCCATCCCACCTCTGGACAGAAGGTGCCCGTTTAGTCTCCTGCATCTACTTGAGCTAAGAGGCACACTCCTCACAAGTATCACTCTGTGTCCCACAGTCCCGTCCAATCCCTGTCTGAAGAGTTGGCCTCGGAAATTGTTTTAGTTCTGGGCTGATAGAGAATCCCAGGCCATGCTTTTCAGGGTTCCCACAGTCTCATTCAGACCAGTAAGTCTGGCTGACCTGGGTTCTGGGGGAGCTTTGGCTCTGGCAAAGGGATGCTCCTGGCAGGACTTGTCAATGGAGCTGGCTCATAGCCCCCACCTCAGTTATTTTTCTGATATATTGGGCCCCCCATTGCTTATGATCACCCAAGTGTGAGTATAATTGTTTTCTGTCACAGAGTAAATAATGGAGCCTTGTCGAACTCACAGCTCATCAGTCACACACATATTAGAATTTACCCTGATGACAAGCTCTCCTGCCCACCCTCCCAAATGAACAGACACAAGACAATGACACTCTTTCTTCTCTTCTCCTGGGAGTTCATGGTTACAGACTTTAAGCTTCTCCTTGCCTAGTCCTACAACTTTAACTAACTTCATCAGCATGCACACATCCAAATAACTCCAGAACCATGTACCACACTCGAAGCTTGTGAATCATATAAATAACTTATTTAACTACCTACCAGGAATTGGTGGTTTACATGCATTTGGTCATTTAATCGTCACAAGACAATGAGGTACGTACAATTATTATAAAATAAAAAAAGGACAACAGATATTTTTGAAAATATCCTTTTTTAGGAAAAAAACTTTAATGCAGAAAAAAGATAAAGTCCATACTATAATAGGGTAATATCTATACTCTTTTAAAAAGCTCTCACAAACAGACAAGAAAAACACCAAATGACCTAACAGAGAAATGAGCAAAGGATAGGAATTCACAGAAAAAATCCAAACGGTCAACAAATAAGCATAGGAAAAGATGCTCAAAACTCTAGAAGTTAGGGAAATGCAAATCAAAGCAACAGTGAAATACCCCTTTATACTAAGAGAACCAGGGACAATTAAAAAGAGCTATAACACCTCCTGCTGGCAGAGATGAGAGGAAAGGGTATTCTCCAGAATGACTGGTAGATGATGAAACCATGGCCTAGAAGAGTTACCTGCTTTGCCCAAGGAACACAGCTGGTAAACAGCAGAGTCATCATTCAGACCTGGGAGGGTCAAACTCCAAAGCTTATGCTGTTAACCACTGGATAACTGGAAGGAACTTAGTGATCGAGTCCTGAGGTTTTAAAAAAATCCTTTTTTAAAGGAAAAAAAAAAAGCAGAGGAAGCCTCTCTTCAAAGAATACCTTACAGAAAATGCCTATCTATCTATCTAACTATCTGTCTGTCTGTCTATACATACATAGTAAGAAAAGTGTTGCTGTGATTGAAGCCGGGGAGAGTCCACTCCCAGCTCCTGGGCCCCCTCCTCATTATAGGCCCATTTTCAGTGAATCTCTAGAGCTCCACTGAGCAGTTTGAAAACCACTGGCCAAGCCCAACCCCATTATTTCATAAATGGCGGCAACTGAATGGCACAGAGAGGGCAGGGAACTGCTTGAGGTCACTCAGTGCATCAAGGCAGAGCTGGGGTTAGGACCTGGGTCCTCCTGCCATCAGAACAACACTCTATGCTACATGACTCTCAATGTTCTCAACAGTCCTAATTGTCATCACCATCATCACAGTCATCATTCCATGAACACCTTCTAAGTGTCCAGCAATTTGCATTCATCACGTGCACACCTCACAACAACCCAGCACGAGGTAGTTGAGACTTAGAGAGGTGATGGGACACAGTCAGTGTCACACAGCTCAGAAGTGGCAGAGACTGGATTTGAACCCAAGTCTATCTGACTTGTTCTTGTTGTTGCTGGGGGCCGTCGAGTCAATTCCGCCTCACAGCGACCCTATAGGACAGAGCAGAAATGCCCCATAGGGTTTCCAAGGAGTGCCTGGTGGATTTGAACTGCCAACCCTTTGGTCAGCAGCCGAGCTCTTAACCACTGCGCCACCAGGGTTCCCTACTTGACTTGGGGAGGATAAAATCACAACTCCACATCAAGTGCTTAGCAACTGTGCCAGAAGATGTAGGAACTTCTTCAAAATGCCGAAGGGAGCATTACTGAGACCCTGGGCAGCAAAGAGGAAAAAAATCAAAATGGAAAATGCTGACATTCTATTAGCTTCTAGTACATGGAATTTCTCAGCAAGACCTTGTAAACCGCTTAACTCTCGGTAAGGCTGACATTTGGGGGTGATAAGCTCGGGTGTTGCTCATAGCCAAGAAGCTGTTTTTAAAGGCGACACCGAGCATCTGAGTGTTGTGATCACAACACCGCTAATCTCACCCTAGACAGGTTTACCTCTGGGGCTCCAGGGCCCAACTTTTCCAGGAGCTGGGTACCCGCAGTGGGATGGGAGACGCAGATGGAAGGCAGGTGGGCGGGTATTGTTCTCCTGGTGATCTGAAGTGTAGGGGAATTCAGGGGGAAGCACAGATTAATTCTGGAAAGCAAGAGGATTAAAGAAGATTAAAGAGGTAAAGAGCAATGAATGCTGATCTGCTGGATACTTCTCTCCTTAGAAGAGCAGGTTTCCCCCCTCGATTCCAATAAGCTTTTTAAAAAATTCACGAGGTTTTTGTTTCTCTGCTTATTTACTTGGGTCCCCAAGATAAGCCCATAAAAGCAGCTGCTCATTGTGGGGTAGCCGGAGTAAGAAAGGAAATCTTTTTCTTCCTTCCTTCCTCCTTCTCTTCCCCCTGCCAGGCACTGGGAATACAGAGATGAAAACGACACTCAAAGATCAGAGTGAGGTGGGGGCGATGAAGCTCTAATAGAGCGGCCTAGAGCAACGTGAAGGGGGCAGTGGTGGCTCAGGGGTAGAATTCTCACCTTCCATACAGGAAACACGGGTTTGATTCCCGGCCAATGCACCTCATGCACACCACCACCCGTCTGTCAGTGGAGGCTTGCATGTTGCTATGATGTTGAATAGGTTTTAGTGGAAATTCCAGACTAAGATAGACTAGGAAGAAAGGCCTGGCGATCACCTCCCCAAAATCAGCCAACGAAAACTCTATGGATCACAACAGAATATTGCCCAATATAGTGCTGGAAGATGAGCACTGCAGGCTAGAAGACAATCAAAATACACAGTGCCCACTACAATGGACTTGAGCACACCAACCATCATGAAGTGGCACAGGACTGGGCACATTTCTTCTGTTGCACATGGGGTCACCGTGAGTCAGAGTCAACTCGACCGCAACTAACAGCAACAACGATGGTCCAAAAGGTGGCCCAGGTTTAGTGGGGACCCATCTATTTTGTTGGAGTGGGGATTTTTTTTTTTCCCCCACGAGGGCACTGGTTGTCCAGGAGAGTTGAATTCAGAGGGAAAAGTATTTTGGTGGTTGGATTACATATCTGCTCCACCGCCCCCTCCACTGGATTTGGACCCTTGGATAAGAGGGACTGTATCATATTATTTTAATGACTAGCCCCTAGCCCTGCTGCCTGTTGGAGAGGACACAATACATACAAGAGAGAAGAAAGGGCATCTATGCCACTCACCCCTACATGCCAGAGCAGAGCACAGCATCTCACACGTGCTGGTTGAAAGAGGGAGGCAGGGCTGGATGAGCGAGAAGGGAAGGAAGAAAAGAGAAGAAAATGAGAGAAAGAAAAAGAAAGAAGGAAAGAGAGAAAGGAAGGAAAGAAGGAAGGAGAAGGATGATTCTGCTTTGATTTAATCACTAACATGTCTTCAAGATGCCTCTGCCGGATCCAGCTGGAATCTGCACCTTGTACAAGGAGCTCTCTTCAAAAGCTATTGTCTTTGGTGGGACCCAAAGCCAGAGCTCTTGGGAGCTGCAGCCTCAGGACTCCCCAGGACAGCCTTGGCCCTGAGGAAGAAGAATGGGCTGACCTCTTGGGTCAAGTTGCATCTTGTTCAGTGTCCACCTGTGGCCATTCTCTCCAGCTATTGAACCAAAAGCAAATTCACAGCCATCTCTGAGGGCATTGGCAGATAGCATGGATTTTACTGAGGGTTTAGTGGGGGCCAGAGGATGGAGATTACAGAGCGCATCGAAGAGCAAAGCTTCCCACAATCCCCTTCAAGTGTCTCTGTCTTTCCAGATTTCCATTCCTTTCTGCAGCTGCCACACCTCTTCTCCCCTTCTCCTACCCACCTCCAGTCAAGCCTGTTTCTTTCTCCCCCTCTCATCCATTTTGCCTCTCCAAACTCCCTCAGCTTGAACACTCACCAGCAATGCCAACTCCCAGCTGTTTGCCAAGCCCGCCCATGTCCAGCTTCTCCAGCCTGCTGCCTACACCCTCCCCCAGGAGTCTGAAATCCTCCGTGTATTCTTTCTCTCTGGCATCACACTGGAGTGTGGCTAGGGACAGAACACACTGGTGAACAGCATAGGCCCTGAATGCAGACTTAATTTTTGCAAGCTGGGTGACCCCAGACAAGCGACATCATCTCTCTGGACCTTTTTGCCATCTGTGAAATGAGGATACTATGAGTACACGCCCCCTAAGACTACTGTGAGTATTAAATGAAATGATGCATGCAAAGCATCAGCCTGTAGAGAGGGTATAGTCACTATTAGCCATCAGCACTATTATATATCCCCTAGAAACTTCTGTGAAGTCAGTAGGGCAAGTACTATGGTTCCTATTTTCTTATAAACAAACCAAGGCCGGGAGAGGTGAGGTGACTTGCTCAGGTTTGCACAGCGCTAAGCAGCCAAGCCAGAGGTCAAGCCCAGTCCCCTAAGACCAGACTCTCTGGGTTTCACCCCAGCTTTCTGATGTCAAGCCCTGAGTAGGCAGGGACTGGAGACTAGGACCCCCCTACAGCTTGGACGCTGCTTACGCATTCTGGGGAGAGGAGGCTTCCTTTCTTGGCTTTGGTTTCCACAGCTTCAACGTTAAATTATGATAATGTATGACATGTGGCTGTGCTGCCTTCAGCCCCTGCCAACTACATTTCTTCCAGGCACCACTCCAGAAAACCCATTTTGCTGTTCTGGGCAGAGTCCAGAGTGACCTACTTGAGTCCCTCAGTTGGTGCCCTCCGAAGCCATTTCTCCTAGTGGCTCTTGGGGACTTCCTCTGACTGCTGTGATGACCCTTACCCTTCATCTGATGATGAGAGCTGGCCAGCACATTGCTTGGCTACCATGATGCACCTCTCTGGAGCACTGTCGTTGCTACCTTAAAGCCCAGAATTCAAAGGTTGTCACCAAACACTTGGCTAGCTGCCAAGATTCCCTCCTCTCCCTCTGCTGACATCAGCACTTGGTACTTCACAGCACAGCACAGTGGTCAGGGAATTCTGGAGACAGACAGATGTGGGTTCAAAGCCCAGGTGTGCCATTTATTGACTCTGTGAATTTGGGTAAGTTATTTAGCCTCTCTAAGCCTCCAGTTCATCATCTGCTAAATGAGCATCTGCATAATGGAAAATGGATAAATAATACTCACTTCATAGGGTTGTGGTCATTCAATGAGGTTGTATCTGTTAGCTGTGGCTACAATAATGCCACGTAACAAATAACCATAAAACCTCTGTGGCACATGACAATCGGCAATCCCTCAGAGAAGAAAAAAGTAGCCAACATGTACCAAAGTTTTAGTACAGAAATTGGCTGCATTGCCTCGTATAAACTTCTCTCTCACGCTAGAGGATTTAACAGACATCATGTCTTCCCCCACCATTGCCCATGCCTGGGGGTCAGAGGTGAAGCAGACATGGATCCAGCCCTGAGGAAGCTGCAAGTCCAGGAAGGAACCTGAGCCATGGGCACGCCTCACCTCAATACCAGGCAGACAATGAAAAACAACAGAAGAGAGTAATTCAGAAAACAGAGCATTTGCTTCCATCTGGGCCTGGATCGCTAGGGAAGATGTGGGAACTCTGACATTGCACAAAAAGAGGTCCTGGAAAGAGAGGAGGAAGAACAGGCTCTGAATGCAAAAACACGGGGATGGAAAAAAATAAGAAGCGATCCCATAGATGTGAAGCTAGTTTCTGACATAATATTTCACTTTTCAAAACAGAAATAGTCTTATTATTTTTCTGACTAGAAAAGGATTTCATGCTCATAAAAAAATAACTGCATAAATTCTAGAGTGGGACTACATTGTAATTTACTCAACTATTCTC
>NW_004443997.1:4886606-4899106 GCF_000243295.1 Trichechus manatus latirostris
GTTATGTGTCAGCTTGGCTGGGCCATGATTCTCAGTGGTTTCGCAGTTATGCAATGATGTAATTTGGCAGTAACGTAATGATGGAGTCATCCTCTATTTTGTGATCTGATGTGGTCATCCTCCATATTCTCACAACACCAATTCAATTCACATAATGATGTGGTCTTTGGAATCTAACCATATCAATAAGTAAGAAGTGGGTACATATATATGTATATATATGTATGTTGTTAGTTGTTGTTAGGTGCCGTCGAGTCAGTTCCAACTCACAGCAACCCTACATAAAACAGAACAAAACACTGCCTGGTCCTGTGCCATCCTCACAATCGTTGCTATGTTTGAGCCCACTGTTGCAGCCACTGTGTCAATCCATCTTATTGAGGGTCTTCCTCTTTTTCACTGATCCCTCTGCCTTATCAAGCGTGATATCCTTTTCCAGGGACTGGTCACTCCTGATAATGTGTCCAGAGTACTTGAGAAGAAGTCTTGCTGTCCTCGTTTCCAAGGAGCACTCTGGCTATACCTCCTCAAGACAGACTTGTTCGTTCTGGCAGTTCATGGTATATTTAATGTTCTTCACCAACACCATAATTCAAAGGCATTAATTCTTCTTTGGTCTTCCTTATTCATTGTCCAGCTTTCACATGCATATGAGGTGATTGAAAATACCATGGCTTGGGTCAGGTGCTCCTTAGTCCTCAAAGTGACATCTTTGCTTTTTAACACTTTAACGAGGTCTTTTTAAAAAATATATACACTTTAATTAGGTAGACGAAAAAGCACCTAATTAAAGATCTAGAAGGAGAGAGAAAAATAGCATGACTCTCAATTGGCTTAACATAGTTTATAAACAAAATGTTCTACATTCTGCTTTGGTGAGTAGTGTCTGGGGTCTTAAAACCTTGTGAGAGGCCACCTAAAATACTCCACTGGTCCCACCCCATCTGGAGCAAGGGACAATGAAGAAAACCAAAGACACAAGATTAGTCCAAAGAACCAGTGGGCCACAACTATCACGGCCTCCATCAGACTGAGTCCCAGCACAACCAGACGTGCCTGGCTACCACCACCCACTGCTCTGACAGGGATCACAATAGAGGGAGGGTCCTGGATAGAGCTGGAGAAAAATGTAGAACAAAATTCTAACTCACAAAAACAAACTTACTAGTCTGACAGAGACTGGAGAAACCCTGAGAGTATGGCCCCCGGACACCCTTTTAATTCAGTACTGAAGTCACTCCTGAGGTTCATCCTTTAGCCAAAGATTAGACAGGCAAATAAAACAAAACCAGACTAAATGGGCACAACAGCCCAGGGGCAAGGACTGGAAGGCAGGAGGGGACAGGAAAGCTGGTAACTAGGTCGAGGGGAGAGTGCTGACACGTCGTGCGGCTGGCAACCAATGTCACAAAACAATATGTACATTAATTGTTTGAGAAACTAATTTGCTCTGTAAACCTTCATCTAAAGCACAATTTAAAAAAAAAAAAAAGAGTTTTTAGGACATGCACATAGACACCAAGAAATAAAGAATGATGATACCGCGCTGGGGCCTGGAACTGTGATCTCAAGAACCAAAGTTTTGACCCTGGGTGATGAGGAAGAAGGCCCTTCACCTCTCCGGCTTCTGAATCTACACCTGAAAAATGACAGATGTATCAGAGTCTTCCCAGAGCTTCTTTCTGTTCGCACACTACAGTTCCAGAACAACTAATGTGTGGAGTCCAGGGAGGCTGCCTTTTCTGCAGAATGTGCAGGGCACCCAGAAGACCCTTCCTTCTCTACACCCCACTGGGTGTGCCAAACACTCTAGAAGGAGAGAGAAAAATAGCATGACTCTCAATTGGCTTAACATAGTTTATAAAGAAAATGTTCTAAATCCTACTTTGGTGAGTAGTGTCTGGGGTCTCTTAGATCACCCCCACAGCCAACCATACTCTCCCTGAGGGATGGGGCTCTGGTTGACCCACTGCCAACAGCCCTGAGTCTCTTCCTCCTTCACTGGCCATCTGCCAAGAGTTTTTTTTTTAGAACCTCCTTAGACCTCCAGCAGGAAGAGAAAGAATCTAGCATTTATTCATGTATTTAACAATGAACAAATATTTCATAATCAGATCTTAACATTTAATTCTACCAGCAACCCCAGGAAAGGCAATCAATCATTCCTTCATCCAACAAGTATTTCCGAGCCTATTTCGTATGTGGCTGGCACTGCAGAGCCTGACTCTCCAATGGTGAACAAACCAGGGCTGAGCCTACCCTCAAGGAGCTGAGCTTCTGAAGGGGGAGACAGACTGTAATCCAGTGGACATGTGTTGTGGATTCAGTTATGTCTTCAATAAATACGTATTCAAAAAATAAATAAAAGATTAAATTACCAAAAAATAGCATGACGGTAGTGGGAATATTGGTTTTAAACATTCTTTTAACATTTGTAATTGTTGATACTTCTTTGGAAATTTAAATATTAAAATCAAGAAAGACTGCCCAGAAGGCAAGAAAGTGGAGTATGTTAGTTTCCTAGATATATCCCTCACACCTTTCCTGATTTTAAAACACGCAGTATCCCCTTGTTCTGTTCGAACGACTGCCTCTTGGTCTAAGTACAAGTTCCTCATGAGTACAATTAAGTTTCTGGAATTCCCATTCTTCGCAATGTTATCCATAATTTGTTATGATCCACACGGTCAAATGCCTTTGCATAGTCCATAAAACACAGGTAAACATCTTTCTGGTATTCTCTGCTTTCAGCCAAGATCCATCTGGTGTCAGCAAAGATATTCCTCGTTTCATGTCCCCTTCTGAATCTGGCTTGAGTTTCTGGCAGTTCCCTGTCGATGTACTGCCACAATCGCTTTTGAATGATCTTTAGCAAAACTTTACTTGCATGTGATATTAATGATATCATTGGATAATTTCCGCACTCTGATGGATCACCTTTCATAAGGTTTTCACTGGCCAATTTTTTCAGAATTAGACTGCTAGGTCCTTCTTCCTGGTGTGTCTTAGTCTGGAAGCTCTGCTGAAACCTGCCTACCATGGGTAATCCTGGTAGTATCTGAAATACCGGTGGCATATCTTCCAGCATCATGGCAACATGCAAGCCACCACAGTACAACGAACTGACAGACAAGTGTGTGTATGTGTGTGTGTGTGTGTGTTTGTGTGTATGCATATGCTCTAGTGGCGGAGTGGTTAAGAGCTTGGCTGCTAACCAAAAGGTTGGCAGTTTGAATCCAACTGCTGCTCCTTGGAAACCCTATGGGGCAGTTCTCCTCTGTCCTACAGAGTCACTATGGGTCGCTATGTATGAGTCAGAATCGACTTGATGGCAATGTTATACATGTAATTGTACAAATTTTGCTTTAGGATAAACTCCTAGTCCTAGAAGTGAAACGGTTTGGTCAAAGGCTATGTATGTTTCAAGATTTCAATACCAAAAAACCAAACCAGTTGCCGTTGAGTCAATTTTGACCCATGGCAACCCCATGTGTTTCAGAGTAGAACTGCATTCCATGGGGTTTTCAATGGCTGTGATCTTTTGGAAGTAGACAGCCAGGGCTTTCTTCCAATGCATCTCTAGGTGGATTCAAACCACCAGCCTTTCAGTTAATAGCCGAGAGCTTAACTGTTTGTGTCAGCCAGGGATGTTCAAGATTTCAATACATACTGCAAAATTTTCCATACGTGAACCAATTTATAAGCTTAGAAAGAGGGCATGAGAGTGGCTACGTATCCACAATTACCTAGCTACATATTATCATTCTTTTTCATCTGCTTGCTCTGTGGGGCAACATCATAGAACTTCACAAGCCGAATGATGGAAACTACATCTGTCACCATTCTCCTTAATCCCCTCTGTCCACCAAGCTCAGTGGCTCAGATGAAAACTCCTGAAATCCCCACATGCCACATCTGGAAATATCCCTGGACTTTCTGTCTTTCTTAGCAATAGCTCAAAAGCAACATCAGCTTTACTAGCTCAGCCTCAAAGCAACATCTTCTTTTCCTCTCACAGGTCAGGTACTGAAAACCTGGGCTGGAGGTAAGGAGGCCCATGTGGTGACGGAGGAAGACCTAGCCTTTAAGAAGAATCTTTTATTCATGCCCCTGGTGTGTGGAATTTCTGCAGTCTTGTCTTCCCCTCACAAAGATCACTTAGAGCCTCCAAGACAGCTCTGTTACGAGTGCCCCGTCTCTCTGCACACACACAACACATCTTAGTCATCCGTGAGCTGACTCTTCCATAACTGGGGGGTGGCAGGGTGGTCAGTGGAAAAGAGGAAGACCCTCAATGAGATGGATTGACACAGTGGCTGCAACAACAGGCTCAAACATAGCTACGATTGTGAGGATGGCGCAGGACCGGGCAGTGTTTTGTTCTGTTGTGCATAGTGTCCCTATAAGCAGGGCTTTGAACCGGTTTGTTCTCTGCTGAGAATTTGCATTTCCACCCCAGATATACTGAATCAGAATCTACATTTTAACAAGACCCCCGGGTGATTCTTATGTACAACTTCCTGGGAACTTGTTAGAAATGCAAATTCTCAGCAGGTATTCAAACCAGAAGGAACCAGTTCGAAGCCCGGGCTCTGAGTCAGAACTGACTCAACAGCACCTAACAACAACAGGGTGGTGGAAAGTCCTGGGACCTTGAGAGAAGGGGCATGGATGTTGTTTAACAAAGAACATGTGTATAATTCCCAGTTTCAAATTCTCTTTGCTATGTCCTGGGGAAGCCAAGCTGGTCAAGGAGGAAAAGCAAAGCACAGAGGAGGGGAGTCATCTGCCTGGGGTTACACTGCCAATCACCCAGCCCAAAACCTTCTGACGTTGAGTCCGTGTTGGACCTTGCCTCCCTCTGAGGCAGACCCCTGGCTCCTCTAAATCTCTGCACACTGTGTATCTCATGTGGAGGGTTGTTTATGATGTTGCATTACCAAGCTTTTAAACGTCCAGATGGTTCCAGTTGTTGGGGTCTATGGGCCATAAAACTGTCATCCTCACAACTCAAGCCTCTCTCATGGTAATGATGCAATCTGTTTGCAGAAAAGAGCCCCAGTCCTTGCTGTCACCAGAGCAATAACCCCTGATGCAGACGCAGCTGGGGGTAGGGAGTATTCATGGTGATTCTATTATGAGCTGTGCAGAGTAACTTGAGTTTATCTGTGTTCTCTAGTACACAAGGAGCTGATGTGTTTTAGAAGAGCAGGAATCAGACCTTTGTATCCATCTCATCTCCTACTTCTCCCCCCCAGGCAGAACTGCAGGCAACACCCTTCGCCCCCTCGGAGACTTTGCACATACCATCTATGCTGCCAGGAATGCCCACCCATACTTCCAACTTCAAGACCAGCTTAGAACTGTGAGTTCAACCTCCACTCTGAGTTTTTCTAACGCTGTGACCCAAGACACGCCACTCTACCTCTCTGAGAATCTATTTCCTCATCTCTAAAATGACATTTTCTATTGTGATACATAGGATTTTCTTTGATGCACTTGAACCGTAGTGTTGGCAAAGAATACTGAATATATCACGGACTGGCAGAAGAATGAACAAATCAGTCTTAGAAGAAATACAACCAGAATGCTCCTTAGAAGGAAGGATGGTGAGACTTTGATTAACTGACTTGGACATGTCATCAGGAAAAACCAATCACTAGAAAAGGACATGATGGTTGGTAAAGTAGAGGGTCAACGAAAACAAGGGAAACCCTTAATGAGATGGATTGACCCAATAGCCACAACAATGGACTCAGACATACCAATGATCATGAAGATGGTGCAGGACCGGGCAACATTTTGTTCTGTGATACATAAGGTCACTATGAGTTGGAAACAACTTGACGGCAGCTAATACCAACGACAAAAAGATGTTGATAATAGATTAAGCCTCACAGGTTGTTATAAGGCTTAAGCAAAATAATCCTCATGGGCTGTGGTTGAGGAAATTTTGGCTGTGACAGAAACTCACTCAGACTAGCTAAGCAAAATAAAAGGTGAAGATTTGCTTAAAAATGAATATCAACTGCTCTTAAACTTAGGGTGTAAAAAAGTCACATTATATTTACATTTCTAATTAATTGCTCAAGACTCCCACCAGCCTTCTTAGCAGGGAGTCCAACATCTTCCTCTTAAAAGTCCCACCCACACACTCACGCCACCCCAACCCTTCTGGAATTATTCATGGATCCCAGGGACTGGGCAATCTGCAAAGGTTTCCAGGGCAAAGAGGTAAGACTGGTCCTGCTAGAGCTCTGCTGCTCGTGTGCTTGGCTAACACGTGGGCTGCTGTGAAGATGGTTCTGGCATGGTCCAGACTCCTGCACAGAGCACTCATCTGATTTCAGGAGAGGACCACCCTGCTTCCAGGTAACAAGATGAGCTGAGGAGGCTCCACACTCAGGTTCCCAAATTGTAGCGCTACGCCTCTGCTTTTTTGTCACATCCCGCTTCCTGAGAATCAGGGTGTAAGTTTCATTAGGTTAGGAAACATGTCTCTTATTTACCTCTGGGTGCCCAGCATCCAGAAGAAGGGTCTGGCACACAGTAGTCATTATATGTTGGGTGGATGGATGGACAGACAGATGGACAGTTGGACGGATGGATGGATGGACAAAATCATGGTGTGAAATATTAGCTCCAAGGCATGGTTAAGAAAATTTTATCAGTGAACATCTTTGGTAATTTTACATTTAGAATAGCCAGCTATATTGTCTTTTTTAAATAGAAAAAGTAAATCAATATTTTAAAAATCATAGGCTAGGAACTCACTGTGTATATTTGCCATCTTCACACTGCATTACGTAATGATTACAATTATGCATGTAAGTATATTTCTCAAAGACACCGTCTCTAAATGCATGAGTGTGATTTCTATCGATGCCTCTGGGAAACAGCTGGGGCAAAAATAAGTGGGAAGGGAATGAGAACAAACATTTATTTATTGTCCACTAAGCGTTAAGTTGTTTCATTAAATGTTACCCTGTCAGATCGTCTCAGCCACTCTGCAAGATGGGTGATTTGTCCCCGTTTTACAGATAAGGGGATGGGGTGCAATGAGGTTGCTTGTCTTCCCTCAGACCACACAGCTAGTAAATGACAGAACGTGCTTTTAATTCAGATGTCTCTGTGCTGTCATCGCTTCCCCACACAGCCTGCCTGGGAAGATGGCCTTATGGAAGGGATGAAATGGGGTGACCACTATTTAAGGATTGGGCGCTGGATCTGTGTTATTGTGTTAATCCTCATGACGACTCTATAAGGGAGGTCTGCTTTTAGACCCATTTTGCAGGTTAGTAAACTGAGATTTAGAGCTGAATGCCCTAAAGTCATTAATTTAATCCTCATGAAAGCTCTGTGATTGGATTTCATGGCAACATGGCCCGGTGAAAGCAGATAATAGATTTGAGGCCTCATAGGTTTGCTCAGTGCCCTAAATCCCTTCATTACCCTCTCCTTGGAGTCACAGCATTTTGACTCTGGTTAAAATGCAAATGGTATCTGGAAGGGATAACACAGGAAGCCATTATCGGCCTGGAATAAAACCAGGCCACATTTGTGTCCAAATTCCATCCTCAATGGCTTTGGGTTCTTTTTAATACCTGCAAGTAATCCATGTTCATTGCAGAAATTTGGAAAATGCAGAGGGGCAAAAATAAATGAATAAATTTTAAAAAAAGAAAAGAAAAAATCACCTGAAATCTCTGAGATGGATACTTGAGTTTTATCTCTACCAGAATCTCCTCCCCTTACATCAAATAACAGTTCTCAGTTTTGCTCTGGGAAACGGTATATCGCCCCTCTCCTCCATGATCTACCCATCTAATTGGAGTAGGGCTGACTCTATCCCCAGGTTGGTGTAGGGGGGAGCAGAAGACCCCAAAATGGCCAATCGGAGCATCATGACGGCACACAGTGATTCGTTCAGGGAAGGGTATGTCTTTAGTTTTCTAGTGCTGTTATAACAGAAACACCACAAGTGAATGGCTTTAACAAAGAGAAATTTATTCTCTCACAGTCTAGAAGGTTAGAAGTCTGAATTCAGGGTGCCAGCTCCGAGGGAAGGCATTCTCTCTGTGTCAGATCTGGGGTAAGGTCCTTGTCATCAATCTTCCCCTGCTCTAGGAGCTTTTCAGTGCAGGGACCCTGGGTCCAAAGGACGCACTCCCCTCCTGGTTGTTCATTCTTGCTGGCATGAGGTCCCCCTGTCTCTCTGCTTGTTTCTCTCTTTTGTATCTCAGAAGAGATTGATTTAAGACACAACTTAATCTTGTAGATTGAGTCCTGCCTCATTAACATAATTGCCTCTAATCCTGCCTCATTAACATCATAGACGTAGGATTTACAACACTTAGGAAAATCACATCAGATGACAAAATGGTGGACAAACATACAATATTGGGAATCATGGCCTAGCCAAGTTGACACATATTTTGGGGGGAACACAGTTCAATCCATAACAGGTGCATGACCAAACCAAGCCAATAAGGGCCCTGCCCAGAACTGTCACAGGAATCACTGGGAAAGAGGCATTTTCTAAGCTGCAGAGACGACGGGAACAGATAGTGGCTGTTCTTGCCACAGCCTGTAGAGGGCCTTCCTGAGAATGAAGCCAATTCTGCTGAGGAATAGAGACCTCAGAGGGGCAGAGAAATGGATTCCTGACATTGGCCAAGTGCCTGGATCCAACTACACCTGAAGCCATTGCTTGTAGAATTTTAGTTACTAGGCTGAGTCATATGCAATTGTCAGTGCTTGCCAACTCTGACCTAAAAATGCTAATTTCATATGGTTCAAGTTAATACATGAGATACAAATTCCCTTTCCTACTTAAGTAAGTTTGAATTGGGTTTCTAGCTCTTGTAACTGAAAGAGTCCTGTCCAATACACCTATTATTCAAAGAAAATCAACATTCACATTTTGGTATGTCTCCTTCCATACTTATTTCTGTGTGTGTATACATTATAATATAATGTAATGTAATGTAATCACAGATGATTTAAATTAACTTATTATTTGTGTCAGTTTGTCCTACTGTAATGGCTTGCATGTTGCCATGATATTGGAAGCTTTGCCACTGGTATTTCAAATATCAGCAGGATCACCCTTGGTGAACAGGTTTCAGTGGAACTCCCAGACTAAGACAGACTAGGAAGAAAGACTCGGCAGTCTACATCTGAAAAAATTGGCCAGTGAAAAACCTTACAAATAGCAGCGGAGCCTTTGCCTGTTCTATGCTCAAGTGCTGGGCTCCAAAGGCCTTGGTGGCTCTGCAGGTACCCGTGGGACTGAGCCCTTTCCTGTCTGCCTCTCCCTTTATCGCTGGTGGAAATCACCCCACAGAGGGGCAGTAAAAATAACAATAAGCAGAACTAAACCACTTCGTATGCAAGCATCTGACTTCCTTCTCACCATGCCCTCATGACAGAGGGTACACATTAACCCCATTTTACAGCAGAGAAACTGAGGCTTAAAGAGATAAAGTAAAATGGTCCAACCTCTTTGGAAATCTGTCAATTTCTAATAAACACATACACTTAACCACGTTGTTGTTGGGTGCTGTTGAGTTGATTTTGACTCATAGAGGCCCCATGTGACAGAGTAGAATTGCACCACAGGGGTATCTTGGCTGTAATCTTTACAGAAGCAGATCACCAGGTCTTTCTCTCCACAGAGACCCGGGGTGGGTTCGAACCGTCAACCTTTTGGTTAGCAACTGAGCGCTTAACTATTGCACCACCAAGTCTCCTTTTCATTTGCTATAGGACCCAACAATTCTACTCTGAGGTATCTACCCAAAAGAAATTAAAACATATGTGTACAAAAAGACTTGTATAGGAATATCCCGAGCACCTTTATTCATAATAGCCCTGAACTGGAAACTACCCAAATGTCCAAAAATGAGAGAATGGATGAAAAATAATAATACATCCATATAACAGAATATTACTCAGGAATCAAAAGCAATGAACCACTGATATATGCAACAGCCTGGACAAATCTCACAGCAATTATGTCGAGTGAAAGAAACCAGGCACAGAAGACTGTCTGCTGTGGGATTCCATTTATCTCTAATCCAAGAACAAGCAATATTAATCTATGGTGATAGAGGTCAGAAAAGTGATCACCTCTGGGGAGAAAGAATTTGAATAGAAACCAGTAACCAGTTGCTGTCAAGTTGACTCCAACTCATGATGACCTCATGTGTGTCAGAGCAGAACTGTGCTCCATAGAGTTTTCAATTGCTGATTTTTCAGAAGTAGATCACCAGGCCTATCTTTCGGGCACCTCTGGGGGACTCAAACCTCTAACCTTTTTAAGCAGCCAAGTGCGTTAAAGGTTTGCACCACCCGGCAAATCCACTGAATCAGAGGGGCACGAGGAAACCTTCTAGATTGATGGCAATGTTATATAAATTAGTCTGGGTGATACATACAAGGGTATATGCATTTGTCAAAATTAATGGAGTTACAGACTTAAGATTTGCGCGTTTTGTTGTTGTTAAGTGCTGTTGAGTCAGTTCTGTTTCATAGTGACCCTATGTACAACAGAACAAAATACTGCTCGGTCCTCCACCATCCTCACAATCCTTGCTGTTTGAGCCCATTGTTGCAGCCACCGTGTCAATCCATCTCACTGAAGATCTTCCTCTTTTTTGCTGACCCTCTACTTTACTAAGTATGATGTCCTTCTCCAGGGACTGGACCCTCCGGACAACATGTCCAAAGTACACGAGATGAAGTCCTGCCATCCTCATTTCTAAGGAGCATTTTGGCTGTACTTCTTCTAAGACAGATTTGTTCATTCTTCTGGCAGTCCATAGTATACACCTACCCCTTGCTTATTGACTATTCCATCATCCGACATTTCGCTTTTACAACAATAGTAAAAAACCTACTATCTGACCATTTTGCGCATTAATGATGTATGTCTGGTGGTAATGAATACTGAGGTGCAAGGCAAGAGTAATGCTCGTTGTGATGGTTAGGGTTATGTGTCAACTTGGCTGGGCCATAAGTCTCAGTTTGGCCATTATGTAATGATGTAATTTGGCAGTTATGTAATGATGCAGTTTGGCAGTAATGTAATGATGTAGTCATCCTCCATTTTGTGATCTGATGTGGTCATCCTCCATTTTTGCATAATGCCGATTTTTGCATAATGACCTGGTCTTTGGAAACTAATCATGTCAATAAGTGAGGAATGGATATATTCAATATTCTTCATCAACACTATAATTCAAAGGCATCAATTCTTCTTTGGTCTTCCTTATTCATTGTCCTGCTGTGGTGTGATGGATCACTTTTGTGCGGCCTTTCTACCCATGGTCTTGTAACTCCCATCCGCATGATTGGATGGGACTATGTGATGGGGTAATTGTGGCCCACCAAAGGGATTGGTCAGTTTTGCCATCTTGCTGGGTTTGAAAGAGCTACC
Organism: Trichechus manatus latirostris; assembly: GCF_000243295.1. Lineage (NCBI taxonomy): Eukaryota > Metazoa > Chordata > Mammalia > Sirenia > Trichechidae > Trichechus > Trichechus manatus. The sequence continues at coordinate 4,898,047 of NW_004443997.1, forward strand.
CTAGAGGCAGGAAAGAGAGGACCCCACCACCACCAAAGAAGAACAGCCAGGAGCAAACATGTCCTTTGGACCCAGGATCCCTGTGCTGAGAAACACTTGGACTCAGGAGACAGACAGAGAGAGCTCAAGAAGCAGCAGCAGAGACCTGGCAGCAGGAAACAATGCAGTGAGCTTCCCAGCCCACATAGAGAAAAAGCTGAGTGCCTTTGGGTAGAGGCCTAGGGCCAGGGAGAAGCATGCCTGCGAGCATAGCTGGGAAAAGGCCGTCCTGATGGAAGAACTGTATCCCTGATTGTTCTTGAGCCTGAATTGTAACCTATTACTTCCCTGATAAACCCCATAATCGTGAGTACTGTCTGTGAGTTCTGTGTGGCCATTGCAATGGATTATCAAACCCAGCAGAGAAGTACAGAGTGCCATGGGAGGGGCAGTTGGTGTCAGAATTAGGTAAAGATGGCGGAGAAAGTAGGCATGTCTGACCCTGGCCTCACAGGAATCAGCCTTGGGCTGTTGATCTTGATTCTCTTTCCCCTTTGTGAAGTTAGAATAGGTCAGATGTCACCCCCACATCATTAATTTGGCAGTTTTGTAATGATATAGTCATTCTCCATTTTGTGATCTGATGTGGTCAGCCTCCTTTATCGCATAATGCCGATTTTCACATAATGACACGGTCTTTGGAACCCAACCATGTCAATAAGTGAGCAGTGGGTATATTCAATATTCTTCACCAATACCACAATTAAAAGGCATCAATTCTTTGGTCTTCCTTATTCATTGTCTAGCTTTCACATGCATATGAGGCACTCGAAAATACTATGGCTTCGGCCAAGCTCACCTTAATCCTAAAGGTGACATCTTTGCTTTTTAACACTTCAAAGAGGTCTTTTGCAGTGGATTTGCCCAGTGCAACAAGTCCTTTGATTTCTTGACCACTACTTCCATGGGCATTGATTGTGGATCCAAGTAAAATGAAATCCTTGACAACTTCAATCTTTTTTCCATTTATAATGATGTTGCTTATTGGTCCAGTTGTGAGGATTTCTGTTTTCTTTATGTT
>NW_004443997.1:4899692-4901311 GCF_000243295.1 Trichechus manatus latirostris
TTCTGAAAAAACTGGCCAGTGAAAATCTGATGAATAGCAGCAGAACACTGTTTGCTATAGTGCCAGAAGATGAGCCCTTAAGGTTGGAAGACACTCAAAATACGACTGGGGAAGAGCTGCCTCCTCAAAATAGAGATGACCTTAATGACGTCGATGGAGTAAAGCTTTTGGGACCTTCAGTTGCTGATGTGGCACAACTCAAAATGAGAAGAAACAGCTGCAAACATCCATTAATAATCGGAACGTAGAACGTATGATGTATGATCTAGGAAATTGGAAGTTGTCAGAAATGAAATGGAACTCATAAAGATTGATATCCTAGGCTTTAGTGAGCTGAAATGGACTGGTATTGGCCATTCTGAATCGGACTATCACATGGTATACTATGCCGAGAATGACAAATTGAAGAGGAACAGTGTTGCATCCATCACAAAAAGAACATTTCAAGATCTGTCCTGAAGTACAATGCTGTCAGTGATAGGATAATATCCATACACCTACAAGAAAGACCTGTTAATAGGACAATTATTCAAATTTACACACCAACCACTAGGGCCAAAGACGAAGAAATTGAAGATATTTACAAACTTCTGCAGTCTGAAATTGATCAAACATGCTATCAAGATGCATTGATAATTACTGGTGATTGGAATGCAAAAGTTGGAACAAAGAAGAAGGACTGGTAGTTGGAAAACACGGCCTTGGTGACAGAAAAAATGCTGGAGATCACATGATAGAATTTTGCAAGACCAGTGACTTGCTCATTGCAAATATCTTTTTTCAATAACATAAACAGCAGTTATACACGTGGACCTTGATGGATAGAATACACAGGAATCAAATTGGCTACATCTGTAGAAAGAGACGATTGAGAACCTCTATATCACCAGTCAGAACAAGCCAGGGGCTGACTGCAGAACAAACCATCAATTGCTCATGTGCAAACTCAAGCTGAAGCCGAAGAAAATTAAAACAAGTACAAGAGCCAAAGTATGACCTTGAGTATATCCCACTTGAATTTAGAGACCATCTCAAGAATAGATTTGACACACTGAACACTAATGGCTGAAGATGAGATGAGTTGTGGGATGACATCAAGGACATCATACATGAAGAAAGCAAAAGGTCATTAAAAAGACAGGAAAGATACACATCAAAATAAAAAACAAGAAAAATATGAAGACTCAGCAAATACAATATCAACAACAATGAAAAAGATGAAAAGAAAATACATAAAGAAAAATGACTCAGCACAGAAAATTAAGTGAAACAAAGAAACTGTCAACAACACAAAAAAAAAAGACATCAAAATGACAGCACTAAACTCGTACCTATCAATAATTATGCTGAATGTAAATGGACTAAATGCACCAATAAAGAGACAAAGAGTGGCAGAATGGATAAAAAAAACAAGATCTGCCTACAAGAGACACACCTTAGACTTAAAGACACAAACAAACTAAAACTAAAAGGATGGAAAAAAAATATATCAAGCAAACAACAATAAAAAAACAGCAGGAGTGGCAATATTAATTTCTGACAAAATAGACTTTATCCACCACAAAGGATAAGGAAGGACATTACATAATGATTAAAGGGTGAATACGTCAGGAGGACAT
>NW_004443997.1:4902595-4903791 GCF_000243295.1 Trichechus manatus latirostris
TATCAAAAAAATAATTCACCACAACCAAGTGGGATTTATACTAGGTATGTAGGGATGGTTTAACATTAGAAAAACGATCAATGTAATCCATCACATAAATAAACAACCTAGGTGCCCAATGAATGGATAAACAAATTATGGTATATTCACACAATGGAATACTACGCAATGATAAAGAACAATGATGAATCTGGGAAACACCTCATAACATAGATGAATCTGGAAGGCACTATGCTAAGTGAAATTAATCAATCGCAAAAGAACAAATATTGTATAAGACCACTATTACAAGAACTCAAGAAAAAGTTTAAACAAAGAAGAACAAATTCTTTGATGATTATGAGGGTGGGGAGGGAGGGAGAGGGGAATTCACTAACTAGATAGCAGACAAGAATTAGCTTAGGTGAAGAGAAGGACAATGCATTATATAGGGGAAGTCAGCACCACTGGACTAACCAAAAGCTAAGAAGTTTCCTGAACACAACCAAACACTTTGAGGGGCAGTGTAGTGGGGGCAGGGGTCTGGGGACCATGCTTTCAGGAGACATCTAGGTCAATTGTCATAACAAAGTTTATTAAGAAAATGTTTTGCATCCCACTTTGGTGAGTGGCGTCTGGGGTCTTAAAAGCTAGCGAGCGGCCACCTAAGATTCATCAATTGGTCCCAACCCACCTGGAGCAAAGGAGAATGAAGAACACCAAACACGCAAGGGAAATATTAGCCCAACAGGCAGAAGGGGCCACATAAACCACAGACTCCATCAGCCTGAGACCAGAAGAACTAGATGGGGCCCAGCTATCACCAATGACTGCCCTGAAAGGGAACACAACAGAGTCCTTGACGGAGCAGGAGAAAAGTGGGGTGCAGAACTCAAATTCTAGTAAAAAGATCAGATTTTATGGTCTGACTGAGATTGGAGGAACCCCAGAAGACATGGCCCCCGGACTCTCTGTTAACTCAGAACTAAAACCATTCCCAAAGCCAACTCTTCACACAAAGAATAGACTGGACTATAAGACATAAAATGATACTCATGAAGAGTGTGCTTCTTAGTTCACGTAGATACAGGAGACTAAATGGGCAGCTCCTGTCCAGACCAAGATGAGAAGGCAGAAAGGGACAGGAGCTGATTGAATGGACACAGGAAATCCGGGGTGGAAAGGAGGAGTGTACAGTCACCTTATAGGGATAGCAA
>NW_004443997.1:4905947-4907028 GCF_000243295.1 Trichechus manatus latirostris
CAGGTTTCAGCCATATCACAGCATGTATCAGAATTTCATTTCTCTTCATGGCTAAATAGTATTCCACACACAACAGATTTTGAAGACTTAGTTTAAAATATGTTGCTAATAATTTTTTCATATTCATTACATGTTGACATGATTTGGATATACTGGGAAAAATAAAATACCAAAACCAAAACCAGACTCATTGCCATCGAGTCAATTCCAACCATAGCGACCCTACAGGACACCGTAGAACTGCCCCATAGGGTTTCCAAGGCTGTAATCTTTTTGGAAGCAGACTGCCACATCTTTCTCCTGCAGAGTGGCTGGTGGGCTCAAACTGCTAACCTTCTGGTTAGCAGCCAAGTGCTTAACCACCATGCCACCAAGGTTCCTGAAAATATATTAAAATTAATCTCATCACCAGCTTCTTATTTTTTCTTCTAATGCGGCTACTAGAAAATCTAAAATTACATATGAGGCTCACATTCTATTTCTATGGGACAGTGCCCTAACCACTATATCTCTTTGCCCTTAGTGTATGGGGTTAACCGTTTTGCTTGCCTCCCAGCCTCTCTACTCAGGCCTATGATGTTCCCGCACTTGAATTTCAGTCCGTGCACCAACGAGTTAACTCCCTTGCCCCTCGTGCCTGAGTGAGTGTGTGCATGTGTGCGTGTCCTCTTCAAAGACATTTCCTGCTGGGTTCCCACACTGCCATTTGGAACATCACGCCACGTCAATGAGGGGTGGGACAAGGCAGAGGTCCCCCATGTAAGCGCAGAATCATAGCCCTCTCCCGCTGGCCGCTCCATCTGACGGCCCACGAGCCCTACGGTTCCAGGTTCTGGCCCCCGGCAAGGTTACTGAAGCTGAGATTGGCTGTCCTCCTTCTCCTAGGGAAAATAAAAATATTCTAATTAAAGCTGGGAAGGCCCTGGGAACAATAGTGCTGGTGATGGGGCTGATGGATGTAATTCAATTTGGAGCGTGAAGAGCAGGACTCTAGGCTCTTGCTGTTGCCAAGCCATTTGGAGGGCAAAAATGACCCTAAAAAAATGGATTTAAAAATTAACGAATGCAGGCCATCCCACGT
>NW_004443997.1:4909051-4910935 GCF_000243295.1 Trichechus manatus latirostris
GGACGCCCTCACCTCCCTGCATTGCCTCTGCTTCCAGCCGGGCGATCGATTCCGAGTTGTCAATGGGGCCGCACTGTAACCTACAGCTGCAGTTAGAGTCTCTTCATCAGGCACTTGCTCAGAGCAGCTCATCTGACAGTTTTATTGGTCCAGGAGCATCATATTTCAGTGCGTGTTTCCGCCCTGATTCTTATTCCTGGATCAGCTGGGGTAGATGCTGGGTCTGCTGCGTTGTATACTACAGCAGGGCCCAGGTAAGAGGAAACCCTATCGACTGGAGAGTAATTGATTATCTGACCTGGAAGGGATTACCTGTCAACCAAGCAGCATTTATTGAGCTGTGTGTGTGCTCAGCTCTCAGTGGGATATCATTACTGAGAACAATACCACTAACTATAATAACAATACAGGGTCACTAAGAGTCTACAGCAATGGGTTAGTTATCATCTCTAAGCCAGGTTTCCTCATCTCTAAGATGGAGGTCTGAATTTTACCTCAGTCACAGAATTACTGTTGTGGGGAGCAAATCAGATGATAACATAAAGTTCTCAGAGGAGTGCTTAGCACATAGTAGGCCCTCGATAATAACAGCTGCTGTAAAGTTGGTTTCTGTATTCCCACCTCTCTTCTCCCAAATGCAAACTGATATTTCTCTCAATTTGGAATTACAAAATACCTAACCCCACCCTCCCTCCTTGCCCCAGGTACTGCTCTTTCCAAGTGTCATTTCTAACAAAGCCAGTTCAGAACCCATACAGCCCCAAAAGATGCTTCTGGTCTCACGTGACGTGGACACTCTCTAGAATAGCTCGGAACCCTCACTCTCACTGTCCCCCTCCCTGGCTGACATCTCTCCAACCCCCGCTGCTGCTGAAACCCAGGCCATCTCTCCTTCCCCCATCTGCAGCCCAATGGAAATGAAGGGTATCCAGATGGAATGAAGGTGGTGGCTACTTGAAAAGCTTCCAGGACTAATCCCAGGCTGATACCCCGCTATTAACACCTGCTGTTATATATGAAACAGCCATAGCATTCCCTGTGCTAAGCTCTTTACACACATTCGCTCATTTAATCCTCATGGTCAACCGGTGTGGTAGATGATATGATTATCCCCATTTTCCAGTTTAAGAAATCAAGACTCAGAGAAATAAACTTCCCTGAAAACACACAGCTAAAAAGTAACAGAAATAGGATACCAATCCCAGAGTCCACATTCTTGACAACAGCGCTTTATTGCCTCCTTACGAAAAGCAAATGGTCCCTTTTATACACAGCAATCTTTCAATATGAATTTTAGGAAGAACACACAGCCAAATGGATCTTTAACCCTATCTATATCATATCCCTGGGTGGTGGAACTGGTTAACATGCTCAGCTGCTAACTGAAAGTTTGGAGTTTGAGTCCACTCAGAGGCACTTTGGAAGAAAGACCTGGTAATCATCTTCCAGAAAATCAGCCATTGAAAATCCTATGAAGCGCAGTTCTACTCTGACACATGTGGGGTCATCATGAGTCAGAATCGCCTCGACTGCAACTGTTTGTTTGTTTGTTTTTATCTATATCATAAAGGTAGAAAGAAAAATCCAGTGGGGAAGAATTGGCAAAGAGGCTGCTGCAGGAGGGGGAGAAACAAGCCACTCCAGATTACAGAAATCACAACAGGGTGTCTGTATAACGAAGACACATAAACGGAAGTGAGGCAGACACCTGGAGACTAAACAATCAAAGAGTTTATAATAATTCTTAAAAAAGGGCTTCACAAATTAGGATAAAGACTTGTGAAGCAGCATAATATTCAGACATTAACCAAAGTTGTTTTCCCCTCTGGATCTCCTTATAGGCCATGACCTTCCCCTTATCTGGGCAGCAGCTGGCCGACAAGG
>NW_004443997.1:4912003-4914153 GCF_000243295.1 Trichechus manatus latirostris
AGTTCTCTGTACCCAGCATGGATGGTTCTGACCTGTGAACCTGAGAGCTATCTTTCTTAGACTCCCACACTGTAGCACAGGGTAGGAGAACAATCCAGGTGCCCACTCGGGTCCTAGAAGTGGAGTTTCTAAGTCCCAGAATGGAGTGAGATCAGCAGAAGGGCTCCTACAGGCCAGGCTGGGGGCCTCATAGGACGTTATGGCCAGACATTCAGCAGTGACCTCTATGGGCAGATTCACCAAAAGCAGACAGGCCAAGGATGTTGCAGCTGTTGCCAGAGGAACTAGACTAGGGCAGAAGGACCAGAGCTCCACCCACCTGCCATGCTTTGGCTTATGTATGCCCCCAGGGAAGTGCCACTTTGACCTGGCTGGACTTGACTTCTGCTCTGAGGCAGGATGAGGTCTGCAGCAGATGCTGCTAGTGTCCCACCTACATCCCTCGGATCCTTGACCATTTTCATGCAAACTCTCCCATATACTTTGACTCCTTAGGGTCAACACCTACATCTCTTTGTGCTTCCGGAACCCCCTGGTCTGCCCACCTAGAGAGCTGGAAGTGCCTGGGGACTCATATCCCCCTAGAACAGCCCATAAAGGAGGAAGATGCCAATTCCCCAGCTTTCATGCCCTGGATCTGGAAAACTCCTCTGCGTGGCCTTCACTGTCCCCGGAGCTCTGCAGGATGGACTGAAGGTCGCCTCCATGGGATCTTGTTTGATCCCTTCCCTTCCTGGTCTTACTCGCTGTAAAAAAGAAAAAAAACGAAAAAAAGGCATGGGGCGGAGTCTGACCTCCTCTAACTTCACAGGAGGGAAGGAGAACCAAGATCAACAGCCCAAGGCTGATTCCTATGAGATGGATGTCAGACACGCCTCCTCTCTCCACCGTCTTTACCAATTCTGACACCAACTGTCCTTCCCGCGGCACTCTCTACTTCTCTGCTGGGTTCGATAATTCATTGCAATCGCCACACAGAACTGACAGACAATACTTACGATTATGGGGTTTATTAAGGAAGTAACAGGTTACAATTCAGGTTGAGGAACCTCAGGATACAGTTCTTTCACCAGGACAGCCTCTTCCCAGACATGCTTGCAGGCACTTCTCTCTCTGGCCCTCAGCTTCTGCCCTGCTCAGGCAAGTGTTATAAAGCTCTTTTCCAAAAAAACCAAACCTGTTGCCGTCGAGTCAATTCTGACTTACAGCGACCCTACAGGACAGAGTCGAACTGCCCCATAGGGTTTCCAAGGAGCACCTGGTGGATTCAGACTGCTAACTTTTGCAGTTGCAGCTCTTAACCACTACGCCACCAGGGTTTCCAAAGCTCTTTTAGCCCCTGGCAATAAGTGCCCAGAGGCACGCAATTTTGCCAGCAAGCCTTGGCCCAAAGGCACTCAGCTTTCTCGTTCCGTGGGCTGGGAAACCCACTGCATGATCTCCTGCCTGTCTCTCCTGCCACTGCTTCTCACCATCTTCAGGGTTACAGCTTTCTCTCTGTCTCCGGGATCCAGGAGCTTTTCAACACAGGGATCCCACATCCAAAGGATGCATTCTCCACTCCTGGCTGTCCTTTGGTGGTGGTGGGATCCTCTCTCACTGGCCTCTGGGATGGCTCACCTCAAGCCTAGTGGGATGGCAAAACTGACTAATCCCCTTGGTGGGCCACAATTACCCTATCTGCACAGTCCCGCCCAATCACCTGGGTGGGACTTACAAGACCAAGGCATAAAGGCCACACAAAAGCGATCCATCACACTGCACTTGCCGACTCTTTGATTGGGTTTTCCTGCGAACACTTCCTTATAAGTCACTTTTACATGAATCCTCATCTCAGAGTCTATTTCTGAGAAATCCACGGTAAAACAGGAGCTCAAAATAAAATTGAGTTTAGTTACAGGAGATATTTTTTTAAGTTACACTTTTATGCCTGCTTGAGTTTATAGACTGAGATGTTAATGGCTACAATTATTAATCAACATAATAATAAAAGCAACTTCTTTTTAGCACTCCAACATTTCCATGAATGATCTCATTAAACCCATGAGTCAGAAACCATTGTTATCCCCACTTCATCAGTTTCAATAGGTTCAATAACTCTTAGTCCAAGGGCTACCCGCAAAGTCTTAGACATACTCCCTGCCCTCAAG
>NW_004443997.1:4915409-4916102 GCF_000243295.1 Trichechus manatus latirostris
GACTTCACTGTGGGGCCCACGATAGTTCCCAGTGCTTTGGAAATCACTTCCATTCATCACTCTTTATGCTTCTGATTCATCTTGCAGGCAAGACAAGTCATTTTACACCAAAGCAAGAAAGATTCCTTTTATAGCCCTCTGAATCAGTGGGCTGTTTATTCTCGCTCTCAAAGGCTTCTGTCAGCTAAGGCTGGATCCATCCAGGTTTATCCTAAAGTGCTTCCCTCCAGCAGACAAGGCCACAAGCAGCTACAAACCTCATTGGTAATTCACGTAGGCCCAGAGAGATGGCCACACCACAGTCAAAGCAACAGGGGTCATGGTTAACAAGGTCCCTTCTCATCAGAAGTACCGAGGACATGACAAGAGGACACCAGACATCAGTCAAGGGCTGAAGGGTAGCGAACCAACCAGCATCTTTTCTGAAGTTTATTTGTTCCCTTTTTATGATAGATAATTCAACTCTTCTTTATAGTAGTTCAATGCCCAACACACCAAAGCCATGTCACTATCTTTAGCATAGAGACTGACACACAGTAAATACTTAATAAATTTCTGAATGAATAAACACACAAACAACATGGAAAAATACATTCGCCTTCATAGATTAATAATATAAAAAAACCAGTTGCTGTTGAATCCATTTCAACTCATGGAGCCTCCGTGTGTGCAAACGGTTAATGCAGTGGGCTG
>NW_004443997.1:4917287-4918391 GCF_000243295.1 Trichechus manatus latirostris
TGATCTGCCTGAGATGGTCACGGTTGAAGAAAGCCTGTCGGTTCACAGAGGCAGGGTGACGAGCACTGCTGGATACATTCACCACCCTGATCTGGTTGAATATTAGAGTAAAGAATTCAGACCAGCTAAAGAAGAGAAAACCCGTGGACGATGTTCCAAAAAAGAAACAGCATGATGCTGTAGTCATGCAGCAACATCCCACCTCCATCTTCCCGTCACAGTTCAGCCTCAAGCTGAGTAAATAAGCTTTCCTTCTTCCTCCCCTCACTAATTCTACAGATGGTCAAGAAAAAAGAAAAAAACCAACTGCCATCCAGGCAACTTCGACTCATGGAGACCCCAAGTGTTTCAGAGTAGAATTGCACTCCACTGGGTTTTCAATGGCTATGATCTTTCAGAGGCAGATCCAAGGTGCCACTGGGTGGATTTGAACTGCCAGCCTTTCGGTTAGTAGCTGAGCTTTTAAACATTTGCACCACCCAGGGACTCCTAAGGATATCCAAGAGGGCACATGTATTCCTATGCTTGACAAATATTTGTCAAGTACTAACTGTGTGCCAGGCAGTGTTCTAGGCACTGGGGTACAACAGTGAACAAAACCTGGTCCCTGCTCTCTATATAGTCTAGTTAGGGAGAAAGAAAAGTATACTAGCCATTATAATAGACAGCAACCAGTAGGTAGATGCCTGTGGTGATCCCCAGTGGGCAGTGGGCAAATAGGTCTGGAGACCTATGTGGGAGATCCAGGTTGTGAAGATACAGGAGCCAACAGTCCACAGAAGGTAACTAAAGTCATGGAGAGGACACAATGGCCCAGAGAGAACACGCAGAATGAAGAAGTCAGGAGGCCCACTGTGGACCCTGGAAGAGCACCTACCCCATTTGACACTCTAATCCGGAAACTCTAGCCACTGGCTGCTGAGACCATGAGACCACCCATTAAAGAAGCTGCAGATAAAATCTGAGGGAAGCACAGGGAAAGTGATTACTAAGAAGAAGTATCTGAATTAAGGAAATAATTCTCTGGCATTTTTTAATTAAAACCTTCAACTCAAGAAGCTTGTTAATTTTAGCTTCAGCAAGTGGTTCTGCCACCACTCAGCA
>NW_004443997.1:4920575-4922179 GCF_000243295.1 Trichechus manatus latirostris
ACAGGGTTTTCAGTGGCTGATTTTTTGGAAGTAGATCACCAGGCCTTTCTTCTGAGGTGCCTCTGAGTGGACTCAAACCTCTAACCTTTCAGTTAGCAGTCAAGCATGTTAACCTTTTATACCACCCCGGGACTCCAGACAAAACACAGCTCCCAAGAAATGCCCTGGTCATCATCCCAGAACCCTCTTCTGCTCCTTCTGTCTCTTCACTCTGAGCCTGGAGCTGGGTTTGGGACTGTGGCTTTCTCCAGAGTTCCTTCTCCATTGATCAGATATTATGTAGCTTAAATCTTCCAGAAGTTCTTCAAAATGCCTGGTCCATGAACAACACTCTTCCCCCTCTTAATTTTATGGAACTTGGGTCAGGAGAGGTCATTTATGTGCCAACTCCACTCTCTAAATGTTTGAAACTAACTAAATAAAAATAATATAAAAACACTGCATATCTTCTTATGAGAATTACCTGAGATACTCAACAAAAAAAGTGTTTTAAAACTAAAGCATCATAGAGATGTTATTGCTATTATAGCCCTACCTATGTTCATGACACAAGGTAGAATCAGGAAGATGCTGGAAGGGGAGAGGTGAAAGGAAGCTCAGAGGCTGGCCAGTCCCATGGTTTTGTAGCAGGTTGGCAGCAGAGCCCTTCCTTCCAAGGAGAGCTTACGCGGAAGCCCAGGCAAGCAGAACCATCTAAGCTGACAGCCCCAGTGGTACAACCCCCAACCTCCCCCAACCCCCTCTTCTTACATATGGGGAAGTGAGGCTTAGAGAAGTTAAGTAGCTTCCTATAACTCACAGTCAGGGCTTGAACCCAGGTCTCCAGATAGTACATAGGAACTCCCTGAGCAAGCAGCATGGCAAAGGTCAAGAACTGGGTGGAAAGAAATGTCTACGTGAAGAGGAAGTACAGGGCAGGGGGTTAAGAGCTTGGGTCCCCAGGTCACGCAGGCCTAGCTTCAAATTCTGACTCTACCACTTACCAGGTGAGTCAACGTCTACCAAGTTGTTTCTTCAGTGTAAAATGGAAGTAATAGTAGCACCTACCTTTCAAGGTAGTTAGAGGAGCCCTGGTGGTACAGTGGTTAAAGCAATCGGCTGCTAACTGAAGGGTAGGCAGTTAGCTCTGCAGGAGAAAGATGTGGCAGTCTGCTTCCATAAAGACTACAGCCTTGGAAACCCTATGAGACAGTTCTACCCTGTCACTAGGAATTGGAATCCACTCAATGGCAACAGGTTTTGTTTTGGTTTTTTAGGGTAGTTATGAGGACACAAGGAGAAATTCCATGTCAAAAGTGCTAAAAAATGTTAACTATCAGCTCATTCAATTATTATTTTTTTCTTTTTTTGTTTACTGTTGTAGTTTAAGTGAAAGTTTACATTTCTAGTTAGTCTCTCATACAAAAACTTATACACACATTGTTATGTGACCCTAGTTGCTCTCCCTGTACTGTGACAGCACACCCCTCCTTTCCACCTGATTTCCCATGCCCATTCAACCAGCTCCTGACCCTCTCTGCCTTCTCATTTCATCTCTGGATGGAAGCTTCCCGTTTAGTCTCATGTATCTACTTGAGCTAAGAAGCACACTCTTCACGAATATC
>NW_004443997.1:4922462-4987171 GCF_000243295.1 Trichechus manatus latirostris
CCTTGTGTCTTTGGTGTTCTTCATTCTCCTTTACTCCAGGTGGTTGGGACCAATTGATGCATCTTTTGAGACCCCAGATGCCACTCACCAAAGTAGGATGCAGAACATTCTCTTAATAAACTTTGTTATGCCAATTGACCTGTATGTCATTCAATTATTAAATAAATAAATATTTAATAACTACCTATTAGGTATCAGGCAATATTCTGGGCTTAGGGAACACAGTTGAGAACAAAACAGAATCATCCCTGCCCTTCTAGAGAGTCCATTCTGGAGGGAATATTGGCACTAAACAAATAAAATATCAACTGATGGCTGAGGAGCAGCAATTGTCAGTGATGGTCAGAGAGGGCCTCTTTGGGAAGGGGATGTTGGGCTGAGACTTGAGTGATAAGAAGAAGCCAAGGAAGAGAAGTGAGGGAGGCATCCCCAGCAGGGGGATGGTTGTGCAAGGGCCCTGAGGTAGGAAGTGTCTGAGGCAGGAAGTGTGGAATGACCAAGGGGCCTTTTAGCTGTTGTGGCTGAAGTAGAGCGGGTAACAGGCAATAGGTCAAGGTGAGGTCAAGCAGATGGCTGGGGCCAAATATGCCAGGCTTAATGAGCCAAGGTCAGGAATTTGAATTTTATTCAAAGGCCCTGAGAAGCCTTTGGAGGGTTTTGAACTCGGGGTGAAATCTCCCTTAGGACTCATCACCTTTATCAGGTATTGCAGTTACTGATCCATAGCAACCCTAGAGGACAGAGTAGAACTGCCCCCATAGGGTTTCTATGGGTCAGAATTGACCTGATGGCAACAGGGTTTGTTGTTGTTTTTTTTTTCCTGTTTTATAGTTACTGATAGCCTTGCCTAAACTGTACCCCCTAAACTCTAAGGGCAGAATCCATCTCCAATTCATCTTTACAAGCCCCTCCCTCAGGTTCCAAGAAAGCACCCTGGGCCCCCACAGATATTTGTCCAATGAATAAAGAAACAAAGCAAAGATGGATGTGCCTGTTTTCTTTGAATTTATCTTAAACCTCCTCCTGGCTCTGCTGCATCCTCTGGGAGGGGAAGGAGCGTCAACCTCGCCCTCATTCTCTCATCTTTCCGGGAGAAGCCTGGGGCCCAGCCAAGCGGAGATGCTCCACCCGTTGCAGGGGATGGATGCCGGACTTAGCACCATCCCCCTGAGCCCTCACCACCCAGGGGCTGAGCGAGAGCCAGGACTGGAAGCGCAGAGGCAGCAGCGGGGCAAATGGCCCATCATTCATTATACGCTGTGGACGAGCTGCCTGCCAGCCACAAGATAAATGGGGACCTTGGAATTCTAAATGAACCTACTGCCCAGGGTGACACAGCCAAGGTTCAATCCCAGCCCAGACACGTGGCCCTATGACACTTCCAGTGAGACGTCCAGCACCCCAGCTCCAGCGAATGCAGAGTTCAGGGGAAACATGCTGAGGCCCCCCAACCCCAAGAAACACCCCAAGAGGAAAAAGTCCCATCCCTGACCTGTCACTTTAACTCCACCTGCTGAAAACTCTTCTCTCACGCTCTTGTTCTCTCTCTTTCTCTGTCATTTTCTGTCATTTTTTAGTACTTGCGTTCTGGGGTTCTGACATGGGCCTTTTTATCACATGATGCTACAATCTAAGGCCGGGATGGCACTTAAGTTTCATCTGCTTGCCAGTTCAAATTGATGGGTAGTGGCTGTCTGTTGAGAAGATTCCTGAGGTTTCACCACACCCAGATGGAGAGAAGCTGTGATTGATTAGTGAGTTCTGTCAGGACTTAAAATGGGAGGATGAGGATACAGCACCACAAATTTCTTGTCCTTGTTCTAAAGCCTAGAACCTATTGTGTCTTTTCCTCCACAAAGAAAAAAAAACATTTCTCTTTCTCCAAACCGTGTAATTCTGGTTTTAATTTTGCCTCAATGGGATATCTGTCACAATTAAGTATGTTGAAAATGCCATGGCAACTCCATGTGTTACAGAACAGAACTGCTCCGTAGGGTTTTCTTCGCTGTAATCTTTACAGAAGCCATTCACTAGGCCTTTCTTCTGCAGAGCCACTGAGTAGGTTCGAGCCGCCCTGAGGTTAGGGTTGCCATGAGTCAGCACTAACTCGACAGCACAACAACAATATGTCAGACACTGAGCTAAGTGCTTTGCCTATATTATCTTATTTAGTCTGCATTACTACCTTAACGTGTCATCATAACTATCTGATACATAAAGCAACTCGGGCTTAGAAAGATAAAGCGACATGTCCAAGGACTCTCAGCTAGTTAGTGGCAGAGCCAGGATTTGAACCCAGCTCTGTCTGACTCCAGTGGATAAAGATTCCACAGCCTCCTTCAGAACTCAGCGTCTGCATTTTAAAGGCCCACCTCACAAGAAGCTCTCTCCTGCATTTAACCTGTATCTCTCTTGGTGCAATAAAACCACAGCCATCTTAGAACTCCACAATCCAAATTCAAGGCCCTGAGATGCTCTGGAGCTGGGCTGTTCGATACAGCAGCCACTTGACACACCCACGGCTACCGAAAACCTGAAATGTGAATTCATTAGTCTGAATCGAGATGAGCTGTAAATGTAAAATACACATCCGATTTTAAAGACTTAGAAGGAAAAGAAGAAGGCAAGCTATCACATTAATAATGTTTTATTTTGGTTACATGTTGAAATTATACTTTTGATACACTGGATTACATAAAACATATTACTAAAATTAATTTCACTTGTTTTTTTTTCCCCCTTTTTAATGGGGTTACTGAAACACGCCAACAGTCATAAAGATGACACAGGACTGCGCATGAGTCGGAGCCGACTTGACATAACTAACAACAACCGAAAAATGTAAGATTACCCATGTGGCTCATATTTTGGTTCGGGAAGTATTTCTATTGGATAGTGCTGAACTAGAGATCGGCCACCTAGTCCAATCCTATCATTTTAACAGGTAAGGAGATCGATCGCTGGCCAGAGAAGTGAAGCCACTGGTCTGAAGTCACATCGCTTTTGGTGGCAGATAAAGGACCACATACTAGTTTGCTTGTCCCCAAGTATTATGCCCTTTCTCCCTCAATGGAAGAGCAGCTGGCTGGAAGCCTTTTTTCCTCCTTTCAAACATACTTTCATGCTGGGAAAAAACTAATTTAGACCGAACAGGAAAACAGCCATTTTTTTTTCTACTCAACGCTTGATTGAACACAACAGGGTTGTACCCAGTGGTGGTCATGATGCCTTGGCTGCCTTGGCCTGGAGGATCCCACGAACCCTGGTGGCTGACAAAGCACCTGCCTCACGTGGAAGGGTGTTCCAGTTGTACCTCCTGCGAGGAACCAGGACACTCCCCAGCAGGTCTGCTCCCACTGACAGTGGCCTACACAGATCCATCTCTTGGGCCCCAGGTGTCTGGAACAGAGGTAGAACTCCAGTGTCTTCCGAATGACTGTGCAAGTAGCCCTGGCTCCAACTAGCACTGAGAGCCTTGAGCCACAGTGATTGTGATGACCCCATCCCTAATGTCTACCAAATCCTTACCTTCTGGCTAGTGCTGTACAGCTGTCTGCAACTGGACCATACCACAAGGAGCTAGCATGATTCCTACGTGGAAGAGACCAATTGACACTGTGAGATTAGGTTTGGCCTCTAGAGCTACAGTCCTGAAATTCAGACCTGACTCCGCCACCTACCCAACTAAAAAATCCTCAATGTCTCCCTATTGCCACCAAGGTGAAGGTCATACTCTAGCCATGTCTAGCAGGGGGCTCTGCTGCACAACTCCAGGTTGCCTGCTGTAGCGGATACTATCAGCCCCCACTGATCTCCCTCAGACGGACCATCACAAGGTGCTCCAGACAACTTCCCATGCCACTCTCAGCATCTGTCTGCCTGAGGCTTTCCCACTGCCCTGCCTGCTGGCCGGAAGTGCTGGGAAATCACCACCTCAAAGAGCAGCCCTCTATCAACGACTGAGGGGAATTGATGTATAAACACCCCAGCCCTCTTGTCCCACAAGGGGGATAATTCTGAGGTGCTGTTTTACACCATTTCCCAGTGTCTCCCCCAGGGATTAAGCTCCAGCTGCCCTCTGCTGGAGTCGGCTTCACTGTACTCCCTTTACTGGCTATCTTTCCTTCCCTGTCTCATGTCCCCTCTCCTCGTACCCTGCTTCCTGTGATTCCCTCCTGAAGAAATCAATTGAAATGGAATCCTTGTCTCAGGGTCGGCTTCTGGAGGAACCTGACCTCAGACAGACACCTCCCAAACACCTGCTTCCCCCTCTTTCCTCCTGATTTCCCTTGATGGTGGGTGGTTTTACCTCCTTCCCATTACACTCAGTTATGTAGCAACCATCTGGTGTGGTGTAGACTGATTCTATTCCAGCTCTAGGGCATGGTTTGATCCAGTCAATGAATCCATCCTCCCCCTCCAGTCATAGGGTTTGAATAAAAGATGGAAATGTCACTGAATTCAGTCCAAAGAGCAACAGTGAGATTTAAGATTTACATGGCTTCCTCCAACAGTCTTCTCTCTCTCTCTCCCCCTGGGTGTGAATAAGGAAACTTGTGTCCCCAGGAAAGTTCTTTTGACCATAAGGGAAGCCAGACTTCAGATTAAGCCAACACATGGGAGAAGACAGAGGTATACTGGGGCAACTTCCTCACAAGGTGGATGAGCAGGATCGCATGAAGCCAAGGGAGAGCCTTGATGCCACTTACCTGGTGGCAGGATGTCAGCAAAGTCTGGAGGCCCAGGCAGGGGTTAGTTCCCTCTATGTGACGCATCCAGGCTGGATGAACCATCTCCAAGCCACTGGGCGGGTCCCCACAGTGTATGGGCTCAAACTCTGCCCCTCCCAGCCATTGGCCTGGTCCTCTGCTGCCCAACAACCACTAGGGTGGCCCTCTCAGGAATGAAGTATAGGCTTTCAAGTCTCCAGCCCCCACCTCCTTCCTCCTGTCCTGGGTCCTGCCCCCTCCATCTATAAATGCATACTCAATATTCCTTTAAGCCACAATCATATTTAATGGTACCTCAGAAAGACTGTTGAAAAAGGAACCCGTGCCTTTAGAAGCCAAGACAAGCCATGGAAGGCCCAGTCTCAAGGAATACAAAAGCCAGCTGCCCTTCAACAAAGAGAAGAAACATCTGTATTCCTCCTGCAAGGTTATCCTCTACCTAAGGTTGAGTTAAATGGCTGCTTCTAATGCGGGAGGGGGGTTATTAGGTATTATACAGCACTCTAACCTTATATTACAAGGTGGCCCAGCACTCTGGGACCACCAAAAGGCCATCATCTTAGTTACATACATGCAACTCTGCTTCTAGACAACTATGTGCTCCCAGAGAGCAGGGACAGTGTATTCAGCAGTATTTACCCAACACTGAGCTACCCTCATAACCCACATTCACCAGTATCACCTGGATTGAACTGGGACTGGGCCCAAACAATCTCAAGCCAGGACAGAACATCACTTCCCACCTTTCCGCCACTCCATTCCCAACCCCCTCTCCCACTTAAGCCAGTGACTATGCAATACAAGGCTACAGTACAACACCTCTCCACCCCTAGAGGAATGAGTGCATCAAATCTAGAAATTCAAACAGGCCCCAGAAGGCAAAATAATCACGAACAACTATTGAGACTTTACATGGGACATGGCAACTCACGGTGACACATGGGATAGCCATGGCTCAGAATTGACTTGACACCAACTCGTGGTAATGGTGGTACATAGGATGGGCACTGGGCTAAATGTTTTACATAATTATCTCATTTATTCCTCTCAATATTCCTATAAGGTAGTTGCTAGTGTAACTCCCACTTTACAGATGGGAAAAACGGAGGATCATAAAGGTTAAATCACACAGTCCAGAGTCACACAGCCAGCTAATGTCAGATACAGGATTCAAACCCAGGCAGTCTGACTTCAGAACCTGCCCTGTCAGCCCGTGCTCCACATTAGGCAGGATGAGCACCTGTCTCCTCAAGGAGTCTAGGGATCATAGAGAGCTACACCGAGGAAAGACAGGGGTTTGGATTTCTTCCTTTGGAAAACTACATTATATAACATGTTTCTTGGCTGAGCCTATAAGAAAGAATTTCTGCTGGAACTAAAAATGATTCTGATTCAATTCAGGGGAAAACTGATATTTTTGATGCCATCAAAAAAGACAGTCGGGTGTGATTCTTTGTTCCATTGCAGACTCCCTCTAGTCGTTGTTCTTGTTAGTTGTGGTGGAGTCAATCCCAATTCATGGCGACCCCAAATGTGCAATGTAGAACTGCTCCAAAGGGTTTTCAAGGCTGTGACCTTTCAGAAGCACATCGCCAGGCCTTACTTCCCAGGTGTCTCTGGGTGAGTTTGAACCACCAATTCACCCACACCTACTGTTCTCTCTCACCTATTCATTCCTGAATCATAACTGAGAACCTATGATGGGTCAAGCACTGGGGTCACAGCAGTGAACATCATAGCTATAGTTCTTCCCTTAAAAAACAACAACAGAAAAAAAAAAAAAACTGCTGTGGAGTCAACCCATAGCAACCCCATAGGTGTCTACTGTCATTTCAGTTCCCTTCTCAAAGCATCACTCATTTTTGGGAGGGGGCGGTTTCTTAGGGAGCAGAAACAAGAGGATAGGCAGAAAGACCCTCAGAGAGGGGTTTCTGAATGCAGTGGGCAGAGAGCTGCACGGGTCAGCCAGGTGCCAGAGGTAGGAAATTCAGCGAGGTCCGCAGCCCTAGTGTCTTCCCACCTCCCCTCAGCGTGGTCATTAGCAATCAGGCTCCAAGGCGTCTCTCCTCCATATGAGGCAGTTTCCCCAGCGTTCTTAGCACTCCCCCAAAGCTTCTCCTCTTGACTCAGCAAAAAGACTTCCTGGCAGGCAGCTAATGGCCTCGCTCACTGCAGTTCCGCTCACTGCAGTTCCGCATTTCAGGAACTGGGAGGGGAGGAGTTCCATTTTAGACAGCCTTTGGGGCTGACCTTTGGTTCTGGGGCAAAGAAATACTGCCTGGATGGAACTGCCAGTCCCAAACGGAGCGCCTTCCCAGGGCCTCCAATCCAGCTTCCCTGTGACCCTGACGGGGGAGATTCTGCTCTTTTAGACGTTAAAAAGACAAAAAAACCACCAAGCTAATACTGCCCTCCTCATGAAGCTGCTGTGAGGGCGAATTGTAGCAATGTATGTAGAACCCTTGCCTTGAAACCTGGACCCTAAAAGTGCCTGCAAGGGCTAGTTGTAGCTTAGTCGGCCCATTTCCTCTCTGACAAAATCCTAGTACCTGCACTGTGTGTTCTAGATCACTTGACCACACGCACCCACTGTGTCACAGCTGATTGGACAGAGATGGGCACATGATCTAAGGGCAACCAGTCCTGAGGCAGCTGGTAAGCAACATGTGCGCTTGCATCAAAAGGATGAGCTCGGCCAGTTCCCCCCAAGGTGTACAACGCACATAACTGGTCTACGTGATGTGATCTTAGCTAATGTGTGTTTGTTTTTACATTTTAATTGTTATGATATTATTTTAATCTATTCAGGAAAATGCTGAGTTTTCCGTTTATGGTACTGATACAAAGTGCCCTTTATGATAAATAATATAAAAATTTACAAGGAGTCGGTTTATTAAAATGTGTTGAGTAAATTTTTAGTCCAGTTGGTAGAAGTCTATGGCAAATATGGCATGGGGGGCAGGCAAATGTTCATCAAGGCCACAGCCACATTCTTCTCTCAGGAATTAGCGGGAAGTGAGATGGCAGGGTAGTTAGCTGAGAGGCTGAAGGTTAAGGGCTATTTTGAAGTTGAGTTGGAACCACAGCAACCCAAAGCCATGTGCAGGTTGCAGTTGTGAGGGAGGAGAAGACAAAGAGGATGGGAAAACTGGTTGGTGGTGAAATAAACCAAAAAAAAAAAATGTTGCCATGCAGTGGATTCCGACTCATAGCCACCCTATAGGACAGAGTACAACTGCCCTGTAGGGTTTCCAAGGAGCAGCTGGTAGATATGAACTGCTGACCTTTTGGGTTAGCAGCTGAGCTCTTAACCACTATGCCACCATGTGCACAAAGGACGATAATGAAACAGAAACAGGTACAGAGCTGGAGATACAGAGACAGAGAGAGAAACAGAAATAGATGCCCTGAGTTACCTACATCCATGATGACTCCCCTGTTCTACCGCCACTCCACACCTGGCATTACAATGAGTCCTATTTTAATTCCTGAGATACTCTGGGTCTCTGTGGCTCATATCAGAAAGCCCAACAACATGGGTGGATATGAAGAAACTGTATCTTGAAGATTCTCAGGTGTCAGTCGGCAGCATTTAAACCTACAAGGCCAGCAATGGGGAGTTATTGAGGGTTCTTAACAAGGAAACAAAGTGGGGACTAGGGTGAGGCAAGCAAGATCCTAGGGCAAAATTTAAGGAGGCACTCACTCTCAAGCTCAAAGTCCAAATTTCGGCAGATGGCCAATTTCTAGAGCTCTTCTTGAATCTCCATGGAATTTACTGATCAAAAAGAGCACCAGTAAGTATGGGAGGCCCCACTCTTTCCAAAGCATGGGTGCCCATCTCTAGAACTTTGCCATGCTAGAATTAAACTGAAAGATCCAGTTGGTATATAATTTAAGTTCTGCTAATGTGTGTTTACTATGTATGCCCAATTATCACCAATCAGTATAACAGTTATTACTTAATGGGTGAATATTGCAATTCTGGTGCCCCAGATTGGCATGGGACGCTGCAGCTAATTGGGACAGAACTTTTTCAGGAGCGTAACGAAAACGTAAATTCCCACACATTAATCAAACAATTACTTCTGTAACCACAAGACAGCCAATCCTAAACGTAATTAGGAAATAAGCAAAGTTAATCAGTGAGCAGATAACATTTACTAATCATATATGTGTTGCAAGAAAAGAAATATTAAGCAATAATTCATTAAAACATCCCAAGTCCCAACTATTCTACAGTTCCTACTAATATAGCCTCCCAGCTTCGAGGAAGCAATATCCCAATTTTTATTAAAGCTTTTTTTTTTTTTTTTTTTGGCTTTAGGGTCTAGGAGGCCCTAGAGAACAAAGAAATATATTACCATGTAAAATAAATAATTGCACCAATTTACCAGGACCTGAAAATGTAGTTAGGTGATATGGTGGACACCGTCCAGCCACTTTGAGCTTAGTTATGAGAGTTTAGCTC
Organism: Trichechus manatus latirostris; assembly: GCF_000243295.1. Taxonomy (NCBI): domain Eukaryota; kingdom Metazoa; phylum Chordata; class Mammalia; order Sirenia; family Trichechidae; genus Trichechus; species Trichechus manatus. The sequence goes on from NW_004443997.1 coordinate 4,931,664, forward strand.
TCTTTGAGTGAAAAAGAGGGGGGAAAGGAAGCTTTTAAGAAGACATAAACCGAAGCCAATTGCATTTCTCTGTCCACTGCACATCCTTAGCTCTTTGTCAAATCTGCTGCCTGGTACAATTTTGGGCACAAATGTGGATTCTTTTCCTCAACTTGCTTCAGTGGCTGATTGGTTCCTGGGACTTTTGTTATCCTTGATGGCTCTGTGAGGCTCCACCCAACCATCCAGAAGATCTGATGATGGTGCAAACCCAACTGGAGGCTTCCAAAGGGATGTTTGCTTTCTCCTCTTGGAAGCAGCACACACACTGAATAAAGAAACTTGGGAGGCTGCTGGGAGAGGAATATCTACTACGAAAATTTCCCTGGGAGGAACACGGATTTGGCCAAGATCAAACTGCACAACAGAACGCAATAATAGCTAACACTTACGGAGCATTGGCAGTGAGGTATTCTAAGTGCGTTATGTATCTTTACTTGTTTAACCCTCACAACCGCCCTATGAGGCAGGTACTATCATTATCATCCTCATTTCTATAGGTGAGGAAACTGAGGCCCAGAGAGTTCAAGAAATATAGCCAGTCACATAACTTATAAGTGGTGGAGCCAGGACTTGACCCTACATAGTCAGGCTCTGGAGCACCTGGGTGGCACAAACGGTTAAGCACTTGACTACTAGCTGAAAAGTTGGTGGTTCAAACCCACCCAAAGGCACTTCCAAAGAAATGACTGGTGATCTGCTTCCAAAAGTCACAGCCTTGAAAACCCTATGGAGCGCAGTTCTACTCTGCACACATGGGGTTGCCATGAATCGGAGTTGACTCAACAGCAACTGACAACAACAGTCAGGCTCCAGAATCCATGGTTCACTGCTCACAAGCCGGTTGGGCTTTTCTAGATGCCTGTCTGTGCTTCCAGAGACCCCTCTGTGTCTGCTTCCCCAACTGTATCATTCATTCATCAATCGGTATCATTTCCAAACAGCCTTTCACAGATCAAAAGCTAGACAGTAAGGACTTGCAAGATTCTGGAAACTTTGTAGCTTTGTAGCTTGTCTCCCTATGGAATAATTAGGAAATTGCAATGAATGTCACCGTGGGGTTGTCTCTTCAGGTGCAGGGAGGATCCACCTTGCAACCAGCTTTAGGAGAAGACAGAGGTGAAGGGAACAACTTTTTACAAAAACACGCACACAAAACAAAAAAAAACACAGCAAACTGGGATCTGGGGTTTATAACAAAGAAGAAAAGAGACCTTGGGGTTCTGGTTGAGCCTAACAGAGGGTTCTGGGACTGAGCAGGAGAAAGTAAGACCTCTCTTGTTCCTCGATGTTGGTTTCTGATGGCTTTGGCACCCGATTTCTGGATCCAAATCTGAGTTTGCCCTTTCCTAGCTGAGCAAATTTAGGCAAGTTACTTAACCTCTCTGCACTCCATTTGATAGGATCAATGAGAGAATATAAGTAACGCACTTAGAAAAGAGCTTGGCTCATAGTGAGCGCTTGGTAAATATTAGTTATTATTGTTATTAAGGAATCCTGGTGGTACAGATGGTTAAGCACTTGACTGCTAACCAAAAGGTTGGTGGTTCAAACCCGCCCAGTGGCTCCAAGGGAGAAAGACCTGAAGATCTGCTTCTGTAAAGATAACAGCCACAAAAAGCCTATGGGGAAGTTCTATTCTGTCACATGGGGTCGTTACGAGTCAAAATCAACTTGACAGCACCTAATAACAACACTATCATTAAGCAGGATTCCAAGTCTTGAAAAATGGGGGGCAGAGTTTGCCCTAAAATTAGAAAAGCTCCATTCACTCACTCAATGAAGATTCACTGAGTGCCTACTATGTGCCAGGCAACTGACAACAACAACAACTACGTTAAGATAGAGTACATCGTTCATAAAGAACATTCTACATCTTACTTTGGTGAGTATTGTCTGAGGTCTTAAAAGCTTGTGAGTGGCCATCTAAGATACATCTATTGACCCCATCACATTCAGAGCAAAGGAGAATGAAGAAACCAAAGACACAAGGAAAATATTAGTCCAAAGGACTAATGGACCACGTAAGCCACAGCCTCTACCAGCCTGAGTCCAGCACAACTAGATGGTGCCTGGCTATCACCACTGACTGCTCTGACAGGGATCACAATAGAGGGTCCCAGACAGAGTGGGAGAAAAATGTAGAACAAAATTCAAATTCACAAAAAAAGACCAGACTTACTAGTCGGACAGAGACTGGAGGAACCCCCAAGACTATGGCCCCCAGACACCCTGCTAACTCAGAACTGAAACCACTCCCAAAGTCCACCTTTCAGCCAAAGATTAGACAGGGCTATAAAACAAACAATAACACATGTGAGGAACATGCTTCTTAATTCATTCAAGTATATGAGACCAAATGGGCAACACTTGACCAAAAGCAAAGACGGGAAGGCAGGAAGGGACAGGAAAACTGGATGAATGGACACAGAGAACCCAGGGTGGAAAGGGAAAGGGGAAGAGTGCCGACACATTGCAGGGATTGCAACCAATGTCACAAAACAATTTCTGTATAAATTTCTGAATGAAAAACTAATTTGCACTGTAAACTTTCACCTAAAACACAATAAAATGAAAAAAAAAAAACGGAGAAAATGTCCATTGTTCATATCAAAGAATAATATTATAATTTGAGGTGTGGCTTTGATATTATTGGGAGGTAAAGCCTCCCCTCCCCGACTGGCGTATGTCAGCAAGCCCCACACCTCACACTGTCTCTCTGCTCAGTTCCCTCTCTGCCACCCCCACCCCCACCCCCGCTGCCAGCTCCAAATCCTTCCTTTCTCAAAGCTTTTCGTCTTTATATTTCCAAGGACACAGATCTGGCTGATGGACTGAACAGAGAGTTTGGCTCTTCTCCCTGCTTGCCCAGGAAGGGATCTCCTTAAGCTGTGGTTCATGGTTATTTCTTGGCATTTCTGCCAGCTGGGCCAACCCCAGCACAGAGCTTCTGGGAGCATCAGGGGAGAGTCGAGTCCCACTCTCACAGAACCAAAACATCCTTGTTGTTAAAACAACCTGTAAAATAACATTGGCTCTCTATTGTGGAAACTCCAGAAAAGCCAATAAACAAACCTAACCTAACCCATTGTCGTTGAGTAGATTCTGACTCATATCGACCCTATAGGACAGAGTAGAACTGCTCCATAGGGTTTCCAAGGAGCGCCTGGTAGATTCGAACTGCAGACCTTTTGGTTAGCAGCTGTAGCTCTTAACCACGACACCACCAGAGTTTCCAATAAACAAGCAGAACGAAGTAAAAGTCACTTATTATGGATTGAATTGTGTTCTCCCCACCCCTAAAAAAGATGTGTTGTAATTCCTAATCCTTATATCTGTGGTTATAATCCTATTGGGAATAGGTTTTCTTTGTTATGTTCATGAGACAGTATTAGTGTAGGGTGTGTCTTAAGTCAATGTCTTGTGAGATACAAAAGAGCAGATCAAGCAAGGAAGCAAGAGAGCAGAGATGGGGGGAGATAGATGCCACACCACTTGAAGATCACCAAGGAGCCAAGGAACAGGAAGTTGAAAAGACACAAGGACCTTCCCCCAGAGCTGACAGACAGAGAAAGCCTTCCTCTAGAGCTGGCACCTTAATTCAGTCTTCTAGCCTCCTACACTGTGAGAAAATAAATTTCTGTTTGTTAAAGCCATCCGCTTGTGGTATTTCTGTTATAACAGCACTAGATGACTAAGACAAGCACTCAAGCCTCTACACAGAAATAACAACTCAACATTCTGGTAAATAACCTCATTGTCTTTTTTCTATACATGTAGTCATTGTTTGTTACAAAAACGGCTTCATATTGTGCAAATTTGCCACCCATTTCTTCTGCTTGTATTGTGAGAATCATCTCATGCCTTCAAAATAGAGCTCCATGATTTTTAATGACTGCATAACAGTCCATTGGATGGCTATAACTTATTAATTTAACCATTTCTCCTTGTTGACTATGTTTATTCTCCCCCTTTTATTATTATAAATTGTACTACTGGCAAGAATTACAGTCTTTTTCAGAGCTTTCCCTGCCCTCAAATGTTTCTGAGGTTCCTCAAGGGTGATGGCACCATCCTTGACACTTGTCACGGAAGAGGGAACTCAACCTCTCACATCAAAAGTGATGACCTCATCACTAGAGGACATGGGAGTCTCTTCCTTCTAGAGGTAAGAGTGGAGCCCAAATTCCTGAGGGAGGTGCACTGGGGCTGTGCCATTGCCCTGATACCTGCTGCTAATGCCCTGAACTTTAACTGTGCCAACGCTGCCCATTGGCATAGGCTGAAGAGCAGTATGTATGGCTCTCTCCCCTTTGTATCACACCATATCACAGGGGTCTCAGTATTGCTGCTTGGGCACCAAGGTGCCACAGAACTTTGAGAAGCTGCTCCTTTGCTTCTGCCTATGACACAGACAGGCAGCTGGGCTGGTTGGGGATGGATCTGAGTAAGAGCTGCCACGTGCTACAGGAGAACTGCCCCATAGGGTTTTCTTGGCTGTAATCTTTACAGAAGCAGATTGTCAGGTCTTTCTCCCGAGGAGCTGCTCGGTGGGTTTGAACCGCCAACCTTTCGGTTAGCAGCAGAGCGCTTAACTGTTGCACCACCAGCGCTCCTTAACCATACCATACTCTGAATCCCCACTCCCCTATGACAACTCAGGCTTTGCTGCCAAAGAATCTCATCATGTGAGGCAACCTCTTCCCTTAGGGTAAGTTCTCTCCCTGGGGGCTCCCTGAATGATGGCAGGGGTCACGTTCTAGGCTTAAACAGAGATCTCTACTTGTCAATCAAATTAAAGTCCACGTTCACGTGAAATGATTTTGTTCACAAGAAACATAAGTTACAAATCAAAGCATGACCAAGGGGAGGGGGTGTCAGGGACTTCGACCTTGAAAGACAAACACTTTGCCCAAACCACACCCCTAGCACATTCTCAATGGCATTGAGAAGCCAACCCTTTGATGCCTCCTGATTAAACTTATATTTGGAGTTAACAGCTTTCCAACTGCGGAGATCTAAAAAGGTCTCTGGCCCAAGCAGCAGGAAGACAGGGCGGGGGGCGGGGGGATCAGCATTGTCATTAATAACCTGCATATTATTTCAAGAGAAAATGGTCGGATTTGGGGTGAAGAAGGAGGGGGAGTGCAAACCAAGATGCCCACGTCCTTTGCAAGTGGCTACGGTTGGTTGAGTTATGTCCCTGGCTTGAAAATGTCATGAGGACATCTCTCTCCAGTGCAACCAATTATCCTCCTGCCTGCAGGAGCCAGTGGGTACATTAGCAGGAAACCGATGTGATTAGCACAGAACTGAAATATCCCTTCCGGTATAAGAGCAAAAACTGCAATTCAGCCACACTTGACAGACTTGGGCCTGAGCACCACTGACTTTTCACTTGCCACTCCGCTCAGCTACAGAACATTCCAGTTCCATCTGGTTGCTGAGCCATAAATACTGTTCTCTACCACCTGACCAGAGGTCCTGGGGGAGGCATGGAATTCCAGATAAAGCACTCAGATGATGAGCAGACTGTGTTCTTCTTGGGGCCCTGGAGTCCCGAACATACTAGGAGCCACTTCTGAAAGGATGCAATACCCCATGGTTTGACAGAATTTACAGGTAACCATCGGTCATCTAAGTCAGCGTTTCCCACAGTGCAGCGCTCACACACAGGTGGTTCAGGGACAAGACATGAAATAACACTGATATTAAATAACATTCCCCTTTCAGTCTTAAATGCCAGTGAGAAACCAGTTAACCAGCTGACATCAAGTCAATTCTGACCCTATGTGTGTCAGAGTACAAGTGTGCTCCATAGGGCTTTCAATGACTGATGTTTCGGAAGTAGATCACCAGGCCTTTCTTCTGAGATGCCTCTGAGTGGACTCAAACCTCTGACTTTTTGGTTAGCAGCCAAATGGTAATTGCTTGCACCACCCAGGGACTCCCATTCCCTTCTCAATCCCCTATAATCCTTCTGATTAAATCACAGAGGAAGTCTCAGTTTGGTGTTAACAGGTCTTTAACACCTAGCACTTACTAATCTGTCCTGATTTAACCAAGAGAGATCAGGCCCCTGGTCAGACCCTGAGTACAGCCTCTAGCTGGAATTCAGTAACTTTCTTCTGTTTTCCTTTTATTTGTTTTTATGGTAATCTTTCATTCACGGCAACTGATGCTGGTTTTTCATTTAGGATACTGATGTCGTAAAGTTTTTTTTAAAAAAAATAAATGTATTGGAGTTTTTAAAAGGTGAGTTACTATTAAGAAAACTACTGACTAGTAATACATGGATATGGCAAAACTTACGGTAAATGGATATGGCAAAACTTATGAAGTGGAGTCAAAGTACATCAGTCTGGGCCAACCCCTCCTTTTGAAGACATGAACCCATATAGCTGGCATTCTCTACCCTCTAATGTTTCTCTTTCTGCAAAAATGTATGAAGAATCCTCTGTGTGCCAGGCACAGTGGGGTACTCGATGGTGTAATGGGAATGTGCGATCCCTGCCCTCAAGAAGTTTACAGGCCAATGAGAAATACAAAAGGGTCACAGGCAGTTGTTGTTAGGTGCTGTCCAGTCAATTCCGACTCATAGAGACCACATATGACAGAGTAGAACTGTCCCACAGGGTTTCCTTGGCTGTAATCTTCACAGAAGCAGATCTCCAGGTCTTTCTCCCACAGAGCTGCTGAGTGGGTTCGAACCACCAAACTTTTGGTTAGCAGCCAAGTGCAGGTGCATAATTGTTGCTGTTGTGTACCGTTGAGTCGATTCTAACTCATAGTGACCCTGTAGGACACAGCAGAACTACCCCACAGGGTTTTCTATGCTGTAATCTTTACGGAAGTGGATTGCCAGGTCTCTTCTTCCAGGGAGCCTCTGGCTGGGTTTGACCCACAAACCTTTCAGTTAGCAGCCAAGCGCTTAACCACTGTGCCACCAGGGCTCCTTAACATGCACTTAGTGAGAGAACAAGAACAGGCAATGGGAGGAAAGAGTTTAATTGTGTGTGTGTGTGTTTTATCTTTATTAGAGTAATATACATACAACGTAAATGTAAAATAGTAGAGAAAAGCTTATGATGAGAAACTATGTCTCCTCCCTCACCCCTAGCCCCATTTCCCAGGGGTTTTTAATTCCTACGGCAGTTACCACCGTACTTCTCTAAGCACCCTCAGTTTCTTGATTTATCAGCTTTAGGAATATCTACGGAACCTGTGCCCTGAAAGTGGAGGATTTAGCTCACTTACGTATCGCCCCGTGCCCACATCTGTCTGACTCTCAAAGCCTCTTTGATTTGACCTTGTCTTTCCAGCCTTAAAAACTTCCCACTTCTCCCAACAAGCACCCTCTATTCTAGAGACACCTACCTCCTCACAGCTCTGCAGATGTGCCAGGTCCCTTCCCCATCTGCGCTTCATTCATGCTCCCCATGAACCCTGGAGTCAGACTGACTGGGTCTGAATCCCAACTCTGCTGATCAGTTGCTGTGAGACCATTGCTAAGCCTCAGTTTCCCCATCTGTAAAATGGGAACAATAACAGGACCTACCCTGCTGCCCAGCCTGCAGTCAACATCAGCTATCATTAGGGACCCAGAGACAGGTCAGTTCTGCATAGGTAAGTGGGGGAGACAACCCTGAGCCCTATTTTCCTGCCTACCAGGGTGCTGGCCTTCCGAGGCTATAAACGCTGGCTACTTAGAGCTACTAATTCTGGACAGACTCCGAGTGTAACTCAGACCCCAGCAGGGAGAATCTGGATGAGTCCGTCCATAAATCACACTTGACCACTAATCAGTTGGCTTGTGCTGCTTTCAGTTCCAATAAAGCCAGGCCCGACCCCTTACGCCTTCCGCCTTGCAGCGATCAACGACCCTGGAAGGGAGACAGCTCTGGAGCTAATATTCTGTCCCGCTGTCTCCGTAAATGAGTTGTGAAGAACTCACAGGTTTCCACACCGCCGCTTAGAGTCCCCCCTTGGCCTTCTCTGCCCACTTAGGACTCTTGATTCACGTCTCTGATTTAATAAAATTAGCATCCTCCCTCCACTCCCACCACTGCCAAGACAGGCAGGAGCCCTCCAAAGTTTAAACCAGGCCAGCCCTTAATTAGCGGTAACATCAAGATCACTTTTTCCCCACCATTAGCATTTCAAAGTAAATTCCACGTCTCTGGCTGTCAGCATCTAGGAACCTGGCGCAGGGCTGTCTCTGAGCAGCAGAAAAAAATCACCACGAAGCGCCTGGGGTTCTGGGGACTCAGTAACTTTGCCAAGGCCCCTTCCTCTCAGCTGCTGACTTCATGCCAAGGCCCCTGACTGGCTCCATTTTTCCCATTCTGTCCCCGGGACTGACCTACACACTGTGAAGCCTTGTCACAAATGGGTAGGAGATGGTGCAGCCACTGCGGAAAAAGGTTTGGCGGCTCCTCAAAAGTTGAACATACAGTGACCATGTTGTTGTTGTGTACCTGTGTGTAGCTGGCAGTCTCCACTCCCTAATATTTCTCTTTCTGCAAAAATGTATGGAGAATCCTCTGTGTGCCAGGCACAGTGGGGTGCACAGTGGGGTACACGATGGTGTAATGGGAATGTGTGATCCCTGCCCTCAAGAAGTTTATAGGCCAATGAGAAATACAAAAGGGTCACAGGCAGTTGCTATTAGGTGCCGTCCAGTCAATTCCAATTCATAGAGACCCTATAGGACAGGGTAGAACTGCCCCATAGGTTTTCTAGGCTGTAATCTTTACAGGGGAAACCCTGGTGGCATAGTGGTTAAGAACTACAGCTGCTAACCAAAAGGCTGGCAGTTCGAAACCACCAGGCGCTCCTTGGAAACTCTGTGGGGGCAGTTCTATTCTGTCCTATATAGGGTTGCTATGAGTTGGAATCCACTTGACGGCAATGGGTTTGGTTTTTTAAAAATCTTTACAGGAGCAGATCACCATCAGGTCTTTCTCCCGCAGAGCCACTGGGTGTGTTCAAATTGCCAACCTTTTGGTTAGCAGCGAGCACACTGTTTTGTCAAGTTGATTCCGACTTACAGCGACCCTATAGGACAGAGTAGAACTGCCTCATAGAGTTTCCTAGCTTGTAATCTTCATGGAAGCAGATCAACAGGTCTTTTCTCCCATGGAGTGGCTGGTGGGTTCAAGCAGCCAACCTTTTGGTTAGCAGTTGAGGGCTTAACCATTGCACCACCAGGGCTCCTTAGAGCTACCACATGACCCAGCAATTCCACTCCTAGGTATATACCCAAAAGAACTGAAAGCAGGAATGCAAACAGAAACCTGTACATCGGTGTTCATTGCAGCATTATTCACAATAGCCAAAATGTGGAAACAACCCAAGTGTCCATCAACAGATGAATGGATAAACTAAATGTGGTATATACCTACAGTAGAATATTACCATATTTTTGCGCAAATAACACAAATGCCTTCTTCGTTTGTTTGCCAACCTCGCCCTCCTCCTGCAAGGTATTTTCAGAAGTGCTGCTATGCCAATTTTTTTTACACATTGCTGTTAAAAAAGTCAGCACAGTGCGCTTATGAAAATACCTCAAGGGAGGAGGGCATGGCTGGCAAATGCAGAAGGCACGAGTTATCTGCATAAAGATATGGTACACAGCCATAAAGAGAAATGAAGTCCTACTGCATGCCACAACACAGATGAACCCTGAAAACATTACGTTGAGTGAAATAAGTCAGTCACAAAAGAACAGGTAATGTATTATCTCACTTACATGAGACAAGCAAATACATAGACAACAAAGCTTATTAGTGGTTACCAAGGGTGGGAAGGAGGGGCAGGGGAGGAGTTTTTGCTTAGGGGGCATTGACTTTATATTATTGATGGTGGAATAACTCGGAAAAGAATAGTGATAATGATTGCACGATATGAAAAATATAATCAATGTCACTGAGTTTTACATGCAGAAATTGTTGAACTGGTTAATGTTTTGGTTGCATATTTTTACCACATACACACACAAAATAAAATGGGTAGGAGACACCACTGAAAGTTGTAAACTAAGGCCCCCAGGAGGTGTGTCTTTCTAAGCAGGGAACTGCATGAAAAAGTCTCCACTTAGGGCTTCTCTTAAAAGTTTTGAGATCTGGCCACACTGAGCCCACCTCTTCCTCTGCAGTAATCACCATGAGCTGAGTAGCAGCTGCCCCTTTAGACAGTTTGTCGCAGTCCCCCACAATGCCCTACTGTTTCATTCCTGGGTGTCTTTTTTGTTAGGGGCCTGGCCCCTGGGAGAATTTGAGTTTTGTCCCCTGATATGGGGCTGGATTGGAGGAGACGGGACTGGTTGTAAGAGATGCTGGAGGAAGAGGCAGGAAAATGAGCAATGGCCCACAGACCATTCAGAGCAGATGACACCAAAGGTGAACAAGAAGAGGAAGGGACAGTAGGCCTCTGGCGGTACAGGACACACTCAGGCTGCTCCCTGCCCCACCCTACCCCAGCCTCTCTCTCCCGCCAGCTTCGGTGCAAATAAAATGGACTGCAATGAGAATCTCTGAGAGTGGGGGTGGGGTGGAACGAGCTCCAGATGAGTGGCAGGAGAAATGAGTCCCTACCTGGCTCTGTCACTGTCTTAGTTATCTTGTGCTACTATAACAGAAATACCACAAGTGGATGGGTTTAACAAACAGAAATTTATTTTCTCACAGTTTGGGAGGCTAGAAGTCTGAATTCAGGGTGCAGGCCCTAGGGAAAGGTTTTCTCTCTCTGTCAGCTCTGGGGGAAGGTCCTTGTCTCTTCAGCTTCTGTTTTCTGCTTCCTTGGAGATCTCCATGTGGCTTGGCATCAATCTTCCCCCATCTCTGCTTGCTTAATCTGCTCATTTTATATCTTGTAAGAGATTGACTCAAGACACACCCTACACTAACCTGCCTCATTAACACAACAAAGACAACCCATTCCCAAATGGGATTATAATCACATGCACAGAGGTTAGGGTTTACAACAATTATTTTGGGGGGACACAATTCAATCTATAACACTCTACCCTTTGCCCCCCACCAAATTCATGTCCTACCACATGCAAAACACATTGACCCCATCACATCATCCTCAAAGTCTCAAACCAACTCCAAGTCCAAGATCTCATCTTCTGAATCCTCTAAATCAAATATGGGTGAGACTTTAGGCTTAGTCCCTCCTGGGGCAAAATCCCTCTTCTTCTGTGAACTTGTGAAATCTAGAATACAAGTTATCTGTTTCCAAAGGACAACGGTGGAACAGGCACAAGATAGACATTTCCATCACAAATGGGAGAAATTGGAGGGAAAGAAGGGATAACAAGCACCAAGCAAGTCCAAAACCCAGCAGAACAAATTACATTAGCTCTCAAGTCTTGAAAAGAATCCTCTGTTCTCTGAGACCATCTGGGCAATGGCCCTGCCTCCAGAATCTGGGTGTAGGCCCTCTGGATTCTGGGTGGAGGCCCCTCAGCCCTGGGCTTCAGCTCTGCCTTCAGGCACTCTGCTCTGGAGTGGCAACTCTGCTCCCTCTGCTTTAAGCGGCCCCATTCTCCTAGCCCATCTGAGTGTTGACCCCACACCCTTGGCCTTGGCAGGCCCCCTTCTTCTGCCTCTTGGGTGTGGCAGCCCCATCCTCTCACCATCTCCCTCACACACATTAATGGCAGCCCCGCACTCTGGAACCGAGTTGGCAAAGATCCGACTCTTGGAAACCTAGGAGGCTGTGGCTGGCCCCACTCTTTGAGATTCAGGAAACCATGGCTCTGCCCTTTGAAACCAAGAAGGTCTTGCTTCCTGTGCTCCTTCCAACAGTTCTGTTGTTCTCCAAGCTGCTCCAGGAATGGTCCTTTTCTTTTCTTGGAGGACGACAGATGTAGTTTCTTTAGCCTGTAGAATTCCAAGAGGCAGACAGCATTCTTTCCTTTCATTCTTTCTCTGTCACCTTCAGTCTAAGCTGATGGGTTTTCTGCTGTGGTAGTTGGTTAGATCCATCAGTCACAGGCTTAATCTCTTTAACAAAAGTTTGTGTAGCCACATCCTTGGTGATCATTCTAGGGCATGCGTCCTTAGTTTGTACAACAGAATTTTCTAAATCTTTAAGTTCTGTTTTCATTTTCATTTTTAAGATCATCTCTTTCCGCTTGCATTTTACTATAAATGGCAAGAAGAAACCACACAACCTCTTTAAGATCTTGCTTAGAAATATCATCAACCAGATATCCAAATTCATTACTTACAAGTTCTACCTTCCACCAAATATTTGAACATAATTCAGACAAGCTCTTTGCCAATGCATAAAAAGCACTGCCCTTCCTCCTTCATCCAACCACGTTCATCATTTTCTTCTAATGCCTTACCGGAAGCACATTTAATGTGCACATTTCTAGCAACATTCTGTTGCTGCTGCCATATGTATTCTCTAAGACAACAGAGACTTTCTCTATAGCTCTCCTCACTTCCTTCTGAACCCTCACGGGAATTGCCTTGAAGTCCATATTTCTACTGAGTCTCTTCAAGGCAATCTAGGTTTTTACTATTAGGTGCCTTCAAACTCTTTCAGCCTCTACCTATTTTCCAATTCCAAAATCGCTTCCACATTTTAGGTATCTGTTAGAACAGCACCCCACTATTCTGATGCCAAATTCTGTCTTAGTTATCTACTGCTACTATAACAAAAATACCACAAGTGGATGGCTTTAACAAACAGAAATCTATTTTCTCACAGTTTAGGAGGCTAGAAGCCCAAATTCAGGGTGCCAACTCTAGGGGAAGGCTTTCTTCCTCTGTGGGCTCTAGAGGAACGTCCCTGTGTCTTCTGAGCTTCTGCTTCTGGGTGATCTCCATGTGGCCTGGCATGTGTCTTCTCTGCTCTTTTCGCTTGCTTGTTTAATCTCTTTTATATCTCAAAAGAGATTGACTTAAAACACAGCCTACACTAATCCTGCTTCATTAACATAACAAAGACAACCCATTCCCAAATGGAATTATAACCACAGTCATAGAGGTTAGGATTTAAAACACCTATTTTGCGGGGGCACAATTCAATCCATAACAGTCATTAACCTGATGGCCAAATCCTGACAGTCACCCTGGTCAAACCTTTCCGTAAAGTAAAGCTGTTGCACTGGATTATGGACCTCCAAGTTTCCTTGCAGCTCCTTGTCACTCACCCCAAGGAGGAGGCTGAGTAACCAGAGAGTCTGTCAGCTCTGGAGAGGGACAGAGGGACCCTCCTCCATGGTTTTAGATATTTCCCATACACATACACAGTCTCCATCACTAACATCCATTTGTTGATATAAATTAACCTTTTCTTGATCTTAGGTAATGGGCTCTGCCCATCATGCAGCTTCAAGTCAAGCCCCCAGCTCACCCTTCCAGGCAAATGACACCCCTAACTCCCTCTCAGAGAGGAATTCTGAAGCTAACATTGAGCCCTCTGCTGAGGACTTGGACCTCAGTCTGTTTTCAACTCTGCCAGTCTGCCAATGATTCTTGACTTTTCATTCAACACATATTCATTAAAATTTTTAAAACAGCTTTCATGTGCCAGGCAGTATGCAAGGCCCTATGGCTGTGGGGTCAAAGGAGGTATACAGAGGGTACTGATGCTCTCCCCCTCACTGCTCCCCACAAGAAGGTTAGAAGATGAAGATAATGATCACTTATTGAGCACTTTTTTGTGCCAAGTACTAGGCTAGGCACTTTCCCTGCTAATCTTCCACTGACTTTTCATAATAATCTATTATTATATAAACCTATTATTATTCCCATTTTATAGATGAGTAAAGTAAGGCTCAGAGAGGTGAGAAGCCACACAGCTAAAAAATGGTAGAAGATAAATTTCCTAAAGCCCTTTAAAAAATCATAATTGCAAGCGTCTTTCTCTCTGATCCCACTGCCCTTGGTACAAGAGTATTTTGTCACATTGGTCCATAACTGTAAGTCACTCTCAACTCGTTAAGAGCAAAGATGGGCACTTATTTATTTCTGAATCCATAAACCAAAAACCCGCTGCCATCGAGTTGATTCCAACTCATAGCGACCCTACAGGACAAAGCAGAACTGCCCCATAGGGTTTTCAAGGAGCACATGGTGGATTTGAACTGCTGACATTTTGGTTAGCAGCTGTAGCTCTTAACCACTACACTGAATCCATAGAACCTAGTATAACGTCCCAAGTATAGTAGATGCTCAAAATAAGTTGGACAAATTTAATTTAATTGTTGTTGTTGTTAGGTGCCATTGCGTCGCTTCCGACTCATAGCGACCCCATATACAACAGAACGAAACACTGCTCTGTCCTGCTCCATCCTCAAAATGGTTGTTACGCTTGAGCCCACTGTTGCAGCCACTATGTCAATCCATCTCATTGAGGGTCTTCCTCTTTTTCGCTGACCCTCTACTTTACCAAACATGATATCCTCCTCCAGGGATTAGTCCCTCTTGATAACATGTTCAAAGTACGTGAGACGAAGTCTCATCATTTTTGCTTCCAAGGGGCATTTTGGCTGTACCTCTTCCAAGACAGATTTGTTCCTTCTTCTGGCAGTCCATGGTATATTCAATATTCTTTGCCAACACCACAATTCGAAGGTGTCAATTCTTCTTAGGTCTTCCTTATTCATCATCCAGCTTTCGAATGCATATGGGGTGATTAAAAATACCATGGCTTGGGTCAGGTGCACTTTAGTCCTCAAAGTGACATCTTTGCTTTTCAATACTTTAAAGAGGTCTTTTATAGCAGATTTGCCCAATGCAATGCATCTTTTGATTTCTTGACTGCTGCTTCCATCGGTGTTGATCGTGGATTCAAGTAAAATGAAATCCTTGACAACCTCAATCTTTTCTTCATTTATCATGATGTTGCTTACTGGTCCAGTTGTGAGGATTTTTGTTTTCCTTATGTTGAGGTGAAATCCATACTGAAGGCTGTGGTCTGTGATCTTTATCAGTAAGTGCTTCAAGTCCTCTTCACTTTGTGCAAGCAAGGATGTGTCATCTGCATATTGCAGGTTGTTAATGAGTCTTCCTCCAATCCTGATGCCACATTCTTCTTCATATAGTCCAGTTCCTCAGATTATTTGCTCAGCATATAGATTGAATAGGTATGATGAAAGGATGCAACCCTGAAGCACACCTTTCCTGACTTTAAACCACACAGTATCCCCTTGTTCTGTCTGAACAACTGCCTCTTGATCTATGTACAGGTTCCTCATGAGCACAATTAAGTGTTCTAGAATTCCCATTCTTTGTAATGTTATCCATAATTTGTTATGATCCACACAGTCGAATGCCTTTGCATAGTCAATAAAACACAGGTAAACATCTTTCTGGTATTCTCTGCTTCCAGTCAAGATCCACCTGACATCAGCAATGATATCCCTCATTCCACGTCCTCCTCTGAATCTAGCTTGACCTGCTGGCAGTTCCCTTTCGATGTACTGCTGCAACCACTTTTGAATGATCTTCAGCAAACTTTTACTTGCACGTGATATGATATTAATGACATTGTTCAATAATTTCTGCATTCTGTTCAATCACCTTTCTTTGGAATGGGCACAAATACAGATCTCTTCCAGTTGCTTGACCAGGAAGCTGTCTTCCAAATTTCTTGACATAGACAAGTAAGCACCTCCAGTGCTGCATCGTTCATTTGCTGAAACATTTCAACTGGTATTCCGTCAATTCCTGGAGGCTTGTTTTTCGCCATTCCTTTCAGTGCAGCTTGGACTTCTTCCTTCAATACTATCAGTTCTTGATCATAGGCTACCTCCTGAAGTGGTCCATCATCAACCAATTCTTTTTAATACAGTGATTCTGTGTATTTCTTCCATCTTCTTTTGATGCTTCCTGCATTGCTCAATATTTTCCCTGTAGAATCCTTCAAAATTGCAACTCTAGGCTTGAATTTTTTATTCAATTCTTTCAGCTTGGGAAATGCTGAGCACGTTTTTCCCTTTTGGTTTTCTAACTCCAGGTCTTTGAACATTTCCTTATAATAGTTTACTTTGTCTTCTCAAGCTGCCCTTTGAAATCTTCTGTTCAGCTCTTTTACTTCATCATTTCTTCCTTTCACTTTAGCTATTCTACCATCGATTTAATTGAATGGACTCAAATAGAATCAAATTGATTGAATGGAATTGAAATGAAGAGAACTCTCACCACCCCTTGCCTACTGGACCTGTTTTAGCCAGAATTCTTTTGATTCACAAGTGATAGAGACCTAACCTAAACTAGCTTCAACAAAATTGGAATATATTGGCTCATGTAATAGGAAATTACAGGGTGAGTTCAGGATTCAGATACAGCTAGATCCAGGAGCTGAAATGGAACTTGGTTAGGAAACTCTGTCTCTTTTTTCTATTTGCTCTTTGGCTCTCAGGAGGTGATGGGAAGCATGGCTATTGACAGCCCTGGATTCATGTTGTCCTTGTTAAATAGCCTCAGAAGGAAAGCCATCTCTCCCAAAAGCTCCAGTACAAAATTCCAGGGAAGGCTCTGAACGGTCAGTTGGAACCCACCATTAAACCAATCACTGTGCCAGAAAGAGCAAATATTCTGATTAATTACGTATGGCTACACGTCCAAACTTGTAGCTGGCAGGATTCGGGGGTGGGCGACTCCAACAAAACTGTATGAAATGAGTTCATCACAGGAAAGAGGGGTTTGGACTTCAGGAGAAGAGGGTGGGATGTTTTCAGCAGAAACATATCTTAAAACTCCATTTTTCAGACCGTCCCCAAGACAGACGTGGATGAACCCACAGAACACCCCTTTCCAGTAGTGCTTGAAATATAAACTCCACCATCCCCTAGTGCTTGCTGACTCAGTCTGTCTTCAGTCACTTAGCTCCATCCAGGAATGTCAATACCTTGTTAAACTGATTCCGAATAGAGAAACGATTGTGGAGCCCCTCCCTCCTGAAGCAGATGCCAAAGGAAAATGATTCATTGTCACTCATCCAGAGGCCAGAAGCAGGGAAATTGCTTCCTATCCATTTCTTCAAAAGGAAGGGAAGCAGCTCTTTCCGCCTCTCTCTCTCCCTCTCTCAGCCAACGGCCATGGTGGGGAAGCTGACATGGGATTTCCTCAGAATTCTTTCCCTAGTTCAGAAACATCATCCCGAGGACCTGGACAAGCACAGGGGATTCCTGACACGCTCATCTACTGCTTAGTAGACTGCCATTTGGTATGCATTTTCTGGAAGGTTCTTTGTCCAAAAATAACTAAACTTTTAAAAATGTGTGATGAAGGGAAGAATCTTAACATCTGATTGTTTACATCTTTTTTTTCTCTTCCCGCTGCTGAAGATAATTCTGTGGTTGTCTGTTCAGCATTCCACTTCTCCCCCTGACAGGGAGAATTCATCTCAGTTCCTGAGCTTTTATGGTGCAAAGTTGGGTATAGAAAGAACTGGATACATGAGGGCAGGGGAGTCTCATTTTTGTGAGAGGAGAAATAATAAAGGAGAAAGGAAATGGGCAGATGAAGAAAAGACAAGATCCTAAGATGGTTGGGTGTCAGTGGAGAGTGATTACTATACCCATTTAACAGGTGAGGAAACTGGAGCTTACAGGGGTGCAGGAACCTACACAATATAAAACAGTGGTTGAAAGCTGCAGGGATGTGAGGAAACAGTAATGTGAGGAAAAGGATTTTTTGAAAGGTTTCTACAACATTCAGTCCTCTTTGATGTTCTTTGAGAGGCTCCAATACAGGTTTGCGATGCCTTTGATTTTGTGTGTGTGTGTAGGATTATGCATAATATTCCCTGTATGGCTATACCTCTATTTATTTAAACAATTCCCTATTAGCGGACATTTAAATTATTTCCCATTTATCGAACTTATAAACAATACTGTGATGAACATCTCTGTGCACATCTAAGATGATTTCCTTCGGATAAATCGTCGGGTGCACAGTTTGCATATGTAACCCAATAAAAGCCAAAGCCTAATGGGACTCAGTCCCAATATTTGCTAACAATGTGACATTATGAAATCTATTTAACCTCCGTCAGTCTCTGTTTCCTCATCTGTCAAGTGTGGCTGATAATTCCTACTTCACAGAGTTGTTGTGAGGATCAAATAAGATAACATGTAAAATTGTTCAGAGAATCTGAAGCAAGTTCTACAGATACAAGGTGTGGTTTTGACAGCCTTTGCCCATCAATGTACGTGTGGTGGACATGACTCAGTAGGTTTCCTCTGGGCATCATAGTTGACACCATCCAAGAGAGACTGTCTACCCACTCTACCCTCCCTCTCCACCAAGGCTAGGGATAGAAAATACCAGCCACCACTCAGAGCTGGAAACCTCATCAGGGGAAGGGTTAATCTGGGTACATTTGAGAAGGGTTTCTGGCATTCCAGCATGAGGGTAGAACAATACATCTACCCCAGGAACACAAGGCAAGGGTCTGCTTGTAGACACCATCTGACTCACTTTCCTTTGGCCCTTCGTGTCTGGAGTTATATACCTACATAAAAGAGGAATGGCCTCTCTCTCACTTTCTAATAATGACATTCACTGAATATCTTCTATGTGCCAGGCAGTAAGAGCACTTTACTTACAGTGTTTAATTTAATCTTCACAACAACTCTGTGAGGTAGGTATGATTACTATACCCAGTTTACAGGTAAGAAAACCAAGGTTTACCGGGGTGCAGTAACCTGCACAATATAAAACAACTAATAAAAGGTGGAGCGAAGACTGGAACCCAGGTCTGCCTGATAATTTCTCTTAAAACTCTAGTCCTTCCAGAGTCTTCCATCTCAATAAACAGCAACACCTTCCACCCAGTGGCTCAAGTGAAAATTCAGGAGTCATCCTTGATTTCTTTACTTCTCTCAGTCCTAGATACAGTTAGTCATGAAGTTCTGCCAGCAATAAATCCAAAATACTTTCTGAATCTGTTCACTTCTCCCCATGCCCACTGCTACCACCCTAGTCCAAGCCACCATTTTCTCTCACTGTACATATATATATATATATATATATATATATATATATATATATAGCATATATATATATATATATGCTATTGTCTATTTTCACCCCCAACCCCTCTGAAGATTAGTAGCTCTCTCTGAAGGGTCGTTCGCGGGGCAGAAAAGGGGCCAGGGAACTGGTGATTTTCATTATAAGTCTTATCACACTATTTGACTTTTAAAACTATCCTCATGAGTTGCCTTGATGAAAATTAAAATTACATATTCAGAAGTCTAAACCACATACGCGAATTATCTATTCAAAAATTAATTTAAAAAATCATGCAGCCTTTCAGTCTCTATCAAATCATCCTGCTTTATTCTCATCAGAGCCCTTCTCACTATCTGTTTATTTATTTTTATTTACTTACTGTCATGAATTGAATTGTGTTCCCCCAAAATATGTGTATCAATTTGGCTAGGCCATGATTCCCAGTATTGTGTGATTGTCCACCATTTCGTCATCTGATGGGATTTTCCTATGTGTTGTAAATCCTACCTCTGATGTTGCTGAGATGGGATTAGCGGCAGTTATGTTAATGACTCAATCTACAAGATTAGATGGTGTCTTAAGCCAATCTCTTTTGAGATATGAAAGAGAGAAGCCAGCAGAGAGACACGGGGACCTCATACCACCAAGAAAGCAGCGCCTGGAACAAAGTGCACCTCCACCTCAGGGGCTCTGTCTTCATTTGGGCTTCCCAAATGACACTCATTGGGCTGCCAGGACAGGTTTTGAGTGCACAGATGATTCTAAAGCTTAAATAAAAAACCCAAATGCTGAAGTATTTAGTACACATCTCTAAAATTTACTTTGAAATGCATCATAGACAGACATGAGCGATCAAGCAATTACAGTAAAAAGCTAATGGTAGAATGTAGGTGGTAGGTTTATGGTCATGGCTTGTAAAGTTCTTTCAACTTTGAACATTTCCACAGCAAAACGTCAGGGGAAAAATGTGACTATCTTTCGAGGACTCCACTCTGTCCTCCTCAGAGCCCCAGTCAGTATTCCTTGTCTCCTCCCTCGAGACTCCTGAGTAGAAGAGAACAAACAAAAGGAAAGAGTAACATGTCTGGCTCAGCTATGGGGGATCCAGTGTGGTCTGAATGAAAATCAACGAGGTTACGTGAACACTGAAAAACCAGGGTCTCCACTGCCAAGGCCTTTTAAGATCGAGATACTGCAACTGATGAGAAGTCCATCACCTGAGGCACCAACTGATATCTGGACCAGGATACATGATTCTGTGGGGCCTGCAGGACTCCGGGGCTGGTCTTGTTCTGCCTCCCATGCTCCTCAGCTGTGACAGGAACGCTGCCTTTCATGGACTGGCCTGTGCTCCTTGCTCCCCACAACTTCTCAGCTGTTAGTAACGATTAATCGCAACAATGACATTAGTAGCTACTAGCACAACAGTAAGTGATACGGCCATGCTAAGCACGCTAAATCCCAAAAAAACAAAAACCAGTTGTCATCAAGTCAGTTCTGACTCGTGGAGACCCCACGTGTTGCAGAGTAGAACTGCACTCTATAGGGTTTTCAAAGCTGTGATCTTTCAGAAGCAGATCACCAGGCCTTTCTTCTGAGGTACCTCTGGGTAGGTTTGAACTGCCAATCTTTTGGTTAACAGTCAAGTGCATAACCATTTGCACCACCAGTGGACGCCTAAGCATTCTAGAACCACTCAATTATTCCATCATCAGAAGAGTCAAGCAGCAAGATATTATTATTCTATCAAACCCACACCTTTTACTCTCTGTGCCATCTAGGCAAGCTAATTACCCTCTCGGAGCCTCAGTTTCCACATCTGTAAAATGGGGACAATTAAGATGCCTGCAAAGGGCTTAGTCCAAAGCCTGGCTCATAGCAAGTGCCCAGGCAAAGGTGAAAACTCAGTCTTCAGAGAAGTCAAGTGATTTGTCCAGGGTCACACAGCCAGGATTAGGGTCTAGGTTTTCTTGATCCTAAAACCAGTGCTCTCGGCCACTATAGTGTGCTTAAAGTCAGAGCTCTCTTTAGCTGGAGGCACCAAAGGGAAATCTCTGCCTTCCTTTAATTAGATTAAAAGAGCCATCATGCGCATGTAAACCAGCGAGCCATAATCCACGGATGCCGCTGCATTTTAAACAGAAATTCAGGGCACACGGTTCAGATAGGATGGAGCAGCTGGTGGTTGCTGACAGCACACACCATGCCGCTGCCCCAGTAAATCATTCTGCCCTCTGAGGGGGTGTGAGGGCTGAGAGGCATGTGCAGCAGGGCAGCCTGGGGAGGGCCGGGGACACTGTAAGCCCCATTCTGAGAGGGTGAGCACCTTGGGACACGTGTACAGACCGCATGCTCTTACTGTTTTCTCTGGCTTTGGAAGCAGGGGAAGAAAGAATGAATCTCTCAGCTCCATTCTTCCCAAACCCAGCTGGGGGTCACATCACCTCGATGACTTGACAAAAACGCACATTCTCTGGCTCCATCACCTGACCTAGTGATTCAGATGCTGCAGGGTGGGGCCTGGGGATATGTACTTCAAGCCTGTCACAAAATGTTTCCAAGGCAGAAGACAACCACACTGTCATTAAACCCTCACAACATTTCTGAGGGGTTGGGATTTTTATACCCATTTTGCTGATAAGGGTACTGAGGCTCAGAGCAGTTAAGAAAATTTGCTCAAGGCCATACAGCTAGTATGTTGTTATTGTTAGCTGCACACAACTAGTATATCAGGATTCACTCAGCTCTGAGAAAGAGAAAACCCAAAATTTTAAAATGCCTTAAACCAGATGGAAGTTTATTTCTCTCTCACAAAATCAAAACCGGAGTTAAGCAGCTGAGGGGTCCAGGCTCCTTCTAGCCTGATGCTCGGCCACCTCAGCACAAGGCTTCCACCTCATGGTTCAAAAAGGGCGCCCCAGTTCCAGCAACCATAACTACCTTCCAGTCTTCGGGAATATGGAAAAGAAAGAGCACCTTCTATAGATGCTGTGTGGAAGTTTTAGACACCACTGCCTTTTATATGTTAGTGGCCATAACTTCTCACTTGGCCACACTCAGCTACCAGGGAGCCTGGAAAATAAAGCGCTTATCTCCAGTTTCGAAATCAGAAGCTGTCTTATTATACAAGACAGCAAGGGTGGATAATAAGAAGCTACGAGCAGCGTTTGTCATAAAGAAGAGGAATTTTAAACACCAAGTGCAAGGCGCTTTGTATTTCTCATCTTACTTAATCTTAACAAGACCAGTGAGGCAGGAGGCAGAAGCCATTATTATCCTTGTATTATAGATGAAGACACTGAGACTCAGAGGAGTTAAACAGCTTGCTCAAAACCAGACAGTACATGGCCGAGTTTGATTACTCTGTTTCTATGCTTTCTCCTCCCTACACGATGCTATGACACAGCAGAGGGCTAGAGGGGGATTCCTCTGATGAAGAGGCCTAACTGTGGGAGAGATGCCTTCCATCTAGTTTTGAATCCATGCACTTGGAGAAAAATCACAGCTACTGTGATGGTTGGTTTTATGTGTCAACCTTGCTAGGCTATGGTTCCCAGTAGTTTTGCCAAACACTAGACTAGTTGCTGTTCCATAATGTAATCTAAGGTGATGTAAATAATCAACCAGCTGACAGGCGAGCTTCTTAGGGTGTGCTCTGCCTTCAGACTATAAATAGATATTTTGGCAGAACTTGTTCTCTTCACTCTGCACTTTTCCCATCGCCTGACCTATGGATCTTGGGACACAAGCCTGCAGAAGTCTCTGGCATGCCACCTGATCTACGGATTTTTGGACTTGCCAGCCCCCACAATCACATGAGCTAAATCTCTGAAGTAAATCAATCTCTCTCTCTCTCTCCTGCCTCCTTCCCTCCCTCCCTCTCCTCCTTCTTCCTCTCTCTCCCTCTCTGTATATGTCTCACTGGTTCTGTTTCTGTCGAGAACCCTGACTAAAACAGCTACCCTATCATCCTGGCTGAGGAAGTAGAAGAGATGGGCTGGCTCTGTAATGTGAACCACCCCGACAATATGTGGGGAAACACCTAGATGCCCCACACACTGACGGATTGCATAGAGCTTGCTGTTGCTGACCCTCTCTGGTTTTCTCAGTCCAAGCACTACTCCTCATCTGGAATGAGTTAAAGTAGCCATCTCTGTATTGTCCGTGTCAGAGATAACCCCAGGGGCCCAAGAATCAAACGCTTCTTCTGGATATCAGTACCTTCTGGCCAGGGCCTTTGCACTTGCCCTGCTATTCCTTTTACCCCCAAGTGCCCTTATCCAAAGTCCTAGCTTGGCTGGCTCCATCTCATCATTCAGTATCTTAAGTCACCTTCCCAGAAGTCTCCCTGGCATACCTGTCCAGAGTTTGAACACCCTAGCCAGCACACATCAGATGCAGACATTGATCTCTTTAAAGGAGTTTGATTCTTTTCCAGATGAGGAAAGATGTGATTTCTGTGGCCCCAAAATCCCCCACACTGGCAACGCCAGCTTCCCCTCTTTGCCAGGGTCTACACACCAAGTCACATGTGGGATCAGAACTCAAGACAGGGAGAATCAACATACCCCTTTCCGTCCTGTACTTTTCAACCCTGGGCACATCCTGCTTCTATTTGAGTGACTGTCTGGGCTGGCAGAGAAAAGCAAATGAGGGGGAAATCTTCAAGGCCCT
Source organism: Trichechus manatus latirostris (assembly GCF_000243295.1). Taxonomy (NCBI): domain Eukaryota; kingdom Metazoa; phylum Chordata; class Mammalia; order Sirenia; family Trichechidae; genus Trichechus; species Trichechus manatus. Next base: position 4,955,363 of record NW_004443997.1, read on the forward strand.
TCAACCAAGCCAAGAGCTCCGAGTTCCACTGTCTGGTAACCCACCCCCACCCTGCTGACAGGCCTCCCATGAGTCACCCAGAAATTTCTACCTAGATTTATGAAATCCATTTTCCCTGAGACAGACTAAGCAGTTTATAGTGAACCAATATCATTAAGTTAATGATTCCCCATAAATTATTACCCACATAGCCCAGTTAATCCCACAAATGGAGCATTAATGGTGGAGGATCAATTGTTGGCTTTTCAGAATCCCCTGGAACAATCTTGGCTTAGGCAGGTGATGCTCCCTAACAAGGGCTTGCTTATTGGGATTGGATCCCCACCCCATAATAACGTTCCACTTGCCACTTTGGGGCTCCCTCTGCAGCCTAGGTATGACCTCCCCATCAGAGAGGCCCCAAATAAACATCACAGCTGGGAATGGTTTTTGTCTCATTTCATTCTTGGCTGTGACTTCTCATTTCCCATTGACGTTTGATTTATTTATCTGTTTATGAAGTGACCTGTTGGGCTTACAGCAACAGCGATAGACATTTGATCAAATAGAGTCGCAAATCTCATCTTCCACCAGCCTGAATTTTTATTCCATCATTACTTAACAAAATAGAATTAAGCTGGAGAGAAAGCGGGCTCTTGCATTATGCATTGTCCTCTTTTCACTGGTCTTTAGGCTTCCTCCTGGTGCTGCAGCTTTTCTGTATCCTTAAGTGTGACCAGTAGAAAGCAGTTCTATCTCTAATATCTGGGGAATTTTGTTCTCTGCTCTGATTTGCCTGTGTTAGTAGATCTGTGCAAGGGACACAGATTTCCTGAGCATCAGATCATCTTTAGCCAAGGTGGATCCCATGGGGCAACACTCTGCAAAGGTTTTTCACAGACAGTCCCTGGGTGGTAAGCACTCACCTACTAGATGAAAGGTTGGCAGTTCACACCCACCCAGAGGCGAAGGTAGGCCTGGCTATCTGCTTCTGAAAGCTCACAGCCTTGAAAACCCTATGGGACAGTTCTACTCTGTACAAAAGGGGTTGCCACGAGTCAGAATTGACCCAACAGCAGCTAACAATAACAAAGATACTAAGATAATCTGACTTTAAATCCAGGATGACAATGATTTTCACCCACAGCATGGGTCATTGGTGGAAAGGAATCAAGATGGCAGTTTTAACAGCAGGGGGTCTGGTGCAAAGTTCTGAGATGGGCTTCAGGGCCTTTAGGAATTCCTATTATGCAAAACTCTGTGTATGTATACATGGAGATTTTTTTCTAAGGAAAGATCCATAGCTCTGATCAGACACTTGAAGGGGTTCGAAACCCAACCTAGGTTAAGATACACTAATCTAGAATATGGAAGTCACATAGAAGATGGATTATAGATCCTTGTCGACTTCAAGCAGTCAGCAGTCAACACATATATATTTAAATTACCTAACTGCATGGAGTATTGTGAAAAACACAAAAGAGACAAATAACAAGAGGAACAACATCAGATCTTGTCACTCTCCTGCTTAAACTTCTCCAGTGGTTTTCCACCACACTGAAAATAAAATCCATACAGTTTACTGTGGCATACCTGTCTCTCCAGTCTCAGTGCTTACTCTCCTCTCCTTGGCTCATTATGCCATTGACATGCTGGCCTTCAGCAGCTCCTAACATACATCAAGCTCTTCCCCACCTCAGGGCCTTTGCACTTGCTGATCCCTCTGCCTGAAGTGCTTTTCCCTCATTCTTCACTTAGCCACTTAGCCTGTGTCTTCTTATCTTCCGGACTCAGAATGAAGGTCACTTCATAAAGACCTGCTTGAACTCATGTGATTCTATCATATATTGGGCCCCCTCCTATCTAATCCATTGTCTGTCTCCTCAGCTAGAATAACAGCTCTTGAGGGCAGGGGCTTGTCCCTTCCATTCGCCATCCTGTACCTGGCACAGAGCTGATGATCAACAGGATTGAATGGATGAATGGGCATGTCACTTCTCCTCTCTGAGTCTTGGTTTCCTTATCTATAAGATGAAGGTCTGGACTATGGGTGGTTTTCAAATTATGCCTCCCAGGACCCAAGTGGTTCCCCAAAGTGCCTCAGGACTTGGGAAAAAGAGGTACAAACAGCGATGTTCCTAGTCTCCAACTCCCACCTCATCAATATAGTTTAAATATTGCAAGTTGGAATAAGATATTATTGGAAGAAAACACATGCCGCAGTTTAAATATAAGGTTTCAAACTGCTAGACTCTGAACACCGTTCCAACTCTAAAGTCAATGACCTGTAATTAACACCCACAGTGAGTGGTCAGAGGTGGAGGAGCCCCCAGGAGCATGGAGGAAGGAGGAGATGCCACTCTGTGGGGCTAGTTGTAGAAGGCCTGATGGAGGAGAGGCTACCTCAAAGGACAAGTTACGAAAACAGGAACGGGGACAGGATTTCAGAGCCAGGGAAGTAAACACCTACCAACCAAAAATAAAAACAAACTCCACTACTGTCAAGTCAGTTCTGCTCATGATGGCCCCATGTGTTACAGCGTAGAACTGCTCCATAGGGTTTTCTTGGCTATAATCTTTATGGAAGCAGATTGCCAGGCCTTTCTTCCATGATGCTGTTAAATGGGTTGAACCGTTAGTAGTGGGCCACCAAGGGACTTTACAGCAACTAACAAACCAAAACCAAACTCATTGCTGTCGGGTTGATTCTGACTAATAGCAATCCTATAGGACAGAGCAGAACTGCCTCATAGGGTTTCCAAGGCTGTGATCTTTACAGAAGCAGATGCCACATCTTTCTCCAGGGAAGCAGCTGTTGGGTTCCACTACCAGGGCTCCTTATAGCACCTACCAAAAAAAAAAAAAAAAAACCCAAACCCGTTGCCACCAAGTCAAGAACAGTTCTAAGACAGTGGTTCTCAAAGGTTGGTCCCAGTACTAGCAGCATCAGCATGGCCCGGAACTTGTTAGAAATGCAAATTCTCAGACTCCATCAAAGATCCCCTAAATCAGAAACTCTGTGGGTGGGGCCCAAAAATCTGTTTTTAACAAGCCCTCCAGGCAATTCTGATGAGCGAGCTCAAGTTCTAGGGTTATAAGAGTAAGGCAAGAAGGGCAGGATATCTGCCTAAACCCAACTAGAAGATAATCGTGACAGAATCCTGGGGGATAAGCTGTCTCATTTTAGTGTTTCTCAACCCTGATGCACATTAGAATGCACAGAGCAGAGCTGCCTCTGGATTGTTAACGCCCAGGTCACATGGCAGACCCATTAGATCGGAATCTCCGGGTGTGGGACCTCCCTATATGACTCCACGGTAAAGCCATGGTTGAGAAGCATGGTATCTGTACTTTTCTGTAGAACAGGTAGCAAGGATAGCCAGGATCCAGGACACCTGGTCATTCAGCCTGATAATTTAGTTGCTGGGGCTCACCCAGCTTCTGAAGAGAGGCTGATGGTGGTACTACTCAGGAAAAGAAATTAATGTATAACAAAGTGGAGAATGTATTGAGTTAAACAGTAAGTGTGAGAAATACACTTCATAAACAGTTCTGTGAAAGGGAGGGGGAGGGGAAAGAGGGGAGAGGACAGGTGCTGTCTTTGCTGGTAGAGATATTGATCCAGTAGAATTAGACAAAATGGCCTAATGGTTAAGAGGACATCTCAAGAGAAAAGAGGCTCTACAGCGGAGTTCCAGAGGATGTTATGCAGAAGACAAGGAAAGCTCATACGTGTGACATAATGGTCAGGACTATGATATCTGGAGTTCGACTGCCTGGGTTCAAATCACACTGCCACCATTTCATAGCTGTGTGACTTCAGCCACATTGCTCAACCTCTCTGGACCAGTCTCTTCATTTGTAAAATAGGGGTAACAACAAAATCAACCTTACAGGCTTGTTGTGATGATTAAATGGTTAATCCCTGCAATGTGCTTACAGTAGTGCTTGACATTCAACAATGGGTAGCTATATTCATTGTTGCTTTTGTTTATAGCATTGTGGATATAAAAGGATGCATTGAGTCAGGTAGCCTCAAGGACTTGGCATGGGGCATGCTTCTTTTCTTCCCCCAGTAACATGGTTGTGACCCTTGTAAATCAACCATGTGTACATGAATCCATGCAGTGTCAAATGTTCTATTGTGTCAACTTGTTAGAAAGCACAGCGATTGTTGCTTCAACTGTCCTCCTGCCTCTGATCACCACCAAAGAGGATCAAATTAGCCCTGAGGGTGTAGGAAGAGCTCAGAGACTTTCAGTCAGTACAGTAGCCGGGCTGACATCAGAGCCCACTCATGCTCTAAACACATAGAAAAGCTGTATAAGATATAACACTAAAAGCTTCAAATACATAGCTTGGATCAAAATAAAAATTAAAAAAAAAAAAAAAAGGAAAAGAGAAGCCCAGGTTTCAGGAAGGAAAATAAAACTAGAGGAGCATTACAGACCCCCAGAACTGTATACAGAGAGTCATAATATCAGTACCTGGAAAGCCGAACTGCAGCCACAGGAAGAGAGCTGGAAAAGCCCAGTGTAGAGAGCCATAAAGAACTTCCCATTCACAAAAGGGGCACTTGGAAACGCTACCCATTGGCTTTGGCAAGTGGCATACAAGCAGACAAACTACCCCGGACTGTGGTTGAAAAAAGGATCACCTGAGATTGGATACAGCCTGTACTATAAGCTTTCCCAATCCAGGGCCCCTGGGAATCCCGAAGAAAAAATTCCCACTGAAGATGAGCTCAGAGTTAAAAATCACAAAGCACATAAAGAAACCAATTCCCCATGGGAGTCAGAAGATGCAACAATGAGAATTCACACCATAGAAACTATATGAACAAGACCTATTTAAGTCTCTTTGAGGTTATTTGTTGTATATGTTCAATAAAAGTCCCCGGGTGGCACAAATGGTTTGTGCTCCACTATTAACCAAAAGGTTGCAGTTTGAACCCGCCTGTTGGCGCCAAAGAAGAAAGGCCTGATGATCTGTTCCTATAAACATTAAAACCAAGAAAACCCTATGAAGCAGTTCTACTCTGTAAGACATGAGGTAGCCATGAGTCAGAATCAACTTGACGGCAATTTTTTTTGTTGCTGTTATGTTCAATAAAATAAAGAGAACAGAGTCAACAGCGGCTACTGCACATTAATCATAAGACACAAAGCAAGCATGAAGGGGATTTATGTAGTGAGCATTAGATTGTTGCCTGTTCAGTTTCTGCCTGCTGATTTTAAAGATGTGACGGAGAGGAGTCGAGAAAAGGACACTGCTTACAGGTGTGCTGACTGGTATGATCTTTCTAGAAAAGGCAAGTTACCAATACGGATTGGAAGCCTTAATTTTTCTGTACACACCTTGGAGAAATCCACTTTAAGGAATTATTTTAAACAAATAAGAATGGATATAGGTAAAAATCAGCTATGAGGATTTTTTTCAGTGCTGGTTATAACAGTGAAAAATTGGAAACATCCTAAACATCCAGCAGCAGGGGATTTGTCAGATAAATGAGGATACATCCAGATGTCGGGATTCTAGGAGGTCATTAAAATGGATGCTGGAGAAGAATGTTTAATGACACGGAAAGATGGTCATAACATTGCAAGTAAAGCAGGCTATGAAACTGCATGGGCAATGTGATTCCGTTTCGTAAATATAGGATAATATAAATATATGGTTTAATATTCAATTGTGGAAACTTAATTATGAAAAATAAATATAATCCTTGAAATGAATTTCTCAAACAGGATTATCTTTGACTGGCAATGCATTATGTCATTGATGGAGAGACACCACCGGCCCAGCAGGAAAATTAAAATTATCTTTAACAGGAAGGGATGCAGAAGCTTTTGGAAACAGTTATGTGAAGCAGAAAATAACACAGCTCCTCCCAGAAAGAGACAAACTTTCCAGTTTACCTCCCGTTCTCCATGAGGGTGACAGCTGTCAGTGATATCATCGTCACAGTAAGGACTCATCCCATGCAAGAGAAGGTCATTGCCATTGCTCTCCAGGCTTTCCTTCTCACCTGACCATCAGGTGAAAGTAACTGATGCAAAAAAGCCCAGTCCATCTCATTCCTGGAATTCACTGCAAGGCTGGGTAAAGAGGAGGTGGGATCCTTCAGTAGCATCCCATGGAACATCATAGCTATGTGAGGTCCAATACTACAGGTGGGACTACAGGATTTTTTTTTTTCCTGTTCTTTGTTCTTGCTTATATTTCCAAATATATTATGGTATATTAATTATGACAAGCTAGATGGTAACAAAATAACTCCTAAATCAGTAGCTTAACATAAGAGCTTATTTTTTGTAAACTGAGGCAGGTTTGCTCCCCTCCCACCGCCCCCATCTTGTAACTATGGCATCTAGAACTTGATGGATGACTTAGGAAGGGAAAAGAGAGGATAGAGGTGTCATACTAGCCCTTAAATAGCTTAGGATAGAAGGGATATAGTATTTCTACTTACCTTTTATTGGCAAGAATTAGTCACATGGCAAGGCACTGGGAAGTATATTCCTCCCTTGTACCAGTAGAATAAACCAGATACAGAGGACCCTAGTAATCCTGACCACCTCTCTAATAAATATTATTTTTAAAGCACTCACCAGGATGGTAGAATTAATAGAAAAAAGGATTTCTGTGCTTCGTCTCCACAGGAAACTCATTCACATTAGGTTGCTTGTTGTTGTTGTAAATTGCCATCAAGTCAATTCCGACTCATGGTGACCCCATGTATGTGTCAGAGTAGAACTGCTCCATTGGGTTTTCAGGGCTGTGACATTTCGGAAGTAGATCACCAGGTGTATCTTTCATGACACCTCTAGGTGTACTTGAACCACCAACCTTTCGGCCAGCAGTTGAATGCTTAATCGTTTGCACCACATAGGATGTGTGCACAATGTTGCTAGATTTTGTAAAATAAATGGAATAAATTTCCCAGGTCTTGGGAAATTCTTGATAACCCCTCCCCCAGTCCCACCTTCACAGACACCTGAGACTTCCCCCACCACGGAGCAACCAAATTCAGAACACAAACTCCTGTACATGATGGGTTCAGGATGGTTAACCTGGAGGCAAACCAGTGTCATCACAGCCCCACGTGCTTTCTATCTTTTTATACTGCCACCACAGCATGGGTTCAGGATGGCTGCCACCGCCTGAGATACCTTGATCTCCCAGACTTTCATCCAAAGGCAGGAAGAGGCATTTCTCATGGTGCAACTCCTTTTATCAAGAAAGGACTCCTTTTTCAAAAATAGGAGGAGGAGGAAATGGAATGTATGGTTAATAGCCTCCATGAACAACTGCCTGCTTTGCCATGAGACCAGAAGAACTGGATGATGCCTAACTACCATTACTGAACATTTTGATGAAAGACTCTATAGAAGAATCCTGATCAAAAAGGGGAAAATGCAGAACAGAATTTCAAATTCTCATGGAATCCAGACTTTCTGGAGCCATCGAGGCTGGATGACTCCCTGAAGCTACTGCCCTGAGATAATCTTTAAACCTTAAACCAAAAAATCCCCTGAAGTCTTCTTAAAACCAAACAATAGCTTAGCTTAACTAGTAAAAAATGTCTGCCATGAGCATTATGCTCTTTTAAGAACTATCTATATGGGATCAAAATGACAAAGCAACTCAAAGGATTTGATAGGACACTTGGGGGCAGTGAGTTTATGGGAAGGGGGAGAAACAACTCAGAAAAGGAGGGTGAGAATGGCTGCACAACTCAAAGAATATAATCAATGTCACTGAATTGCACATGTAGAAATTGTTGAACTGATGTATGTTCTGCTGTGTATATTCTCAACAACAAAAATAAAATCAATTATTAAAATAAAAGGAAGGACACCTTTCCCCAGAATCTCCCCTTCCAGCAGACTTGCCTCTATCTCATTGGCCAGGGTTGCACACCCCCTATGCCTAAACCAATCACTGGACAGAGGAGTGAAATTATCATGATTTTACTGAAATAACCAACATTCTCCACCCTGGAGTAGGGAAAGGGGCCCATGTAGCACATGAGTGACCAATATCTAATTCAAATTGGGGTTCTGTTAGCAAGGGAGAAGGGAGAAGTGGCTGTTGAGAGAGAATCAACAGTCTTCTACAGATGGAATAGGCAATGCTTGCTGTAGGTCAGGAATCATCTACATATTCATTCACTCAGTAAACATTTCTTAAGCAATGACTCAGACCCAGGTACCTGCTGGGCACTATGGAATCAGAGAGGAACTAGACATAGCCCTACACTCAGTTGACTCTGAGTCCAGTAGAACTGATCAGACATGTAATCAAATGATCATAACAGACTGTGATAGGTTCAAAGATCAATGTCTAAGTTACAGATGCAACATGGAAGAGGACTTGAAGGCAATCAGGGGAGGCTTCTCAGAGGAGGTGACATTTAAATTGGCTCTTGCAGGTCGAGTAAGAGTTCACCAGTTAGACAATGTGGAAAGAGCAGTCCAGGAAAAAGCAGAAGTGAATGAATGAATGATTGAATGAATGAAAAAGACAATAAGAGAAGATTCTTCAAGGGAAAACAAGCCAGGTGAAAGAGGGCAGTACCAGCTTTCTGAGGCCCTAACCAGTAAGCCCTTTGAGAATGTCGAGAAGAGTCTGTGGGTCATAGTACCTGCGATTATGTGCACTATTGACTGTGTAACTTTAGAGTAATTGCAGGGTAAGAAAATGAAATGCATTCAAGTACAGGCAGACACCTTCAGCAGAAGTAATAAATCTGAAAACCCTTCCAGACACAGACCTTTATGGGTGTGAAGTGACTTAGGAAGAACCAAAATCATGTACAATGGCGAATTGCATCCTAATGTGGTGGAACCTTGGAACCCAACCACATTCCTGCCTTTTTCAGATCTTTCCAAAGAATTAACACTTTGGTGACCACTCCTTTTTCTGGCTATGGTGGGGAGATAGGAGAGATTTAAGAAAGGCAAATAGGAAGACCTGGGGGAAGGAGATGGCCAGTTCCCATGGAGAGCTTCCCCACTGGTGTCTCCCTGGAAATCTGGAAATGCGTGGTCACAATGGGCTGGCTGGGGACTCTTCCTGCCAGCAAGATTTTATTGCTGTTTTTTCTTTCTGAAAATGATAATCAACTCTCTTCATTGATTTGAATACAGGCTCAACTGGAGGCAGAGGGATGGACAATTTGACTTCTCAAAATCCTCCTTCAGCCTTATGCTGCACGAAGCAGCATGGCAGAGGGGATAATGATGATGGCTGATTTTGCATTTCTGCAGGTAAGAATTCAGGCCCCTGCCCTGCTCCTTTGATGGTTGCAGTGTACCTCTCTTTACATAATAGACAGATTCCTTCATGTTAATGCCTTCAAATCAAGCCACACTTTCCTCAGAATGGCCTTCAACTGGCCAGACTCTAAATCTCTTGCTATAGGTTTCCCTCCCCATCCCCAGAGCTTCCAACAAGCAGTTACAGATCTGTAAACACTCCAAGGATGCTATTTAAAGACAACCCTTTGTAAATCAAAGAGTACTTCTGAAACACAAATGCATGAAATCACCTCCTAATTTGCCTAGTTGGTGGGTTTGGATTTGCTTGCTTGCTTTATTCAGACTGTTTTGGATCCAGTTGCAGGCTGAGAATCAACAGCCTCAGCCATAAGTATACTGGCTGTATTGTATTGTGTTCTGTGCAACGCCAGGTGTGATGTCAACCGAATGACATATTTTTTTCAATACTAAAGGTTACATATCCTAGTGAATACTGCCTTTCAAAGTTCTCACCTTGAGAAGGTAAATGCTTTTCCTACCACTCTTCCTTGAGGACCTAGAGCATCCCTGCAGTATCTCTCCCCCTCCTCCTTCTCTTCCTCTTCCTTTCCCTAACAGTAGGGTCCTTTAGGTAGGGACTGTGCTGGTTTGATTTTGTAGCCTTACATGCAGCACCTGATTGGCTATCACCTCCACCATCCCCTCCATGGGTCTTCTCCTCATTCCAGTTAGTTGGCAGGAATACAAGCAAGAAGAAGAGGGATGCAGGGGTTCAGGTGTGAGATGATGGTGGCTTGGCCTAGGGTGCCCAATCAACCTCCTTCTACATGGGTCAGTCTGAGGAGTTATCCATTGTTTTCAACCAAGTGATGCCTGGTGAAGATAGGACCACAGACAGGAATATGCAAGGGCACCCTCCCCAACAACTCAGGTTAGGCTACATCCTGATTGTCATATTTAAGCAGAAGTTGTGGGGCCAGGAGGGTGTCCACCAACAGGGAGAGGTAGGCTACTTTTGAAGAGGTGGACTACTTTTGAAGCTATGCTCACCGGATATACGGGATGTGGCACTGAAGAAAAAAGAGGTCCCCTCTTATAATCTCTCACCAAAACCCTTACTGACCCTTCAGAACCCTTGTAATACTTTGTAAACCCAGTTATTCATGTGATTGTCTGTCCATTGTCTGTCTCCTAACCTTTGAATTTCAGGAAGTCAGGGGCAATGTTTCTTTTATTTACTTCTCTAAACCTAGTGCGGAGCCCTGCTGGGGCAGTGGTTAAGAGCTACGGCAAGCTATGGCTGCTAACCAAAAGGTCAGCAGTTCGAATCCACCAGTCATTCCTTGGAAACCTATGGGGAAGTTCTACTCAGTTCTACAGGGTCGTTATGAGTCAGATGGAATCAACTAGACAGCAATGGGTTTGGTTGGGTTTTTTTTTTGTTTTGTTTTTTTTTTTTGGTGTATACCTAGTGGGTACTATAAGTTCTCGCACACATGAGGGCTCAATACATACTGATGGAATGAATGAATGAATGGACAGAAAGATGGACAAATGAACATCTTGTCTCCTGACAGAAGCCCCACACACACACACACACACACACTTGTGCAATCCAGTAGTTGAGTCCCCTGAGTTGGCTTTAAAGCTTAAAAAGGTAGAAGCACTCACAGCGCCCCCTTAGCCCCCATCTTGGCCACTCCAGACACATAAATACAACTGTCCAACCTCACAGAAGAAATCAGAATCAGAACATGACTTAGAACTGATCTGAGACTTAGCAACTGTCTAGTTCAGGAGTTCTCTAGCTTTGGGGGCATGGAAACCTTTGAGAACCTTATGGAAGCCTCACCTCTCCTCACATGCTCATATAAACAGAATTTTGCACAGTATTTCAGAGATGTCACTGAGTATGCATGAGCCACCCCAGGGTCCACAGATTTAGGTTAAGAATCCAATCTCTGATCCAAGGCCCTAGTTTTACAAATGTGGCCAGACAGGGGACATGACTTGTCCAAGATCTCACCACTGGAAAAAGAGAAGGGGAAGAAAACCCTTCTTTGCGCTGTGAGTGGTCAGTCCTTTCTCATTTTCCCATACTCCTCACTTCCTCTGGGCAGAGACAGCCAGCATATTCACTCAGAGCCCAACTTTTCCATTAAAAATCCCTTGTTTTGCATGGAGATGCATTTCCAGAAATTTCTTTTGGACGAAAATCTCCCCAGACCAGGTTTGGGGCTTTGAGGGGAGGAGACCTGCATGCTGATGTGTGTGTTGGGAGAGTTTGGGGGAAGGGCAATGGTTTCTGTCATTAGTTGGGGGAAGTATTTTTCTTTTATTCTCTTTTTGTCTTTTCCCAAGTGTTTTCTGGCCCAGAGGTGAACCAGAACTCAGTTCTGCTCCATAGGATTAGTTAACAATCTTTGACAGTGCTGCATTCTCAGTGGAAGTCTGAACCCCTGCAAAATGCTGAATTATTCACACCAAACAGGTCACATTTGCTGATGGAGCAAGTAGAATTTTGTGTGTCAAAGCAAGATTCATTAAACTGAGTGCTTCAGTAAAGCAAGCACAATTGGGGTCTAATTCATTGGTGCTGCTTGATATCTGCCTCCCCAAAGTGATGGGGGCTGTCTCTGCCCATGTGGGCAGAGAGAGTGAGCCCATCTCTGGCTGTGGCCAGTACATACATCTCCTGAAGGCTTGCCCCAAGTTATTCCTTTCATCCATGCTATCAGGCATTTGGACCATGGAGCTTTCCATGTCCAATCCCCTATGGAGGGCAGAAGGACAAGACTGGTCACTTTTTGGATAAGGGCTCCTAATCCAAAGATGCTATCTTCATCAGGAACCATTTAGTTGCAAGGAATAGAAATCTCTTCAGACTGAGTTGGGCAAAAGGGGGTTGACCGAATGGATAAAGAGGGATCTCATGGATCTGGATGGTGGAGAAAACTGCTGGTCCTTTTAAGAACCAGAACTCATTAGATACTGTGCTCTCCATTCATTTCTCTCTTTCTTTGTCTCACCATATGATAGAAAGAATGAAGTGGACGAATAAAGGAGCGAGTGGATGAATATATTGAAATCCAAGTGCATCAGCTAAGGCAGGTGGCCCCACAACTTCTGCTTAAATATGGCCCCTGACAACCTGAACGTGGCCTAACCAGAGTTGTTGGGAAGGCACGCCCGTGTGTTGCTGTCCGTGGTCCTGAATCATCACTGAGCACAATTTTTTTATCCTAATACTTGGACCCTGGTGGCCTCGTCCAAACTCTCCCAGGATGTCTGAATCAGATAAGGGAAAGGGTGTGAAGGTAGAGAGGGGAAAAGAATGAGCAAAAGGAAGAGTGAAAGAGAGAGACAGAAGACATTAAGTGGCAGCACGCAGAAATGCAGTCTGTTAGAGGTGGCAGGAACTAAGCTAAGCATCACCGTTGGATAGGTTATACCAGAGCACTGACGGGTTGTTTTTGTTGTTGTAGTTGTTTTATCTTTGATCTTAATGAAAAATCTGATATATTTTTTCACAGTTGCAGAACAAGTAGAATTACCTATCCTGCTCCATTCTGATGCCATACTTACAAGTGATGGGGAGCTCACTACCTTAAAATAGCACCTATTTCCATTGCTATAAGAATCTTGGTTTTTGAAAACATTTCTTGTTCAGACTCCACCTTCTCTCAATCTGCTCACCCCCTTATATTCCCATTTCTGCTACCTCTTCCCCATAACAGCCCTTCAGATAATTCAAGTCCACTCTCATCTCCTCCCAGATCATCCCTTCTCCAGATTGAATATCCACCAGCTCAGCCACTCTTCAGTTGGCCCTGGGCATCCTTCTGTGCTGCATCAGTGCATCTTGACTGAGCACCAGGTGGCCCATAGAAGTCAAGGTAGATCTGCTGAGCCAGGAATCTGAGCTAATGGCAACATCTGGATGTTCAGTTCTATGCAGTCCCAAGTTCTGCCCAGTTAAGAGTCTGTGAGGAGGTGCCCTTAATAGGCTCAGGGGAGCAAATAACCCAATTAACCTGCTTTTGTCGCAGTGTAATTTGCCAGTTTTATGAATATGCACGTGCGTGTGCTCAGCACCTGCACGCTCAGAAGGTAGTCTGCTGTTCATGTCAGCTTGTCTGCAGGCAGAATGCTTCCACTTTCTGAGGCCTGCATCCCAACTCACAGGGAAGAAGTTGAGGAAATTTGCAATCCAGTGCATGGACCTCCCTTCAAAAAGGGAGACCTTTAAAATGCTACCACAAAGGTTCTTGTGATTGTGTCAGACTCTAAAAGATGGTGTATCTACAACCATTGCTCTTCTAGAATATTGGCTTTGGGCATTAGAATATCTAGGGTGAAGCCTTGCTTTTCTCCTGATAAGCTACAGTGAACACTTTGAGGGCATTCGTGCCACCCATCACCCTCCCCCTTCTCTGAGAACTACTTCCTTCAACATGCAGGCAATGGCTCTGGCAGCCATGTCTGTGCAGGGTTATTCTGCACCACGCCCCTCCTCCTGCCACTGGTGATTAGGTCAGGCATACACACTGGATCACAGCTGGGCCAATCGGATTGTCGCTCCCAGAAGGTTTGAATTAAGGTTGAGAGATGCTGGTCAGTCTCTGCTACCTGTCGGTGATGGTGTAAGCTGGGCAGCTGAGGCTTCTGTGAGAGGAGAAGGAGTATTTATTCTCCACCGGGCAGCCCGTTTGCAGAGAGAGAGAAGAAAGAAGCAAGGGACAGAGTCAGGGCCCAGGAAGCATCTGGCAGAGATAAACACAGAAACAGAGACACCCCCTCATTAGTACTGCCTTTAGACCTAGGGTAGCAGGCCCCACGCCTCAGGGGGCTTTGCACTTCTGAGTGATTTCCTGGAAACTTTCTAAGTGTCCTCTCTAGTACCTGGGACCTGCCAGGGCTGGCAGTGCCATCTAGGTGAGGCACCCCAAATCCAGAACAGGACTCGTATGAGCTTCAGTCCCTGCCTTTCCCTGCAAGGGTGCTTTCTAACCCTCTACCCCATGTATGAGGTTGACCAGATGCCCCAAAGACTGGGGTTGTTCCAGCGCCCTGGGGTCAGGTCCTGGTTCCAGGAGGTTGGCCTGGCGAGCTAATGGTTCTTGCAGGCTTGAACAGTATTTCTTTCATGGTGCTGCAAGAGACTGGTCCACAGAATAGCGCTGACACACTGGTTTCACGTAACTCACATAGTTTATATAAACAGGGGCTCCACAGAAACAGTTGTCCAGGGTCCCACAAACTCTAGGGATGGCTCTGTCCTGAGGTTCCTGACAGCATTCCATTTCCTGCTTTGAGTTCTTCCCAAGGCCCCAGGCTTTGTAAGGTATGTGATACATTCCACTCAGGAGACCCGGGTCTGATTCCTAGCCAGTGCAAGTCATGCACAGCCACCACTCATCTGTCAGTGAAAGCTTGTGTGTTGTTATGATGCTGAACAGGTTTCAGCAGAGCTTTCAGACTAAGATGGACTAAGAAGAAAGGCCTGGCTTTTTCTTCTGAAAATCAGCCAGTGAAAACCCTATGGATCACAATGGTCCAATCCCCAACTGATCATGGGGATGGTGCAAGACTGGGAGGGATTTTGTTCCATTGCACGGGGTCACCCTGAGTCAGAGCATGATTCCACGGCAGCTAACTACAACAAAGTGAATGAATAAATGGATGAATTAATGAAAAGTTGGTTGGGCCAGTTTGTGAAGGGCCAGCCCTGGTTCCTAAGCCGTTTGAGAGGGAACTATAACTCCTGTTTGTATTCAAGGCAACAAGGAAGGAATTTTTTTTTAAGCAGCAATAATTACATTACTCCAACCCAGAATTGAATTCATCACAGCCTTTAACATGAGTTATTAAAAATGTTTCACTTCTCCCACTGGCACTTAGAAGTCAGCTCTCCTCCTGAGTCATTCTCCTCCTACACTGATTTCTCCCTATCAGGGACCTTAAGAACATTAGTATTTAGAAAGCACATTATGTTGGCTCTTTTCTTTCCAAACACTGGAAGAGAAGTGATTTGACCTCTCAAAAGGAAAATGGAGCCCCAAGCCTCCCCTACATGGCAGTGATGTCTGGGGTTTCTTATCTCCACATCAGGAGACCTTCTCGCCAGCCTGTTGGGACTGGGGCTGGAGATAGATGGAGCCTAACTGATACTGTTTCCTGGAGAGAAAGTGCTGAGGGGAAGGTTTATTAATAGTGCAGACCAACCCCGCCAAAGGCGACTGTGAGGAGGAAATGGAAGGGCAGGAGGGAGGGCAACAGCCTCCAGGGTCACAGCAAACTCCACTGACATTTCATTTATTTGACATCTGTGCAGAGAATCCCAGGCTGTTGTCCTGGGGGATGAAAGGGAGAGAATGGACACAGATAGAAAACTAAAATGGAAAAGACTGATTGACCCAGTAGCCAAAAGGGACAGAGTGGATTTCCTCATGGGAAAAGGCAGGTGGCAATAAGTCTCCTGTTTAGCTTGGAAACAGAAGAAATAGATTTACTGCTGTCATCTGCTCGTCAGAGCTCTCCTTTTATGATTACTTTTACCTTTTGTAAGAATTAGGAGTACTGGGTCCCTAGGTGGCACAAAAGGTTTGTGATTGACTACTAACCTAAAGGTTGGAGGTTCAAACCCACCCAGTAGCACCATGGAAGAAAAGCCTGGCAATTTGCTTCTGTAAAGATTAGAAAAGAAAAACCCGATGAAGCAGTACTACTCTGTAACACATGAGGTTGTCATGAGTCAGAATCAACTCGATGGCAACAGGTTTGGTTTTTTTTTTTTGGTTTTGAGTCCTTGGGATAGGTTGCCAAAACTGCTTCAGTTCTTCCTCTTGCTGTGTCCACACCCCTTTGCAGTGAGATTTTGTTGTTGCTCCCAACAAGGGATGGAGCCTATTTCCCACTCCCAGAATCTGGAATGGACCTTGTGACTATCTTTGGCCAACAGGATGCAGCAGAAGTCAAATTGTGCCAGTTCTAAACCTAGGCCTCAAGAGAACAGTACACCCTTCCACTCTCTCTGGGAAACCTTCCCAGCTGCCACATAAACTTCCAGGGCTAGTCTGCAGGAGGATGAGAGGCATGAGGACAGAGCTGAGTCATACCAGTTGTCCCAGCTGAGACCTAGGAGATATGAGTCCAGCCAGGAGCAGTAAAGCTGCCTACCAACCTATAGCTGAACACAGATGCATGAATGTACCCAGCCAAGATCAGAAGAATCACCCAGCTGAGCCCAGCCTAAATTGCCAACTACGGAATTGTAAGCTAAATAAGTGGTTATTGTGTTAAGGCCTAAGTTTTGGGGATGGTTTGTTATATAGCAACAGCTAACTGATACACTCCTATTGTTGTCTAGGCATCCCAGGAGGACAGCAGTACCTTGAGCATTTCAATGAGAAGACGCAGGAACTCTAAGATAGACTGTAAACTTCATGAGGGCAAGGGCCATGTTTTCTTGGTTTAACCCAATAGCCCAGAAAGTGGCACAGAACAGGGGCTCAATAAATTTTGTTATACTGGGTTTGAAAATAAACAGCAGAAAATTGAGCATATTCAAGAGGGTATCCCCATGAGAATTTGCCAAACTTGCCTTCTGAAGTTATTAAAACCCTGGTTGAACTTCAGTATGGATGGATGGCAAGATCAAATGAGCATCTTGAATTTAACCTAAAGAGGTGTGTGGCCTGGTTAAGGAGAGCTGAATAGTAGTTAAACATCACTACCACACACATTCCCTGCCCTCCCAAACTTCTTCTTTCACCATCTGCCCAGTTACCCCAAAATATGGAGTCATTCCTGAAATCACACCTTCTTCTCCCACATTCAGTCTCCATATCCTGTGCTTATACCTCTTAAATGCATCTCGAATCCATTCACTTCTTGCCACCACTCTAGTTTAGACCTGAATGACCATATCATCCTCCTAACTAGTCTCCTAACTAGTCTCATGACCTCCAATATGTTCCACCCAGAGTAGCAGTGTGATCACCCCAAAGCACTAACCAGAACACCTCTCCCCTGCTAGCCTCCAATGGCTCCCCATTACCCTTGGGATCACGTGTACATTCCTCTACAGGGTTTCAAGGTCTGTATGTGTCCCCGCTGATCTTCCTCTCTCAAATCTTCCTGTTGTCTGTCTTCACCAAAACATGTCTTTCCTACCTGTATATCTGCAGCTCCCCAGGCCTGGAACCTTCTTGAGTCGGGACAGTCTACATTCTCTATCCTATTGTTTGGCATTTCCTTTTCTCCTTTTATGATTTACCTTAGATGTCAGAGTCTCCTTCCCTGGTCCCCAGACTTCGTAAGATGGAGGCACCTACTCTCCTGTCCCTCAGCTTCTTGTATATTTCCCTGATATCAGTGAGGGATCAATGCCTATTTTTGTTGGCCACCCCCTCCCACTAGACTATGAGCCCTGTGAGACAGGGGTCATTTCTTTCATCTCTGTGTCTAACACAGGTCCTGACTGCAAGTGCTCATTAACATTGGTCAGTTGAATGAATGAATGACACAAGCTAAAATAAGATAGAGACTTTGAGAATGAATCACACTTGAGGGGCATCTTGGTAGAGAGAACTGGAAGAACTAGTTCCCCTTTCCAAATCAGGTAGGAAATTTACTATTTCCAAGTCACATGATCTTCTGGTGGTGTGGATGAGAAGTAAAGATGAGCAGTGACTAATGTCACCCTCAGGCACAAACTGAGAGGAAATTCATGAATTGGTGCCTCTGATTAGACTTTGGTTGTCAAGGGTAAGATTTGTTTGGAGCCAGTTATAAACACTGACATTTATTGAGGGCTTACTCTGTGCCAGGCACTGTGCTAAGGGCTTTACAAGTCTTGTCTCACTTAATCCTCTCAGCCACCAGATGAAGTAGGTTCTATCACCATCCCCACATTTCAGATGAGAATTTAGAAGCACAGAGAAGTTAAGTAATTTGCCTGAGGTCACCCAGCCAGTGAGTTAGGTTAAGCAAAATTTGTGCCACCAGGGCTCTGAGTATATACTATATAGTATGAATTCAAACACACCAATGCTCAAGAAGATGGCGCAGGACTGGGCAATGTTCCATTCTGTTATACACAAAGTTGCCTTGAGTTGGAGCCAACTGGACGGCAACTAACAACAACAAGATTATATAGTCCTTACCTGATCCCCTGCTATGAAATGTAAGATATGAGAAATTCGATAGTCTCACCTTTCTAACATAGTTTTGTTTACTTATGGATGTGAATCAAGATAAAGCATCACATTTAAATGATTAGCCTAGTCAATACAAGAGCAAACAGGACTCCAATCAATAAACATAGTTTTTTTTTCTTTTCTTTCTGAGATTATGATTTTCAGTGCACATTTCTTGCCAAGACAAAAGCATTCTATTTCTTGCCACCAGACTCCTAAGAGTAAATAAACGAAGTTTAAATAACCATTTAATGTGCCCAATTGGCACAATCCTTCTCTACTTGTTTCTACATATAAGATTAATGTCATTTTCCTATTTCCCCTCATACTACCTGCACCTCAGGAGACAGGCCTGGCAATGTGCTTTGGAAAGGTCACAGCCTTGAAAATATGGAACAGTTTTATTCTGCACACATGGGGTCACCATGAGTCAGAATCTACTTGACGGCAACTAACAACAATAACTGTAAAGGAGCCACTTTCCCTGCAATCCCACAAGCTTTGCCACCTCCCAGGCCTTTGTCCATGCAGCTCCCCTTAGACTCAGTGGGTCTAGGGGACCCTCAAGAATATGTATTTTCATTACAGCTTTCAGGTGATTTGGATGTGAATGGTCCGTGGACCTCACCTTGAGAACAACTGCTGTGTTTTCTAAAACTGTATTTCAAAGGAAGTGATTTTTGTTGGGTACAGTGTGTGTGTGTGTGTGTGTGTGTGTGTGTGTTGTGCAATCTCTATAAACACCTGTGATCCACTGAATTTAATTGGACCACAGCTGGTGTTGATTGCACATTTTTTAATGTGGTTTTTCAATACTCACTCCCCAAGCATAGCTCTTCTGTTTGAAAATCAGCATTGTGCCTAACCTTGGCTGTAGATGTTAAGGTTTATTTAAAAGCACATGACAGCAAGAGATGCTCATTCTTCAGCTAAATGACTGTATATATGGACTTAGGAGTTTAGGTGCAGCATGTTGAAAGCAGAATTTCCACCTTGATTGGGTAGCTGTGGGTTGGATTTAAAAATTGTGAGCTGCTTGCTCTAAAAGTCAGCTTGGACAGATCATGTCACTACCCTAGTCCAGAGGAAGGCTCTCTGTCCTGAAAAATAGTCATTATCTCAGTCATCTAGTGCTGCTCTAACAGAAATACCACAAGCGGATGGCTTTAACAAAGAGAAGATTATTCTCTCACAGTCCAGTAGGCTACAAGTCCAAATTCAGGGCATCAGCTCCAGGGGAACGCTTTCTCTGTTGGCTCTGGAGGAAGGTCCGTGTCATCAATCTTCCCCTAGTCTGGAAGCTTCTCAGTGCAGGAACTTCAGGTCCAAACAACGTGCTCTGCTCCCGGCACTGCTTTCTTGGTGGTATGAGGTTCCCATGTGTCTCTGCTCGCTTCTCTCCTTTATATCTCAAAAGAGATTGGCTTAAGACACTATGCAGTCTTGTGTACCTCATCAGTATAACTGCTGCTAATCCATCTTATTACATCATAGTGAGTTTACAACACATAGAGAAGCCACATCAGATTACAAAATGGTACATAAACATACAATACTGAGAATCATGTCCCAGCCAAGTTGATAGATATTTTTGGGGGACACGATTCAATCCATGACTGTCATCAAGGCTGCTGCAAGCCTAGATTAGTCCCTGTACTTTAATTGGAAGAAGATGCCTGTACTTTAATTGGAAGAAGCAGCCCCATGCTTGGCTTAATGGGTGGTATGCAGGGTGAAGAGTGGAAGGAGAAGGTTAACAAAACAAAGCAAACAAAACTAGTAGTGGTGTTGTTACCCAAAGAAGAGAAGGGATGCTGTGTGTGTTCACTCCTGCTGGAAACGAGGTCTCACTGTGTTGACTTTCTATATGATCCACTCACCCCTTCAGCCTGGGAGAGAGATACAGTCTGTGCAGTACACAATCCATACAACTATACATGGCAGCCACACAGGAGTTAACACAAGTCTTGTTCAAAATTCAAGAGCTCCAAGAGTTACAAACTTCAAATTGGAGGCTGTGAGTGTTAGTGGAAAAGTAAAAACACAGCAGCAAGACTTAACTAAGCCAGATGGCCTAGGCCTCTTTTGTGAAGGATGACCACAAGGAGGAAGACCTGTGATGGCAGTTACCCCTGAGCAGTCAAGTGAGTTTTGCCAAAGACCACCGTGGGTCATGGACACTTGGGTTCTGCCAGAGAATGTCAGCCCGTGGAGGTGTGTTCCCAGCAGGAGTGGATACCCACTTGTTTTTTGAAGAACTGCCTCACTCCCACTCTCAGTTTTATGGTTTGGGTGGGGATGACCCACAGCAGCTCCAGAGATGGACAAATGACCCAGGCTTCAGCAATCAGGATAAATATCTAAGGAAGAGGTTTTGATTTCACAAGCTATAGAATCAGCTGACAGGACAATATAGTGTTGAGAGTGTGGGCCCTCAAGTAAAATCTCAGCTACACAACCAACTAGCTGAGTGACTTTGAATGCCTTAACCCTTCTGTGGTAGACAGACTCCAAGGTGGCCTCAGTGATCCCCATCTCCTGGTACTCATGCTTTGTGAGGTACCCTCCCCTTGAGTGGGAGTGGGACCTGTGTCTGGCTTCTAATCAATAGAATACAGCAAAGATGATGGAGTGTCCCTTCCGTGATAATGTTACATAAGATTGTAACATCGGTCTTGCTTGCAGACTCTATCTCCTCTTCCTGGATTAGAAGAAGCAAGTGGCATGTTTGGAAGGCCCATGTGGCAGGGAACGGAGGGTGGTCTCCAGCCAACAGGCAGCAAGAAATTGAGGTCTTCAATTCAACAGCTCACAGGAATGAACTGCTACCAACAACTACATGAGCTTGAAAGTGGATCCTTCTCCAGTTGAGGCTCAGATGAGACCACAGTCCTGGCCAAAACCTTGACTGCTGCTTTGTGAGAAGACCCTCAGCACAGAAGTCAGTTAAGCCATGCCTGACTCCTGATACACAGAAACTGTGAGGTCATAAGTTGTAAGCCACTGAGTTTGCAAGGATATGTTATGCAGCAACAGATAATGTACCCTCTCAGCCAACGGTTCCTAATCTGGGGAGTGTCTTAGTTATCTAGTGCTGCTATAACAAACATACCACAGGTAGATGGCTTTAACAAACAGAAATTTATTTTCTGACAGTTTAGGAGGCTATGACTTGGAATCGACTCGACAGCAACAGTTTTTTTTCTTTTTCTCTCTTTATTTAGGAGGCTAGAAGTCAGAATTCAGAGTGCCAACTCAAGAGGAAAGCTTTCTCTCTGTCGGCTCTGGAGGAAGGTGCTTGTCTCTTCAGTTTCTGCTTCCTGGTTCCTTGGAGATCTCCATGTGGCTTGGCATCAATCTTCCCCCATCTCTACTCTGCTCACTTGTTAATCTCTTTTATTTCTCAAAAGAGATATAGTCAAGATACACCCTATACAATTCTGCCTCATTAACATAACAAAGAGAACCCATTCCCAAGTGAGACTACAACCACAGGCATAGAGGTTAGGATTTACAACACATATTTTGGGGGGACACAATTCCATCCATAATGGAGTAAGAGGAAAAGAAGGGAAAGACAGCCATGTGGCAGAGGGTAAGGCCATCGATATTGATGTCAAGTACCCACACATTGTTGTGAGGGTTAAAATAGGATATTGTAGGGATGTCTCTGGCACACAATACATTTAGCTCCTTCTTCCTTCAGTTAAACTAGTGTCATAAGTTCCCAAGCCCAGAATGCCACGTAGATGAAAAGAGCTCAAACTGAACACAGTAGCCAAGTGTCAGGGTCACTCCAGGAATGTGCCGGCAGAAGTTAAAAAGCCAAGTCTCTGTGTGGGAGGTAAAATCATTTCACATCATGTAAGAGGCTGTGCATAAGGCAAAATCTGTTTCATAATCCTGCCATGTAAACCAGCTGGGATTTTCCTCCACATAAATTGGATTTTGATTTATATGTCAATAAATGCCCCCAGAAACCTCATCATTTGAAAGTTCATCAATCTCAGCTGGAATTGCAGATACAGCCCTAGAGGAATCTCCCAGGGAAACACAGCTCTCACTTCCCGGCCCCACATGTTGATGGGGGCATGAGAAAGGGAGTAGGCGTCAGGACAGAGCCTAAGGTGACATGGGGTCACCTACTGGGGCTTCACAGTGTCAGGCTGAGGACTAGTTTTGCTGGAAGAGTCTGAGCATCTGGTGCTTTGGGGGCCTGTATGAAGGTGGGGTACTACTGGAGCATGTGAGGAGGGGCAGCTTAGGGAAAGGGAGCTGGGAAGGGGCCATGTTATAACCAGCCTTGAATGCCATGTTGTGGAGTTTGGGTTTTGAAGCAAAGGAGTAGACTGTAAGATTTGAATCGTGGAATCAGCTTTCCAGCTGTTGCATGGAAAATAGGTAGGAGAAGCAAGACTGGAGCCAGGGCGACCAGTTAGGAGGCTGTTGCGGTCCTTGGTGTGAGCAGTAACGGTGCCCTGGACGGTGGTGGCAGTGGGGATGAAAAGAAGGGACTGGATATAAGAACTCTTTAAAAAAAACCTAAACCCGTTGCTGTTGAGTTGATTCCAACTCATGATGACCCCGTGTGTTACAGACTACAACTGAACTGCACAAGGTTTTCTTGGCTATAATATTTGTGAAAGCAGATTGCCAGACCTTTCTTACACAGTGCCACTGAGTGGGTGTGAACCGCCAAACTTTTGGTCAGTAGATGAGTGCAAACTCTTTGCGCCACCCAGGGACCTTGTAAGAGCTGTTAGGGAATTCAAACTGACAAGTCTTGGTGAGTGATGAGACTGGTAGAGAAGGCTGTTTGGATGACACTGGTTTCTGACTTAAGTAAGAGGAATGGTGGTGGTATGTAGAACTGGAACTGTGAAAGAGAAATGACAGAGTCAATGACAGCCAGAATTCTGAGAAGAGTCCTGCAGGAGGTTTTCACTGAAGAAAAGGGAAGGCAGGAGAGCAGCGTCTGTCTCTAGTTAGGAAGAAATTGCCCCCAAATCAGTTACTTCATGCATCATACCATGCAAAGCCCCTGCCACAGACACTTCTTAGAAGGTCCTCTCCAGGGACATTGTGACCCAGCTACAAATGAGCCACACCATTTCCTTTAAGCCTAATAAGCCTCTTTCTGTACAGGCATGACTACATCAACTGTTCTGACATAAGGGATTAAATTGATTTGGCTGAACATTTTACTAAACTAAGGAGGTGTTTGGCTGGCCAGTAAAATTGACAAATATGTGCTTGTGGTCTAGTCCATCCCATTCTCACTGCCCTAATCAGGTCTCAAGAGACTCCAGTCATTCTGCCCTTCCATCCATCCAGCACACAGCCAATTACCAAACTATTCTAAGCTCATAGAGTCATTGTGAGGAGTTAGTGCCATGGTGGGTGTCAAGCACAGTTCTTGGCACAAAGAGTTCAAATTTCACCATTATCAGTGCCACTGGCATTAACATCATCATCTTTATTATAAATTTAGTATGGTTCATACGTTCATATTATACACTCTCTTGCTCAAACACCTTCCATGGCTCCCCACTGCTCAAAGGATAAAGTCCAAAGTCTTTAGCCTGGCCTTCACTGCATGATATCCGTCCAAACAAAACAAAAAAAAAAAAAAAACACAGATCTGTTGCCATAGCATCGATTCTGACTCACAGTGACCCTATAGGACAGAGTACAACTTCCCCATAGGGTTTCCAAAGAGTGGCTGGTGGATTTGAACTGCTGATC
Organism: Trichechus manatus latirostris; assembly: GCF_000243295.1. Classification (NCBI taxonomy): domain Eukaryota; kingdom Metazoa; phylum Chordata; class Mammalia; order Sirenia; family Trichechidae; genus Trichechus; species Trichechus manatus. The sequence goes on from NW_004443997.1 coordinate 4,979,550, forward strand.
TTTTGGTTAGCAGCCTGAGCTCTTAACTACCAGGTTTCTTAAATTCTTACATGTTCTACATTTCAACCATATAAAAATGTAGGTATTTACAGCATTTTTCCAGATACTATGGATGGGCCTCAGACTTTTTCTGACCTCAAGATACTCATACTGTATTTGTAGATTAAGATGTTCCCAGTGAGAGTTCAGAGAGAGCTAAACGCTGGGCAAAGGGCAACGTTATAACTAACTGAGGACTTGATTCCTGGCCTCAGATGTCCCCTGATGAGCAGGACAGAATTCTATGGAAAATTCCCTTGCCCAGACCCGGTGCAGGGCATTGTACTGGGTATTTTACATAATTATTGTTCAATTTGGGGGCCAGGCACTTTTCTTGGTGTTTGACATTTAATTCATCACCATCCTATGAGGTGGTATTTTTATCTCTATTTTACAGAAAGAGAATGTGAGGCCCACGGAGACTAAGTAACTTGTCTGAAGTTACACAGTGAATAAGTAGTAATGCTGATTCAAGCCCAGATATATATATATATATATATTGCAGCTCAGGCTGAATTTCTTTTCTTTTTTTTTTTTTAATCGTACTTTAGGTGAAGGTTTACAGAACAAACTAGCTTCTCAAGCCCAGCTAGTTCTAACTTAAAATCTCATAACAATTTCAAGAAGACTACTGTGGGTTTCAGGTTCTGGTTGTCACTTAAACTCACAGGACACAGTAGGCCATCCTAGCATGAGGTTTGTGTGATAGTTAAGGTTGTGTGTTAACTTGGCTGGGCCATGATTCTCAGTGGTTTGGCAGTTATGATGTAGTTTGGTAGCTATGTAATGATGTAATCACCTCCATAATGAATTTTGATATAATGTAATCACCTCGATGATGAGATCAGTTATGAGCAGCCAATTAGTTGAAAGGTAGTTTCCTTGGGGGTGTGGCCTGCATCCAATATAGGTAAACTTTCTGGCAAAGCTCATTGGCTTTTACTCACTCTGGATCCTGCAGCTGGCTCCTATTCATCTGACCTCCAGTTCTTGGGACTTGAGCTAGCAGTTTACCTGCTCATCTTGGGATCTGTCAGCCTCCGCAGCCTGTGAGCCAGAGGCTTGCTGTTTGACCTGCCGATCTTGGGTTCATCAGCCTCTGTAGCTACGTAAGTCAGGAGAAGCCTCTAGCCTGACCCATGGGCTTCAGGCTTTCTAGCCTCTATAACTGCATGAGCCATTTCCTTGATATAAATCTCTCTACATATTTATATGCTTTACTGGTTTTCCTTCCCTAGAGAACCCAGCCTAAGACAGTTTGCATCACTTTAAAAGGGATGCAGAACCGGCAGCAAAGTAATGTTGGCCTAACCACATCATGAAGGCCTTGGACACCCAGACTCAATGTTCAATGTCCCAATCATTATTTTGGTCATAAGAGATGAGAGTTGGGGTAATGGTGGGTCACAGGGAAGCTGCAAGGTCTTGCTAGTGGCATCTTACCTGGAGGGGGACATTTACAGTTCCCATCCTCCAGCGCAGCTGCAGTCCATAAATTACAGGTTACGTAATAAACAAACCTAGCAACCAGGTACTGCATGCCATGCTCACAGACATCATTGGGTCAGTAATCAGCTTATAGCAACCCCAGCAAGACCCCCATTTCTCTCCAATGGCTACATTCCTTCAGTTGTTATCACTAAGGGCCCAACTTACTCAAGAATCCCTGAGACCGGAAGAAAGTCTACAGTCCAGTTGTTAACACCCCCCTTGTAATAATAGTAATAACAATAATAATAATAATAGCCAACACTTAGCTGTGTCAGCCCCGTGCTAAGCTTTTTATCTTTATTTCATTTTTCAATTGCTCTTCACAACCTAATAAAATAGGTCCACAACATTACTGAAATGTATAGGTAGAAATTGTTGAGAAGGCATATTTTTATTCTGTATATTTTCACCACAGTAAAAAAAAAAAAAAAAAAAAGATCCAATTATTATTGTTCCCATTCTACAGAGAAGGAAACTGAAGCTTAAATAGAGAGGTTAAGTGATTTTTCCAAAGTCACACAGCTAGAAACTGAAGGTGCCAGGATTTCACCCTGGTGGGTCTGACTCCCAAACTGGTGTTTTTAACCAATCTACAAAACTGGTTAATGGATTCAATAATGAATTAACTCCTAACAGTAAAATCGGCAATGTGCACGAGTCCCAAATCAAGCAGTGGACCAATTCAGGGGGAGAAAAATTCTGTCAAACCAGTAAATGGTCTAATTTGATCAGTTCATTAACTAAACTGACAAGTCATTTCATTCAAAAGAATGGAGCTAATAATTGTGGATGTAGATGCTGCTGTTGCTTAATTACAATGCTTAACAGCTTTGCTCAATTTTGTCATTTAAAAGTTGTGTTACCGAAAGCCCTCCCACAGGCACCAGAGTTCTGCAGTGCCACGCCAGGTGAGCGACTAGGAAAAGTGGAACTAAGCTACGTGAACAGGACCCTTTGCCTCTAGAACGGCCGCTGTGAACATGACAGTGCACACTGTGACTCTCTCATCGGGGCCAGAGGTGCGAGGATTTCCCAAATTCTATCCCTGAGGGCCCTCCGTGGATGAGAACACGGAGTCCCTAAGCGACACACGCTGGGAAACACTGTCACATCTTTCTCATCTCTGCGCTCCTCCCAGAATCGGAGCATTTCTTTTTATTGTTGTTGAGAATATACACAGCAGAACATACACCAATTCAACAATTTCTGCATGTACAACTCAGTGACATTGATTACATTCTTCCAGTTGTGTAACCATTCTCATCCTCCTTTTCCTAACTGTTCTTTCCCCATTAACATATGCTCACTGCCCCCTAAGGTTCCTACCTAACCTTCTGAGTTGCTATTGTCAATTTGATCCCATATAGATAGTTCTTTAAAAGATCGCAATGCTCAAGGCAGACATTCTTTACTAATGAAGCTAAACTGTTGTTTGGTTTAACGAAGACTTCAGGGGATATCATTAGTTTAAGGTTTGAAAATTATCTCACGGCAATACTTTCACGGGTTCATCTAGCATCAATGGCTCCAGAAAATCTGGATTCCATAAAAATTTGAAATTCTCCTCTACATTTTACCTCCTTTTTTGTATCATTCTTCTATAGAATCTTTGATCAGAATGTTCAGTAATGGTAACTGGGCACCATCCAGTTCTTCTGGTCTCATGGCAAAGGAGGCAGTTGCTCATGGAAGCAATCAGGCATGCATTCCATTTCCTCAGAACACTTCTTTTGCCCCCATCAGTTAGCCTCAAATCAGCTCCCAGCGTCCCAGAGCCTCATCTGCAGTGCAGCAGGTGCCAAGAATAGTACAATTACCCAGAGAACCAGGGGGGCACAGACTTCACTCTGCATTATGTAGGCCCAGCCTTGCCACTGTTGAGCACATCAGCTAAAAGATATTATTTCCAAAGGATATAGAACAAAAGAAATGTGAGTTCACGTACACACACACACACACACACCTATAAATGTTATTGGGTTTCATCAATCATGATGCCTTTGAACAGATTTCATAAACATAAAAAAAAAAATGTTTACGGCAGTGAACAACGCACTTTAATATCTCTTGAATAATCTGTGTTGTCAGGAGAGCCCATTGCAATGTTTTCTCGTTTTTGTCCCCTCCGGCTGCTGCTGACCACTCTGAAAGAAATGAGCTTCCAACTGTATTAATAGCTTTTTCATCTTCCTGCCACAGCTCCCTCTAAATGGCCTGCCGTTATCTATTCATGAAATAAATAACTGCTGCCTTTCATGTCTTCCCAACTCTCCTCGTGCCTGGCGAGATTAGAGAAAGCTCATCTCTCCAAGGGGCTCTCCAAATTCCTGTGTTGTAGGAGGACTTGGCCGGGCTATATCTGCATGAAGTCAGCGGGGATTAGGTAAGTCTGGACATCTTTTTGTCACAGGGGAATTTCCACAGGGACTTGGTATGATGTGCTTCAGTTTGCAGGTGTGCTGAGTGAAGCCTTCACTGCGTTCAAAATCCCGTCCACTAGCTCCCTGTGCATTTCACATCCACTTCTCTCTGTGGGAAGCCACACAATGTGGCAGGTAAACATTACACTCCAGAGTCAGACAGGCTCTGGGTTCAAATCCCAGCTTTGTCACTAACTAGCTGTGTGACCTTAAGAAAGTTGCTTTCCGTCTCTAAGTCTCAGTTTCCTTCTTTATCAAATAGGGGTATAATTATAACTACTTCATAAGGTAGTTTTAAGCATGAAATGAGTTGCTTAGAACAATGTCTGGCATGTGATAAGCATCACTGAAGTATCTGCTTAATAAAAAAAGGTGTCTTATTCTTGCTCTTATTGAGAATGAGTGCAAACACTCTGGCACGTAGGCAGCATTCAGTATATGGCAGCCATCATCATTACTTTTACTGTTATTATTTGTCTTCCTCAGTAGCACAGTACTGTTGGTTTCTTTAAAAAAAAAAAAAAGAAGTACCAGAGAAAGGGAAAAAATAAACACACATTAAATGATCTCTTGAAACGTAGTAATGTTCTTTACATATATTATTTAATTCTGATTGTTATTTAATAATTATTTTATTTTTATTCCCACTTTACATTTGAGAAAATCGATCCAAGGACATTCATAGTTTGTCCATGATGATACTGTCAGTGGCATGGGTGGGAGTTTAATCCAGTTCGTTCCGATGACAAAATCTGTACTCATTCCAGCTAGATGGTCAGCACCAGGAGGGCAGGGCCTTGTCTGTCTGCTTGTCTGTCTGCTTCTTCTGTATTCCTAACAACCAGAAGAGGGCCAGGCCCATACCTATACCTGCTGCCATTGAGTCAATTCTGACTCACGGCAACCCTAGAGAACAGAGTAGAACTGTCCCTTAGGGTTTCCAAGGCTATAATCTTTACACAAGCAGACTGCCAACATCTTTCTACCACTGGGGGGTTTTGTATGGATTGAATTGTGTCCCCCAAAAGTGTGTATCAAGTTGGCTAGCCCATGATTCACAGTATTGTGTAATTGTCCACCATTTTGTCATCTCTGATATGGTTTTCCTATATGTTGTAAATCTTACCTCTATGATGTTAATCAGGCTAGATTAGAGGCTGTTACGTTAATGAGGCAGAACTCGATCTACAAGAGAAGGTTGTGTCTTAAGTCAATCTCCTTTTCAGATATAAAAGAGAAGCAAGCAAAGAGACATGGGGATATCACACCACCAAGAAACAAGAGCCAGGAGAATAACATGTCCTTTGGACCTTGGGTCCCTGTGCTGAGAAGCTCCTTGACCAAGGAAGACTGACGACAAGGACCTTCCCCCAGAGCCAACAGAGACAGAAAGCCTTCCCCTGGAACTGGCACCCTGAATTCGGACTTCTAGCCTCCTAGACTTTGAGAGAATAAATCTCTCTTCATTAAAGCTATCCACTTGTGGTATTTCTGTTATCGCAGAACTAGATAACTAAGACAAGTTTGTATCACCAACCTTTCGGTTAGCAGTCATTCGCTTAACCACTGCACCACCAGAGCTCCTCGCCAGGCCCACAGGCATCTAAATGTAAGTCTTAATCAGCTCTTACTACGTGTCAGGCACTAGTCTAAGCACTTCTCACATATACCTTCATTTAATCCTCACAACAACCATATAAGCTGGCTACTGTTATTATCTTCATTTAAAGATAAGGAAATGGATGGATGGCTGAATGAGTGAATGGACGAATTTCGTTCTTCTAATATTTTCCAGATTAGCCTGATCATGGAACTCACCTGAGGTTCTTATTAAAAGTGAGATTCCTGAACTCTGCACAACTCCCCCTAACCTAGGGAATTCTGCTTCAGTAGCTCTGGGTGGGATCCAACCCTGGAATCTGTATATAATAGAGTTGTCTCATGAGGTCTGAGGAGGTTTTCCAGATGAGCAAAGATCTGGTTCTCAAACAAAAATTTTGGTTCAAGGATGACAATGATAAACAACTGCTAAAAATGAAGCCAGCTGCCGCTCCTACAACTTGAAGAGGGGACATGAGCAAGTCAGGGCAACTTATAAGTACTGTACTCATTAAGTATAAGGTCTGCACCCAAAGTGAATGGGAATGTAAAGGCCACTTACTGGCAAATTTCATACCCACTTGGGAGACAACATGGTGGGACGGGTTGGAAGCAGCCAAAGTTTGGTGTCAGAAAGACCTGAGTACAAATACGTACTCTGCCACAAATTAGATGTTTGTCTCTCTGAGCCTCAACTTCTCTATCAGCAAAACGAGGATGATAATAATTCTTACCTCAGATGGATGTGTCGAGAATAAAATGATGTAATGGATAGAGAACACTTAGCACAGTACTCAACTCAACACCATCATGATCATCATCATCAGTGATTAAAAACAAACAAACACCGTTGAATCGATTCCAACTCATAGTGACCCTATGGGACAGAGTAGAACTGCCCCATAGGGTTTCCAACGAGCAGCTGGTGGATTCAAACAGCTGACCTTTTGGTTAGCAGCTGAACTCTTAACCACTATGCCACCAGGGAATATAGCACACTCAGCCAAGGGCTCAGCTTATCCTCCTACCCACCAAGAGTCACACTGATCTCGGTTGCTGTCTAGTGGGAGGAGGCCAAAGAAAATATCATACAGCAAGTAACTGGATTGGCCTCATGGATGTGCCTAAGTCCCTGGACCAGAGATCACGAAAGTGAGGAGCCTCTATCCCACGATGCAAAAAACAGTCCATTAACTACAAAAAATTGTTGAAAGAAATTAAGTAAGATCTAAATAAATTGAAAGACATCCCCTGTTGATGGGCTAGAAGACTTAATATTAAGATGGCAATACTTCTCAAACTGATCCACAGACTCAATACAATACCTATCATGACCCCAGCTGGCCTTTATTTCATTTTATTTTGCAGAAATTAACAAGCTGATACTAATATTCATGTGGAAACACAAGGGACCCAGAATAGCCAAAACAATCTTTAAAAAGAACAAAGTTAGAGGACTCATACTTTCCAATTTCAAAACTTACTACAAATCTACAGGAATCAAGACAGTGTGGTCATAGCATAAGGATAGACATATAGATCAATGGAACAGAACTGAGAACCCAGAAACGAACACTTACATTTATGGTCAATTGATATTTGACCATATCAAGGGTGCCAAGACAATTCAGTGGGAAAAGAACAGTCTTTTCAACAAATGGTGCTAGAAAACTGGATATTCACATGCAAAAGAATATACCATACATAAAAATTAACTCAAAATGGATAACAGACCTAAATGTAAGTGCTAAAAATATAAAAATTCTTAGGAGGAGTCAATCTTTGTGACTTTGGGTTAGTCAAAGCCTTCTTAGGTATGACACCAAAAGCATAAATGACAAAAGAAAAAAAAATTTCCTCAAAGGATGCCATCAAGAAACTACCAAGAGGGACTTCCAGCAAAATGGCGCTCTAGGCAGAAGCACCACGCCGTCCCTCCACAGCAAAGATCCAAAAAACTAAGCCGAACAGAGAAAACAATAATCCTGAAACCCTAAAACATCAAATGAAGAGATAAAGAACTCAGCCAAGCACCAAATGGAGTGAGAAAACTGACAGAGAATGGAGAGCAAG
>NW_004443997.1:4987271-4988897 GCF_000243295.1 Trichechus manatus latirostris
GCAGCTTCACGGAGCTTCCAGGGGGAGACAAAACAACCGGTAATTTGCAATATACGCTTTCCCACCCCCCACCCTTCTTCACCCCCACTTGGCCTCCTCTGCTTCCCGCGGCCACAATCTCTTGTCCGGGAAGCACTGGCTGCTTGGATTCCACCCACCTGAATGGGCTGGCTCTCTGAGTGCCATTTGTTGGCTGCTGGTGTTGCTTTTATCCGCTTCTTTTGATTTCTTCCTTACCGCTAACCACCTCCCCCTCCTTTCGCTCAAATACTTGGCTCCGTGCGCCATCTTTGCTTCTTCCTGAGGGACTGCAGAGCTCCAGTAATTTGTGATATACGCTTTCCCACGCCCTACCCTTCTTCACCCACACTTGGCCTCCTCTGCTTCCCGCATACACAGTCTCTTGTCCTGGAAACACCAGTTGCTTGGATTCCACCAGCCTGCACTAGCTGGCTCTCTGAGTGCCATTTGCTGGCTGCTGGTGTTGCTTTTTTTCCACTTCTTTTGATTTCTTCCTTACCTCTCACCATCTCCCCCTCCTTTTGTTCAAATACCTGGCTCCCTGCACCATCTTTGTTTCTCCCTTAGGGGCTGCTGAGCTCTGTTCGAGTGTGGAGCTGCTTCCTGGTCTGGGCTGCTGCGCTGGTGGGATCCCGGGGCTTTTGTTCATTTGTTTGTTTTGAACTGTTTGTTTGTTTTCTTTTCCTTTTCTTGAGTTGGGAGCCCGTTCTGGCCAGGCGGTGCTGCGTGGCTTGGAAACTACCCCCTAGGCTTGCACAGACGTGCAGAGGGATCCCTGAGAGCACTTCTTTTGTCGTTTTTTTTTTTTTTTTCTGTTTTTTGGGGGGCTTTTCTTGTTCTTTTTTTTTTAATTTGTTTTGTTTTCTTTTCCCTCTTTTTCTCTTTCTTCGTTACTCAGTTTCTCATCTATCTATATCTACCTTCTTTTTCTGTTCCCTGAATACCTGGCGTTGTATTCCTCTACGCCTTCTAGCCAGGCTGTACTGCAACACCTGAGAACAACTTCCCCAGACCTCATAGCCGCACCAGGGGGATGCCTGGGAACTTTGCTGTTCTTTAACCTTTCCGATTTTTATTTATTCTTTCTTTTCCTTCCTCTTCCTCTTTTTGTTTTTCTCCATTCCATAGTCTCTCATCTCTCCAACGGCAAGCTCCCCTACCATTCTTTTTTGTTTGTTTGTATGTTTTTGGCTCTTGTTCCTCTCTCCTCTCTCCCATATCCATCTTAGCTCCACACATAACAATCTCCCCGCTACATCCTGGCTACCTGCACCGTGCACTTAACATCACACCACCAAGCAGCACAGGCACGGCCTACTGGAACCTGCCCTGCAGTGATTACCAACCAGCTCTGGTGGCTGTAGGAGGTGCCACAAACAACCCATCCCAGCAACTCCTCTTCAGCTAGACCTACCCTGCCGTACCATATCTGAGTGACTGACCTGCCAATTGGAGAAGGAGGAGAAAAGTATTGTGCCCACAGATGAGCAAACAACAAAGAACGCACAGCCCACCTGCTCAGACATAGCCAAATTTTTTTTAAAAAAGGGATGAAACAAACAAATCTACGATCAATAAATGAGAAAAATAACTACTGAATGCCCC
>NW_004443997.1:4990243-5041174 GCF_000243295.1 Trichechus manatus latirostris
AAAAAAAAAGGTCGAGAAGGGAGAGGGTTGACATGTTGTGGGGTTGTTAACCAATGTCATAAAACAATATGTGTACTACTGTTTCACGAGAAACTATTTGTTCTGTAAGCCTGAAGTACAATAAAAAAAAAAGAAAGAAAGAAACTGACAAGACAATCCACAGAATGGTAGAAAATATTTGCAGATTGTATATCTAATAAGAGACTTGTATCCAGAATATAAAGAACCCTTACAATTCAATAATGAAAAGTCAAATAACCTAATTAAAAAGTGGGCAAAGGATCTGAATAGACAGTTCTTCAAAGAAGACATACAAATGGCCAACAAGCACAGGAAATGATGCTCAACATCTTTAGTCATTAGGGAAATGCAAATCAAAACCACAATGAGATACTACTTCACACCCAGTAGAATGGCTTTAACCAAAAAGACAGATGATGACAAGTGTTGGGGAGGATGTGGATGTAATGGAGCCTTCATTATTACAGGTAGAAATGTAAAACGGGGCAGTCACTTTAGAAAGTAGTTTGGTAGTTCTTCAAAAGGTTAAACACACAGTTACCATATAACTCAGCAATTCCACTTTTATTTACCCTAGAGAAATAAAAGCATATGTCCACACAAAAACTTCTACATGAACGTTCATAGCAGCACCACTCATAATAGCCAAAAGTGGAAACAACCCAAATGTCCATAACTGGTGAATGGATAAATAAATGTATTATATCCATACAATGGTATATTATTCAGCAATAAAAAGGAACACAGTACTGACACATGCTACAACATGAATGAACCTTAAAAACATCATGCTAAGTGAAAGAATCCAGTTGCAAAAGAGCACATACTGTATGATTCCATTTTTATGAAATGTCCAGAACAGGCAAATCTATAGAGAAAGAAGAGATCGGTGGTTGCCTAGATGGTTTGGGAGGAAATGGGGAGTGACTGCTAATGGGTACAGTGTTTCTTTTGGGGGTGATAAGAACGTTCTAAACTTGATTGTAGTAATGGTTGCACAACTCTGTGAATATGCTAAAAACCACTGAACTCTACACTTTAAATAGGTGAATTGTATTGTACGTAAACTATATCTCAATAAAGCTATTAGAAAAGCAGTCAATTGGAGTGCAAGAAGAAAATAATTGAATTTTTATATGTTTTTCTTATTGTTTTTTAAATTTCATTTTTACATATGTTTCAAAATATTCATACCACATTAGTAAAGTGGTCCACTCATATGAGTTATATACATTCATACATTTATACCTTTTCTCTGTGAGCACAGCACGTCTCCTGCAGTGCGTGGGCTGGGAAAGAAGACCCAGTTTGGTCTGTATCTGAGCCTGTCTGCTAGGAAAACATGGACTCCTAAACTCAAAAACGACATAAAACAGCATCCAGCCAACCTTGGCAAATAGATTTTGCCTTCCAATCCAATTTTAATCAGGGCAGTGGCTGCCTGGAGCCCTCTGCTGGAAAGGATTTTAAGACCACATCTGGTCTTGAGCAGGCAATAGTGCTATGATCTATTAGTGATGTCTGGCATGGATGGCGACGTGGAGAGCATACATCTGAGTGATACTTCTGCTGGTCCTAAATGGAAAATCCAAATATCCTTGCAAAATTAAAACATGTCCATTTACTTTCTTTGGTTAAGGTAGAAAGTGACTGACTCGAAGCCAGTTAACAACTTTGACAATGTAAACATGAATTCAGGAATCATTCTCACCATTCTCTGGACATTATCTAGTGCTTGACCTTTGTCAATCAATTCAAGTATATTTGACAACATGGTAAAGAAACAAAATATTTTTTTCAACTACTTTTGAATTGAACATAGAAGGAAACCAAAGACATTTCCCTTGTCGAAAAGGAATCTGGTTCTCTCAATGATCACTTAATGAATGGCAGCACAAGAAAAGCAAAGAGGCTGTTTCCAAAACTGCTGACCTACTCACTCCCACTCAGGGACCTGTCCAACTTAGTAAGGTCCAAGAGCCTCATGATTTACAACACAGCACATCAAGGAGACCATAAGGCAAGATGCCAACTGAGAATACATGAAGGAAAGCAGACTCCTTTCTACCTTTGGAAAAGAAAGATTTATACAGGAACTTGCTAAAAATAACTCCCAGGTGTGACAGGCTGAAGTGCATCAGTCAACTCTCAGTTATTATGGATAGAGGCAGCTGGGACACTGGTCAAGTGAAGTGGAGGAAAATCCAGCAATTGTTTCTATTTAGCCTTGCGGTTCAGTGCAAAGGCTTGGAAATCTCAGAAAGACCTGGGCCAAATTCTGTCTGAGCCCCTTTCTGCTGTGTGACCTTGGGCAAGTCACTCCACCTCTCTAAGCTTCAGCTTCCTTATCTCTAGAGTAGAGGTAGAAACATTCCTTCCTCCTAGCATTTATTGTGGCGATTAAGTGAAATAATGAACATACAGCACTCAGAATGTGTTAGCAACATAGCGAGTCCTCAGTCAATGTGAGTTCTGCTTACTGTTTTGGAGATGAAGAAGGGGGCATCTTTACCTTCCTTAATGATTATGCAGACTGATATTAAAATGAGCAAGCATCCCCATACTAAATTCTAGAGAAGTAGTAGGGAACGCTGATAGATAAGAAATCTAGTCCCCACTCTGCACTCACTTGCTATTTGGCCTTGGAATTTTACCCTACTTCTCTGAAACTCAGTTGGTCCATTTGTCACACAGATGAAGGTAGCATAGGGTTTAAGGCATGGACACAAGGTTCAAGTCCCAGCTCTGCCATTTTCTGTCTGTGTGGCTGAGCCTGGGTTTTCTGATCTGTAAAATGAGGATAATAATACCACCACCAGCTTCCCAGTGGAAATCAATGAAATAAGCACTCAAACATGTGAACAATACTCTTACCTTCTTTAATCATGTTGTTGGATGCCAACCAGTCAGTTCTGACTCATAGTGACCGCATGTGTGACAGTCATCAACTGTAATCTTTACAGGAGCAGATCACCAGGTCTCTCCCCTGTGGAGCCCCTAGGTTGGTTTGAACCGCCAACTTTTTGGTTAGCAGCCGAGTGCTTCACCATCATGCCATCAGGGCTCTGTTCTTTAATCACACTATTATTAAAATGATTTCATCTCAGGTTCTGTTCTACTACAGGAGCCCTGGTAGCACATTGGTTAAAAGAGCTACGGCTGCTAACCAAGAGGTCGGCAATTCGAATCCGCCAGCCAGTCCTTGGAAACCCTATAGGGCAGTTCTACTCTGTCCTGTAGGATGGCTATGAGTCGGAATTGATTCCATGGCAACTGGTTATCTGCTACGAGGAGCCAGTGTCAACAGCATGGTGGACAGAAGCCAAACCGCCATGGACAATTTGTCCCTGATATGCCACATGGTCACATGTAGGGACCTGAGAATTGCCTGGACATCAGCTACCACTACCCCAAGACTCTCCCTCCTTCAAACATCCCATTTTCCTCACCCCTCCAAAGGCAACCAAGATCATTCAGAAGGTTTTAAAAATGTAAACATTTCTCCAGTGCTTTGAGGTTCAAGTTCTAAGAGAAAGCAAAGCTCCTGTATCAGCGTTAATTAAACCACCAGCTAGTAACAGTCCCATTACTCAACCAATAAATCTAACTCCTATCTGCTCAGCAGGAATCCCTGGGCTGTATAAACCCAGGCTGGAGTTTTATGCAATCTTAAGGAACTCTTGATAGCTCTTGGTCTTCCTTCCCCCCACCCATCTTGCAGTACCGAGAAGGTCTGCTCTGTGAGTTAATGGGAGAAATAGCTTCCCTCAGCACTTTCCCCATCTGTCTTAATTTTTAAAATTATGCTTTTATTAAACCCTCAAGGAAAATGGACTTGCTGAGTTCTCATTAAACAGGGAACTATGAGCTGCATAAAACAGAGAGATGAATTTTTGTTTGAAAGCTACCCTCACAATTTCCCTTAATGAATTCTCCCTCCGCTGCTATATTACGGGCGAGTGTGCAAATAAATAGAGCACTTTGTGAGTGGCGGACGGGCAAATGGGTATTTAAGTACCTGATAATAGTTCTTGTGACCTCCAACTGGGATCTTTCTTCTGAGGAACTCAAAGCACTTGGTGCATGATGGCACAGTCCTCTCTCCCTAGAGACTGGCTAAATGCCAAGACGGGAAGTCAATCCAACCTGGAACCAGGCATGGAGGGAAAACTGCTCCCACAGAACAGCCGCAGAGGACATTTTGGGGGGTCTGCTCTCTAGGAATGTTTATTACACAGTGTTCATTGAGCGTCTACTCTGGCCAGGCACATTTGCTAAGAGCTTCTGCTAACATCAATTGTTCTCGGCTGTGATGAACTGGGTTCTTGTTCCCAACTCCACACCCTCCCTGAACAGAGTTATACATCCATACTCTTTGCCATGAGATTTTGCAGTGCTTCCCGCTGTGGGCAGAGTCTACTTTCCTGCTCCATTATTGTGTTTGGTCATGTGACTTGCCTTGGCCAATGGAATGTGGGAGGAGGTGATAATGTGAGCATTTGAAGCTGTGCTTCATAAGACATCCTGTTTCCACTTCCCCTCTTGCACATCTGCCACCACCATGATAAGGCCATGCCACAGAGAGCTGCTAGTTCCAGACAGACACACAGAGCAGACACACAGCCTGCAGCCTGGCCCAACTGAGATCAGCCAAACTCTAGTCCATCTGCAGACACAGGAGTGAGAAAATAAATGTTTGTTATTGTAAGGCACTGAGATCTGGGAGTTATTTGTTTCACAGCTTTACTGCAGCAGTAGCTGACTAACATATATATCAACTGTTCATCAGGATCTCCTGGGGAGCTTTTAAGAAAATATTGATGTATAGGCCCTATCCCAGATATTTTGATTCAGCTGGTCTAAGGTAAGGCAAGGATCTCCCCAGCGACTGTAATGTGCAGTCAGGGTTGAAAAACACCCATCTGCATTATCACATTTAATGTTCCCTACAATCCTGTGAGGTAGAACTATCCACCCACTTTACAGATGAAGAAACTGAGTCTAAGAGGAAGGGAACAGTTATCTGGAGGTACCCAAGTCAACAAGTGACAAAGTTTGGACTCAAGTCCAGGTCTGTGTAACTCAGAGAGTCTCAAAGTAGCTGGGAAGCTTGCTAAAATATGAATTCCTGGGCCCCACTAAGTCTACTAAATGAATTACCTGGGGAGTGGAACTATGAACCATTTTTGTTTTTTAACTGGTTTCTGTGGTAAACAGAATTCTAAGTCGGCCCCCCAAGATGACTGACCCCTGGCAGACATGCCCTGTGTAACCTCCTCACCTTGAGTGGGGTTTGTAGACGTAATCAAGGTCCCTAATTAGTAGTTGCTTTTATGTTAATTAAAAAGGAGATTATTCTGGGTGGGCCTGGCTTAAGCAAACAAGCCCTTTAAAAGATGATCTAGAGGTCAGAGATGGAAGAAGTCAGAGAGATTCAAAGTAACAGAGATCACCTATAGGCCTTGAACAAGCAAACTGCCATGTTGTGAAGAGGGCCACATGGCAGGGGACAGCAGATGGCCACTAGGGGCTGAGGGCCTTGATCCAACAACCTCAAGGAACTGAATTCTGCCAACAACCAGTGAGCTTCCAAGAGGAACCCAAGCTTCCTCTGAGAGCCCATCTCTGGTTAAACCTTGATTTCAGCCTGGTGAGACTCTGAACACAGGACACAACTAACTTATGCCCAGATTCCTGCCCCATGGAAACGGTGACATCATAAATTTCTGTTGTTTTAAGATAAGCGTATGATGACTTGCCACAGAGCAACAGAAACTAATACAGCTTCCCCGGCAATTCACGTAAAGGTAATTGTCCTTGGCCACACTCTGAGAAACTTACTAGAACTGTGATCCTCTAAGCCTGCATAGAAACAGGAGCCAATGAAATTAACCAGATCAAAATGAAACCAGCCCTGAAACAACAATGTCACCTGAGCTTCTGTTAAGGGTGATAGGAAAACGTGGCAACAGATAATGTTAATGGTTGAACAACATGATAAACATAATTAATGTCACTAAATTGTACACATGAAGAATGTTGAAAAGGCGAACGATTTGTTACATATATATTTGCCACAATAAAATACAACAACAATGGCCCTAATAGGCTGTCATGGATTGAATTATGTCCCCCTAAAAATGTGTGTATCAATTTGGCTGGGTCATGATTCCCGGTACTGTATAATTGTGTACCATTTTGTAAGCTGATGTGATTTCCTTATGTGTTGTAAATTCAGTCACTCTGATGTAATAAGATGGATTAGCAGCAGCTATACCGATGAAGTATACAAGATGGGATAGTGTCTTAAGCCAATCTCTTTTGAGATATAAAAGAGAGAAGCGAGCAGAGACACATGGGAACCTCATATCACCAAGAAGGCAGTGCTGGGAGCAGAGCGCGTCCTTTGGACTTGAGGTTCCTGCACTGAGATGCTCCCAGACCAAGGGAAGACTGATGCATCATAAAGACCTTCCTTCAGAGCCGACAGGGAGAGAAAGACTTCCCCTGGAGCTAATGCCTTGAATTTGGGCTTGTAACCTACTAGACTGTGAGAGAATAAATTTCTCTTTGTTGAAGCCATCCACTTGTGGTATTTCTGTTATAGCAGCACTAGATGACTAAGACATAGGCTTAGACCAGTGCTTCTCTAACCGTCTATGGTGAAGGACCAGCTTTGTTTTTATTTCTAACACACCCTGAGCACATATGTGGTCCTACTGTGCGTGACTAGTACTGGTGATCGTATACTTGGATGCTGTGCAGAGCTGAACTTCCCTAAAGGTTTCCAAATGCTAGTTCTCAGTTTCTAACTGGTCTTGTCCTTGCCTGGTAACAGGCAGCCCACAGACTGGCACAGCCCAGCAGACCACACCGTGAAAACCCCTGACTGAGAGTCCAACAGTGCCCTCACCCTCCCAGCTCCAGTCTTCGATGGGGCCCACTGATGATGCTGAGGCCCTGAACGCCCCCAAATCATCCACACGAAGATTGTTTTCATTTTCAGATCTCCAAAAGGCCAGAGCCACTTTGCTGTACTTACTCAGGCAAGAAAAGGCTTTGACTGCTGGAGATTCTGCCCCCAAGATGAGACTCTGTGGGAACCTGGAGACCAAGAAGATTTACCATGAAGTTCATGACACGTAAGTTTCAGGACCCCTCACTTGAATGCAGCTCTGCTAAATAAATACATACTTCCATATTTAATTTGTCTTAATAATTTTATGTTTCTAAGGGGGTCCCAGAAATTACATAATCTTCAGTCCCCCAAAACCCAAATCTGCCCCTGTTGGGGACATAGACCTAAATTCACCAAGCCACTGGATCACTAGATGAACCTGTGCACGTCCTGCAGCTCTGCAGGCAGCAATGTTTTACCTGCACTTCACCTGTCCTCCCAAGCAGGAAGCTGTAGGTGTTTGGCCAGAGAGCCCTGGAGTGGAACGTCAGCAATGCTATCTCCTTGCCGAACTTGGATGAGCTTCAGGTTCTTCATCTGTACAATGGAGATAAAAACAGCATCTTTAAAGTTTAGTGAGGGTCTAACAAGATAATAGACAAGAATTATCTTAGGTGAAGGGAAGGACAGCACACACTACAGGGGAAGTCAGCACAACTGGACTAAACCAAAGCTAAGAAGTTTCCTGAATACAACCAAACACTTTGAGGGACAGAGTAGCGGGGGCGGGGGTCTAGGGGCCATGCTTTCAAGGGATATCTAGGCAATTGGCATAACAAAGTTTAGAAAATGTTCTGCATCCTACTTTGGTGAGTGGCATCTGGGGTCTTAAAACCGAGCAAGCAGCCATCTAAGATGCATCAATTGGTCCCAACCCACCTGGAGTAAAGGAGAATGAAGAACACCAAAGTCACAAGAAAAGCATTAGCCCAAGAGACAGAAAGGGCCACATAAACCAGAGACTTCATCATCCTGAGACCAGAAGAACCAGATGGTGCCTGCCCTAACAGGGAACACAACAGACAGTCCCTGAAGAAACGGGAGAAAAGTGGGGTGCAGAACTCAAATTCTAGTAAAAAGACCAGACTTAATGGTGTGACAGAGATTGGAGGAACCTCAGAAAGCATGGCCCCTGGACTCTCTGTCAACCCAGACTAAAACCATTCTCAAGGTCAATTCTTCAGACAAAGATTAGACTGGACTATGGGACATAAAAGGATAACTTGTGAAGAGTGTGCCTCTTAGCTCAAGTAGATACATGAGACTAAATGGGCAGCTCCTGTCTGGAGGTGAGATGAGAAGACAGAGAGGGTCAGGAGCTGATTGAACGGGCACGGGAAATCAGGGCTGGAAAGGAGGAGTGCGCTGTCACAGTATAGGGAGAGCAATTAGGGTCACATAACAATGTATGTATAAATTTTTGTATGAGAGACTAACTTGAATTGTAAACTTTCACTTAAAGTACAATGATTAAAAAAAAAGTTTAGTGAGGGTAAAGCTATGGAACACTAGAAAGTCTCATATGTTGGTGTAGGGAGCATAAAGTGGTACAACTACTTTGGAAAATAGTTTGGAAAACACTATCTACTAAAGGTGAATATACAACAAAAAAAAAAAAAAAAAAAACCATTGCCATTGAGTGGATTCTGACTCATAGTGATTCTATAGGAACTGTCCCATAGGGCTTCCAAGCAACAGCTGGTGGATTCAAATTGCCAACATTTGGTTAGCAGCTGAGCTCTTAACCACTGTGCTGCCATACACAGTATCTAGCAATTCCATTTCTAGGTATGTACCCAACAGAAATATACACACATGTGCACCAAGATACCTGTAAAAGAATGTTTGTAGCAGAATTATTCACAATCTCCCAAAACAATAAAACTACCAGTTGTGGAATAATCCTATAATGAAAATCTATACAGTAATTTAAAAAAAGAATAAACTATATCTACCTGCAACAACATGGACGAATCTCACAAATATATTATTGAGTAAAAGAAGCCAAGCAAAAATGAACACACTGTACATGATTTGTTTATAAAAAGGCAAAACTGAACAGTGTGTTTAGGGATGTATGCTTAAGTGGTAAAACTATATTTAAAAAAAAAAAAAGTTTAGTGAGGATGTGAGCTAATAAGCCCAGTGCAGAACTTGAGGTTTAAAAGAGGCAGTACACAGGGACTTAGGTCTCTGATTGGTGCAAACAGTTTGCTCTTAGCTACTAACCTAAAGGTTGTTGGTTCAAACGCACCCAGCAGCGCTGTCTTAGTCATCTAGTGCTGCTATAACAGAAATACCACAAGTGGATGACTTTAACAAAGAGAAATTTCTTCTCTCACAGTCCAGTAGGCTACAAGTCCAAATTCAGGGCATCAGCTCCAGGGGAACGCTTTGTCTGTCGACTTTGGAGGAAGGTCTGTGTCATCAATCTTCGCTTGGTCTAGGAGCTTCTCTGTGCAGGAACCTCAGCTCCAAAGGACATGCTCTGCTCCCGGCACTGCTTTCTTGGTGGTATGAAGTTCCTATGTCTCTCTGCTTGCTTCTCTCTTTCATATCTCAAAAGAGATTGGCTTAAGACACTACCTAACCTTGTTGACCTCATCAATATAATTGCTGTTAATCCATCTTATTACATCATAGTGATAGAGTTTACAACACATAGGAAAATCACATCAGATGATAAAATGGTAGACAGTTATACAATACTGGGAATCATGACCTAGTCAAGTTGACAGATATTTTGAGGGGACACAATTCAATCCATGACATTCCACCCTTTGGCCTCCCAAAACTCATGTCCTTGCAACATGCAAAACATATTCACCCCAACATATCATAGGAAAAGTCTTAAATCAACTCCAAGTCCAAAATCCAAAAAATTCCTCTTCATCTGTGAAACCTAGAATACAAGTTATCTGCTTCCAAAAGTACAATGACAGAACAGACACAAGCTGACATTTCCATTACAAATGAGAGAAATTGCAGGGGAAGAAGGCATAACAGGCACCAAGCAAGTTAGCAGAACACATTACATTAGCCCTCAAGGCTTTGCAAATAATCCTCTGTTCTCTTGGACCATTCAACAATGGCCCTGCCCTCCAGACTCTAGGTATTGGCCACAATCTCCGGATTCAGAGTGGAAGCCCCTTTGCCCTGGGCTTCAGCTCCACCTTCCAGGCCCACTGGGATGGCAACTCTGATCCCTCAGCTTTAGGCGCACCATTCTCCTAGTCCATTTGAATGGCAACTCCACACTTAGAAACACCAGAGGCCATGGCTCCACCCTTTGAAACCCCAGAGATCCTGGCCATACCTTATGAGACTGAGGCAGTTCCACTTCTTGTGTTCCTTGTCTCTTTAGCTTCTGCTTCCTGCGGCCTCTCGGCCCTCAGGCCTCACGCCCAAATCTGCCCTGCTGAGGCAAGTGTTCTAAAGCTCGGTAGCTCCACCGATAAATGCCTGCAGGCACCCCACTCAGCAGGAAGCTTCCTGTGCACAGGTACTCAGCTACCTTGCTCCATGGGTCGGCAAGCCTAGGTCCACCGGTAAGTGCCTGGAGGCACCCCACTCTGCCAGGAAGCCTCCAGCGCACAGGCACTCAGCTCTCTCACTCCGTGGGTCAGCTGCAGCGCTATCTTGCACTGGTCTCCTGGTTCTGCTGCTGCTGGTTCTCTGCTGCTGCTGGTCTTTTGCCGTTGCCAGTCCTCTATCCATTCACAGTTTCAAAACCACTTCCACATTTTAGATGTCTGTTAGAGCAGCACCCCACTCTCTTGGTATCAAATTCTGTCTTAGTCATCTCCTGCTGCTCTAACAGAAATACCACAAGTGGATGGCTTTACAAAGAGAAGTTTATTCTCTCACAGTCTAGTAGGCTACAAGTCCAAATTCAGGGCATCAGCTCCAGGGGAATGCTTTCTCTGCCGACTTTGGAGGAAGGTCTGAGTCATCAATCTTCCCTTGGTCTGGGAGCTTCTCTGCACAGGAACCTCAGGTCCAAAGGATGCGCTCTACTGCCGGCACTTCTTTCTTGGTGGTATGAGGTTCCTATGTCTCTCTGCTTGCTTCTCTCTTTCATATGTCAAAGGAAATTGGCTAAAGATACTACCTAATCTTGTAGACCTCATCAATATAATTGCCACTAACCCATCTTATTACATCATAGTGATAGAGTTTGGAACACATAGGGAAATCACATCAGATGATAAAATGGTAGACAATTATACAATACCGGGAATCATGACCTAGTCGAGTTGACAGATATTTTGGGGGGACACAATTCAATCCATGACAAGTGCCATGGAAGAAAAGGCCTGGTGATCTGCTTCCATAAAGACTGCAACCAAGAAAGCCCTCTGTAACACACGGGGTCACCATGAGTCAGAACTGAATTGATGGCAAGGGGTTTGTGTTTATTGGTTTTATGTAGTGACTTAGCACTTGGCCTCTAAAGGCAGAATACCTCTAGTTCAAATACTAACTCTGCCACTGACAAGCTATGTGACTTTGCAAGTTACTCAACCTCTCTAAGCCTCCACTTCCTCAGCTGTGAAATAGGGCTAACATAGTAACTCCATCCTGGGATCACTCTGATTAATAGGATGAAGCATGAAAAGGGTTAGCAGATCCCTGGGGAGAGCAGGTGCCCATGAATGGTAACTATTATTATTTTGTAAATACAGATGATGACTTTGGCCTGAAGCATATAGGGGAGATAACAGAGAGTCAAGCATAGAGCTGAGAATCCCATGATCCTGGAGCTGAATTAGGCCAGCAGGGCACCCAGGGCTCAAACCCACCACCTTGGGCATCTGGGTGCAGTTGGAGCCCACCACTCACAAAGCCAGCCTGCCACAGGCCACCAAGCCTGCTTCGCTCTGCACAGACCTGGCAGCCACACACAGACACTCACCAGTTCTCAATTCCTGCCCGTATCATTCCCCTTAATGTCTCCCTGGAGGCTGATTGATGGAGACAGGTGACAATCTATAGCTGTGTGACAGAATGTTTACTACCAGCTCTCTAGCAAATGATTACTTCGAGGTAATTTTGAACCTCCAGACTATGATGCAGTGTCTCATATATTAAACTGCAGTGAACAGTGTATAAAAGTGTTACAAGGAGACCTTGTATTTCACAGCTTACTGTAGAAGGAGAACACAGGGGCAAATTGGTTTCAGGGGAAGACAAGCAGAGAGGATTCAAATTCCTTGTATTCAGTCTTAAGGAAGGGACAGAGATTTAAGCTTCAAGCCTACATAGCCAAGGGTTTTATACCCCTGGACTGCTCCAGGGAAGACCCTATGACCAATGCCACTGAGGCCCCAGACTCTGTAACTCACCTGCCAGGGCTGGCATGAGACATGATCTCCAGGACCTGGCCACAGCAGCCTCCAGAAGTTGGATAGGTTTCTCTTTGCCTCTCCCCACAACTCTCACCGAAAATGGACTCTTTACGGTACCTCATTCTTCCCACACCTTGCTTCCCAAATTAAAGTTTCCTAAAAGATAGACAAATGGAATAAAATAGAGAGTCCAGAAATAGACTCACAATGTATATATAATCAACTGACTTATTACAAAGGTGTCACTGTAAGTAGAGGAGAAAGAATGTTCTTTTCAAGAACTGGTGATAGGTCAATTCGATATCCACATGGACAAAAAATCAATCTTAACCCCTACCTCACATCATACATAAAAATTAATTTCAGACTAAGTGTGAAAAGTAAAATAAGAAAGTTTTTAGATACAAACATGGGAGAATATCTTTATTACCTCGGGGTAGGCAGAGATTTCTTAAACAGGACATGAAAATGCTAACTAAAGGGAAATACTGGACTATAGCTACAAATGTTGAAAGCAATCAAAAGATAACATGAACGGAAGGAAAAGATGTCCAGTGGAATGGGAATGGATATTTGCAAACTCAAAAAGGACTTTTATCCAAAATACATAAAGAACACCTATAAATCAATGAGAAAAAGACAGACACTCCAAAAGAAAAACAGGCAAAAGACATGAACAGGAAGTTCACAAAAGACAGCATCCAATTGGCCAATAAATACACGAAAGTCCTTAGACATCAGGGAAATACAAATTGAAACTATAATGTCATACCTCTCACTCCTACTATAATAGGCTAAAATTAAGAAGACAGACAACATCCAAGTGTTGGAGCAACTGAAACTCTCATACATTGCCGGTGGCAGTGTAAACTGGTATAAATATTTTATAAAATGGGTACACAGTATCTACTAAAGCCAAACATGTACATAATCCATGACTCAGCAGTTCCGCTCCTTGGTATATGCCCAAAAGAAATGCATATCTGTGTTCACAAATAACCATATACAAGAATATTCATAACAGCCCTACTTGTATTAGCTGAAAATCGGAAACAACTGCAATAACCATAAACAGTTGAAGAGATAAATAAACTATGAAATATTCACACAGTGGAATACTATACCACAACGAGAATGAATGAACTACAACCATATGCAACAACAAGGATGAACTGTACAAACACAATATTGAGTGAAAAAAGTTGGATGGAAAACAAAAACAAAAACACAATCTGTGCCAATCCATTTATACAAAGTCAGAAAATTAGCAAAACTAATCTATGCTTTACAAGTCAGGATAGTGGACACTCTGGGGGAATAGTGACCGGAAGGGGGCGCAACACGGTCTTCTGGGGGAATTGGGAATGTGCTGTTTCTTGTTTTAGGCACTGGTTACAGGAATATGTTCAGTTTGTAAAAATTTAAGAAGCGGTATACTTACCATTTGTGTGGTTTTCTATATGTATGTTATTCTTCAATAAAAAGTTTGTTCCCTCCTCCTTCCCCGCCCCAAAAAAAAATCTTCCAAGACTGGGTCTCAGGATTGGGCCGCAAGTTTGCAAGGATGATGGCAGAGTGACTTTTAATGAACATTGAGAACATTGTAATGATGCTGGCTGGTTTTTGCATAACAAATGTCCACCAACTCAGAGGAAGGAGAAGGTGGAGAAGCACTTCCATTATCAAGCGTCAAGCCCTCTTCATTAAAGCCTCATCTTGGCCCATGAGGTAGGTACTGTATGATCCCATGTTACTGCTGAGGAAACAGAAGCACAGGGAGGGACCCTGCCCAAATGCAGTAAGCCAGTAAAACCAGGTCTGCATGGCTCCCAACCCAAGTTTTCAAACTCCATGGATAGCCCATAGCATGTCATAGTTGCTCGTTGTGTGGGAGTGACTGTAATTCCAGGGCTGTGTCCTGGGGACTTCCCAGCAGAATGTGGGGAACTGGGCAGGCAAGAAGGCTTCACTTCTCAGCAGGCTTCTATGCACCGCCCTCCTGCTCAGCATCATCTCCGCCTTTAATTGCCATGACCAGCTCCACAACAAGAAAAACGTTTACACTGTTAACAAGGAAAACTGTTAATTAAGAGAGCAGTACCTTCAGGGGATTTTAATTTAGAGGAGGCAACAACTGGGATAAAGAATACATTCAAACCGTTGGATTTGTGTGGTTTCTACACCCAACTGGCTACAACGTGGAATTTAATAAAGATGACTTCTGTTTTCTAATTATGACTTCCAAATGCCTGCAAACAAGTCTTTGCTGTCTCGGAAGAGTTCAGGATCAGCTTGGAGTGCCAATCAACTTAAGAAAGGCAGGATATGCAATTTAAGAAAGGGAGGAAAGGCAATGGAGGGGATGGTGAAATTAAAATCGCAGCTCCACCACTTACTAGCTGTGATGGGTTACTCCACCTCTCTGAGCCTCAGTTTCCTCATCTATAAAATAAGGATGATGTGCCCAGGTAATAAGGCTTTTGAGATTATTAAATTAGAATGTGTGTGTGTGCGTGTGTGTAGTGAAACCTATGTAAGCTGGAATCTGTGTAAGGCGGATGTAAACCTGTCAGAGAAGGAAACCGGTGTAAACCTGTCAGAGAAGGAAAACTCAAATATTTTCCTATAATAAAGAGCGATGACATATGCAAAGACCTGGAGTTAGAAATCCAAAAGGGAAGAACATGCCCAGCATTTCTTAAACTGAAAGAACTAAAGAAAAAATCCAAGCCTCCAGTTGCAATATTGAAGGATCCTATGGACAAAATACTGAACGACACAGGAAGCATCAAAAGAAGATGGAAAGAATACACAGAGTCACTGTACCAAAAAGAACTGGTCGACAATCAACCATTTCAGGAGGTAGCATATGATCAAGAACCAATGGTACTGAAGGAAGAAGTCCAGGCTGCACTGAAGACATTGGCAAAAAACAAGGCTTCAGGAATTGACGGAATACAAATTAAGATGTTTCAACAAACAGAGACAGCACTGAAGTGCTCACTTGTCTATGCCAAGAAATTTAGACGACAGCTACCTGGACAACCAACTGGAAGCGATCCATACTTATGCCTATTCCAAAGAAAGGTGATCCAATAGAATGCAGACATTATCAAACAATATCATTAATATCACACACAAGTAAAATTTTGCTGAAGATCATTCAAAATCGGTTGTGGCAATACACTGACAGGGAACTGCCAGAAAGTCAAGCTAGGTTCAGAAGACGATGTGGAATGAGGGATATCATTGCAGATGTCAGATGAATCCTGGCTGAAAGCAGAGAATACCAGAAATAATTACTGACTATGCAAAGGCATTCGACTGTGTGGATCACAACAAATTATGGATAATATTGCGAAGAATGGGAATTCCAGAACACTTAATTGTGCTCATCAGGAACCTGTACAGAGACCAAGAGGCAGTCATTCAAACAGAACAAGGAGATACTGCGTGGTTTAAAGTCAGGAAAGGTGTGTGTCAGGGTTGTAGTATTTCACCATACTTATTTAATCTGTATGCTGAGCAAATAATCCAAGACGCTGGACTATACGAAGAATATGGCATCAGGATTGGAGGAAGATTCATTCACAACCTGTGATATGCAGATGACACAACCTTGCTTGCTGAAATCGAAGAGGACTTGAAGCACTTACTGATGAAGATCAAAGACCACAGCCTTCAGTATGGATTACACCTCAATGTAAAGAAAACAAAAATTCTCACAACTGAACCAATAAGCCATATCATGATAAACAGAGAAAAAACTGTAGTTGTCAAGGACTTCTTTTGACTTGGATTCACAATCTACACCCATGGAAGCAGCAGTCAAGAAATCAAACGACACATTGCATTGGGCAAATCTGCTGCAAAAGACTTCTTTGAAGTGTTAAAAAGCAAAGATATCCCTTGAAGGACTAAGGTGTATGCCTTAATCATCTAGTGCTGCTGTAACAGAAATACCACAAGTGGATGGCTTTAACAAAGAGACATTTATTTTCTCACAGTCTAGCAGGCTAGAAGTCCAAATTCAGGGCATTAGCTCCAGGGGAAGGATTTCTCTCTCTGTCGGCTCTGGAGGAAGGTCCTTCTCATCAATCTTCCCCTGGACTAGGAGCTTCTCCGCACAGGAACCCCAGGTCCAAAGGACATGCTCTGCTCCCAGTGCTTCTTTCTTGGTTATACAAGGTCCCCCGTCTCTGCTCACTTCCCTTTCCTTTTATCTCTTGTAAGATAAAAGGTGGTGCAGGCCACACCCCAGGGAAACTCCCTCTACATTGCATCACGGATCTGACCTTAGTAAGGGTGTTACAATCCCACCCTAGTCCTCTTTAACATAAAATTAAAATCACGAAATGGAGGACAACCACACAATACTGGGAATCATGGCCTAACCAAGTTGACACATACTTCTGGGGGACGCAATTCAATCCATGACAGTGTACCTGACCCAAGCCATGGTGTTTTCAATCGCCTCATATGTATGCAAAAGCTGGACAATGAATAAGGAAGACCGGAGAAAAACTGATGCCTTTGAATTATGGTGTTGGCAAAGAATATTAAATATACCATGGACTTCCAAACGAATGAACAAATCCCTCTTGGAAAAAGTACAGCCAGAATGCTCCTTAGAAACGAGGACTGCTAGACTTCATCTCACATACTTTGGACATGTTATCAGGAGGGACCAATCCCTGGAGAAGGCCGTCGTGCTTGGTAAAATGGAGGGACAATGAAAAAGAGGAAGATTGGATTGACACAGTGACTGCAACAAAGGGCTGAAACATAACAACGATCATGAGGATGGCACAGGACTGGGCAGTGTTTTGCTCTGTTGTACATAGGGTCACTATGAGTTGGAATCAACTTGATGGCACCTAACAACAACAATAATAAAGAGCAATAGAAAAGTGGTAAGCTGCACCCTGTCAAAGATGGAAAACTTGCGAGACCTGGAAAAACAAAGCAGTCCCTTCAAGATTCGGCTCTGACAGGTTTCGTTGTATATCTATCTCATTTAGCACAGTCATGGGCATATAGAAAGTGCTCAATGATCATTACCAGTTATTAGTATTCTGCTCACAGCTCACTGCCCTGGGTTCAGATTTGGGAGACTGGCCTAGATGTTGTAAAGACCTTCAGGTTATTAGTATTCTGCTCACAGCTCACTGCCCTGGGTTCAGATTTGGGAGACTGGCCTAGATGTTGTAAAGACCTTCAGTTCAGAGAAATTACCTAAGTTGCCTGAGGTCACGCAGTTAGTGAGGGTCCAAGGCGAGGTTGGATCCCAACTTTACCTGACTTTAGAGCCTCTCCTTTATGGCTGCACTGTAGTCCGGGTGTAAGCATAATTCAGGGTTGAATTCAGATCTCCCAGCACCAAGCAGGGCTGCTGGGATCAGAGGAATTTGCGCCAAGGGCCAACCAGGCACACAGCAAGAGCCCTGTGGGGTCAAAGCAGATGTCCTTCACACCATTGGCCCCATCTCATAGGGGTTTTCATTCTGGCTGCCATTCTTGGCCAAGGATGAGAGAGATTGAGAGATAGAATCCCTACATTCTGGGGCCTTTCTTCTGGGTACCACTCATCAAGCCCCTGTAACATGTCCCCAAAGGCACTGCCGCTAACAGGCTGCAATGGCGTCCTCTCAGGCCACAGCCCAAGCTCTGAGCCGGCCTGAGCAGATGGACTGCGTCAGAGGGTGTTAAAGCTGCGTGATGCATACCTGGGGATTCAACATACAATCTGCCCACTTTTGTCTTTTTATATAACAAAAACTTAAAATAATTGTAGCAAAACAATTACAAAAAATGTTTCAAGTGCTTCATGAAGCGGTTGTCTCTAGGAAACAAGAGTTAACGGTCCAGAGCAGAAAGCATTCAGGGAAGACATTATAAGATAATGGAAGGAGATGAAACATGTTCTCAGAAAATGCAGTTCTAACATGAAAAATACAGGGAAAAAAATGGAAGTAAATAAAACCGAACTGACACAAAATACAGCAAGAGACATAGAAAACAAAATTGAGAAAAGCAAAGCAAACTGAAATGAAACAAGGTAAAAAGGACAAAGAATAAAAGAGAAAAAGTAGATATAGAAGAGAAAGAAATAGAGAAAATCCAATATATACATGACTGCCCTCTCCCAGAAGATAAATAAAAGAATGGTACAAAATACATTTGGAAAACCTATAGTTTAAAAAGGAAACCTGGTGGCGCTGTGGTTAAGAGCTCTGGCTGCTAACCAAAAGGTTAGCAGTTTGAATCCACCAGAAACTCCTTGGAAACTCTATGGGGCAGTTCTGCTCTGTCCTATAGGGTCACTATGAGTCAGAATCAACTTGACAGCAATGGGTTTGTTTCTTCTTCTTTATAGTTTAAAAATCTTTTCTCAATCAAAGAACATGTGAGACTACCAAATGAGTGGACAGGCCATGTACCACACACCCACGGACCTCTGGGGGAATGAATGAACTTGCAAGCTCCCTGGGGCTCCCTGACTGGAGGAGTTGCTAATTTTCGAGTCCTTCATTCCTCATATCTTACAAGGACAAAGTAGGGACCAAGTTAGATCCAGCCCTGCCCTCAGAGAGCTGACCGTCTGGCCAGAGCTCTTTGGAAAGTCAGAGAGGAGAGCGACTAGGAGCAGCACTTGGCCCACCTGGCCCACATCCTACAAACTTCGAGCATGGCCTGCATACAAGGCTGTGTCAGCAGATCTGTGGGAGTAAGACCCAGCCGTGTGGGAAAGACAGACACAAACATAAGTAATGACTGCACGGCCTGCCAGATGCTACCCAGGGACAGTGGAGACACAGAGGAAGGACCCATCAAGACAGTCCAGAAGGTTAAGATGTCTTCCTGGCAGAAGTGATGTTTAAGGTGAGATCCTAGCCAGAGGGAGGGTGAAGGGCATTCTAAAACAAACAAACACAAAAAACAAAAAAATTCATTGTTGTCGAGTCAATTCCAACTCATGTCGACTCTGTGTGTTACAGAGTAGAACTGCTCTTGGCTGGAAGCTTTACGGAAGCATATTGCCAGGCCTTTCTTCCTCAGAGCTGCTGGGTGGGTTCAAATCGCCAACCTTTAGGTTAGCAGCCAATTGATCGCAAACCCCTTGTGCCACCCAGGGACCTGAGACATTCTAGGTAGAGAGAGAAGTATTTACAAAGGCCCAGAGGTGAGAGGCCTCTGGGCATACTGGGAGACTCTGCATATAGTTCAGTGCAGCTGTCAGCTGGAGGAGGGGGATTGTGAAGCTGAGAAGTGGCTGGAGAGGTGACCAAGGGTCAGCCATGGTATGGAGCCTGTGCTTCATCTCAGAGGGCTCCACACTTGAAACTTCATGTACCAATTTGTAAAAACATTTAGAGCATATACCCCCACTACTGATCTATTTATTGTTAAATTTCACATCTATCACTGTACTAATATATTATGTACATTATGGTAAAGTGTATATTATAAAACATGGAGAAAATATATAAATTGTAAAAGGATGAAATGGACAGGAGGCGTGAACAGAAATTCTAATACTTCCTCCCCACTCTCCTATACATATAGTCAACACTGTTGGTGCTGTCCTCACCCCCGTTTCCAGGCTGGTCTGCCCATGCCCTGGGTGCTGTGAGTGTTGGGTGCTCAGGGCTCACAGCTGCCCGCTCATCTGGAGAACTGGTCTTGGCCGAAGAAAGCTGCCTTCCTTGGAAGTTTACATCCCCCTCTCCCCCTAGGGTTGGGTGGCTGACATAGCATACAAAAGGCCTGTTCCCTGTGGTGCAATTCACCCTCCAGAGCTCCCGAGGATCAGGCTGAAGCTAGTCTCGAGCTGAGGACTCACCCTAGCTTAGCACTTTTCCTCTACTCTGTCCTCCTCCTGTAGAGTTCTCTGAGAGCACCCTCAGTAAGTCATATTGCATCCAAACCCCTGCCTCAGGCTCTGCTTCTAGGGAACCTGAACTAAGACAGTACATTAGGAAGTGTGCACAGAAATACAACTTTCAAAAAGCACGAAATAGAAAATAAATAGATACTTCTTCCCACACCCAGTGGATCACCCTGCAATGCACCCAGCTTGTGGATGTCCTACTTGGTAGACCTCCACTGTAGGTAATCGGAGCCAGGCAGGGTGCTAAGCAGGGGAGAGGCGGGGCCAGATCCATGATTTGAGAAGATAACTCTGGTTGCCTAGGAGAGAACGGGATGGGAGAGGGGTATGGCAGAGCGTGAAAGCAGGCAGAGCAGGGAGGAGGTGAGTACAGACACCTAGCGGAGAGCTGGAAGCGACCTGGGCTAGGGTGGTGGTGGGGAAGGAGAAAAGTTGCAGATGGGAAACGACTCAGGAGGTGGGATCCCAGAACATGACAGCTGAGTGGCCATGGGGGCACAGAAGGAGCTGAGGAGGAAGGACGCCCAGGCATCCTGTGTGAGCAGTGGGTAGACTACGGTATATTTACTGAGACAGGGATCTCGAGGAGAAGCAGGTGTAGGGGAAGAAGATGAGTTTCATTTTCGACACCCTCCTGCCTCCACCACCCGGGCCAAGTTCTCTTTCCTTGCAAAGAACTAGAAATTCAGAGAAGCACCACACACATACTACATCCTGGGGGTAAATGCTCACAAAGAACTATGTTGACTTTGGAACCAGACCTAATGGGGTTCTGATCCTGGCTCCTGGATTTAATTGCTGGCTTACCTCGACTACATTACTTAGCTGCTCTGAGATTTAGTCTCCTCATCTATAAAGTGAGGATGAAAACAATAGTACCCACTACATGAAGCTGTTGTGAGGGTTTAATAATAGTAATAACGATAACCAGCATTTATTGAGCCTCAAAAGCTGAAGCACTGGAAAACAGTTCGGTGGTTCCTAAAAAAGTTGAACATACAATTACCACATGACCCAGCAATCGTACTCCTAGGTATATACCCAGAAGAAGTGAAGGCAGGAACGCAAATAGAAACCTGGACAGCAATGTTCATTGCAGCACTTTCCACAATAGCCAAAAGGTGGAAACCGAAATGTCCATCAACAGATGAGTGGCTAAACAAAATGTATACACACATAATCGACTATACTACACAGCCGTAAAAAGAAATGAAATCCCGACGCATGCCACAACATGAATGAACCTTGAAAACATTACACGGAGCGAAATAAGTCAGTCACAAAAGGACAAACACTGTACAATCTAACCTATATGAAATAAGCAAATGCATAGAAACCAAAGATTATTAATGGTTACCAGGGGCGGGAAGGAGAAGTAAAGGGGGAATTTTTCTTTGGGGGGCACTGAGTTTATGTTAATGGTGGTAGAATATTCTGGAAAAGGATTGCTACAATGGTGGCACACCGTGAAAAATGCAATTAATGTCATTGAAGTGTAAATGTGGAAGTTGCTGTGTTGGCGAATATTTTGGTGTGTGTATTTTCACCACAAAAAAAAAAAGAATGAAAAAGCTCAAGTACTAAGTACCTGGCATATAGTAGGTGCTCAGTAAATACGTGTTAAATGAATAGAGCACTTACTATGTGCTAGATGCTGAGGAAACTGTTACCCAGTGAATAGATATTGTTGCTATTATTTTCATTACTCTTGTTTTTATTATTGAGTCTTCTCAGACACTCTAGGAGATGGGCGTTGTCATAGTCATCTGGTGCTGCTATAACAGAAATACCACAAGTGGATGGCTTTAACAAAGAGAAATTTATTTCTTCACAGTAAAATAGGCTAAAAGTCCAAATTCAGGGCATCAGCTCCAGGGGAAGGCTTTCTCTCTCCGTCGTCCTTCTCCTCAATGTTTCCCCGGACTAGGAACTTCTCCATGCAGGGACCCCAGGTCCAAAGGACATGCTCTTCTCCTGCCACTGCTTTCTTGGTGGTATGAGGTCCCCCAGTCTCTGCTCACTTCTCACTTTTATATCTCAAGAGACTGCCTCAGGACACAATCCAATCTGGTAGATTGAGTCCTGCTTTACTAACACAACTGCTGCCCATCCTCCCTCATTAACATCATAGAGGCAGGATTTACAACATATAGGAAAATCACACAATAGCGGGAATCGTGGCCCAGCCAAATTGATACACACATTTTTTGGGGGACATAATTCAATCCATGACAGGCGTGATTGCCATCCCCCTTTTCAGGTAAGAAAGCTGAGTCCCAGTTGAAGTACATCACCCAAGGTTACACTGCTAGTAAATGACAGAACAAGATCCAAACACAAGCAGCCTAAACCCTTCGTCCCAAGATTACTAATCATTTGATGCATGTAAATCACAGAGCCCAGTCCAGAGGGCACCCAATCTGTGCTGCTTCGATTTCAGAGCCTATCAGAGCCAGGCTTGGGCATCTGGACTCTTTCCTGTAGGTACAGGGATCCCTGGAGGGTTCTGATCAGAGGACTGACATGATCAGATGTATCCTTTACGGAGATAATTCTGGCTCCAAGGCAGGGAAGGGACTGGAGTAAGACAAATAAGGCTCCAAAATGGCTCAGCAAGGCACTGTGACTAATCCTGTCTTTATTTAAAATTTTGCTATTTTGTTCATCACAGATTTTTTACAGTGATTTCTTAAAATATTGCATTAAAATATTACTTTTCTTGATTACTGAGTTTTTTTTTGTTTTGTTTTGTTTTTTTTTGGTGCCCCCTTAATTTTGTGCCTGAAGCGAGTGCTTCACTTGCCTCACCTTAGGCCAGGCCCTGCTCCCATGACTTCTTTTTTTTTTTTTTAAATTGTGCTTTAGATGAAGGTTTACATAGAAAATTAGTTTCTCATTAAACAATACACATATTGTTTTGTGACATTGGTTGCCAACTCCACAACGTGTCAACCCTCTCCCCTTCTTGACCTTGGGTTCCCCAATACCAGCTTTCCTTTCCCCTCCTGCCTTCTCGTCCTTGCTCCTGGGCTGGTGTGCCCATTTAGTCTCTTTTTGTTTTATGGGCCTGTCTAATCCTTGGCTTAAGGGTGAACCTCAGGAGTGACTTCATTATTGAGCTATAGGGGTTTCTGGGGGCCATACTCTCAGAGTTTCTCCAGTCTCTGTCAGACCAGTAAGTCTGGTCTTTTTTTGTGAGTTAGAATTTTGTTCTACATTTTTCTCCAGCTCTGTCTGGCACCTTCTATTGTGATACCTGACCACGACTCATTTCCGCACACTTCCTCAAGGCAAAAATTGCCCAAGCCTCAGTTTCTACACCTGTGAAATGGGAATCAATATTTACCTGTCAGATTTGCTGGGAGTGCTACATGAGACTGCACAGGTGTGAGCATTGTTTTGTGAACGATGAATTGTATAACTCAGGTAGGAAGTTGTCTGTCCTCATGCAGCAAGGTCACCCCGGCAATTCCCTCACCAGAGCTGAGAGTCATTCAGGATTTCCCTCTCTAAACCTCGATCCTTGGTCACACCGTCCTCCATCCCAGTCCTTTCTCCACCACCTTCTGATCCCAGTGCCTCCTCTACCCCATAAAAACAATCACAAACCAAAAAACCAAACCAGCTGCCGTCAAGTCAATTCTGACACATGGGGACCCAGAGCAGAACTGCTCCATAGGGTTTTCAAGGCTGTGACCTTTTGGAAGCAAATCGCCAGGGCTTTCTTCCGAGGTGCCTCTGAGTGGGTTCAAACCGCCAATCTTTCAGTTAATAGTCAAGAGCTTAACCGTTTGTGCCACCCAGGGAAACTGTGAAGCTCATTCCTAAAGTTCTCAGGCCAGAAAAATCTCCCAAAAACTCACTGAAAACATGGTCTTGTTTTGGCAAAATCCATCCTGAACCAGGCAGTTGAGAACATACAGTGTTTCTTCCCCCGTAATCAGGAAACCTTACACTGTGTTTTGAGGCCTCCTGGAAAGGGTTGAAATATCCATATTCTCAGAGGAAATGAAACTTGGTCTCATAACCTGTCGCTGGGACTGTTTCAAGCCCCACATTTAGAACATTTGCTATTCTGATTGTGTAAGCTTCAGTCAGGTGCACACGCTGGGACTTCTGAATATATTTACAAGGAATTCAGCAAAATGCACAGTTAATATTCAGAATGTGATTAATCCACAAGCCCCATTCCATATTCCAATTACATCCACTGCTCCCTACGTAGGCTGAGTTTTGCTTAAATGCATATGGAGTCAATTGGAGCGCCAGATTTGTGGATGCTGCCGAAAGCCTGGCACTCCGATGGTAATAAGCTATATTCCTATTACGTGGTGGGCAATAAAAAATCTGATATTTATTCCGCTGGATTTTGAGAAACGTTTGGAAAGAGTCTCAGCTGCTGGAACACTGTGACATATTTCACAAACCAATGTCCCCACTGCAGTTTGACTGTTTAGAGGAGCTGGGGCTGCCTTAGAAACCCAGTCCCCACATATTTGAGGAGGTCAACCAGTGTTCCCACTGTGGCTGGTAGTTTTTCACCACCATGAGAGAGGTACCTGGTCCTGCCCACATGGAATAAGCATAGGCTGTAGGCACAGCTGTGTGGTCTTGAGCAAGACCCTTGGACTTGTTTGAGCCTCCTTTTCTCCAGCTGTAAAATGGGACTAGCAATAGTGACCTCAAAGCTTTGTTGCAAAGATTAAATAATGAGCAAGTCCCTGGGTGGCACAAATGGTTTGCACCTGACTACTAATCTAAAGGTTGGCAGTTCAAACCCGACCAGTAGCACCACGGAAGAAAGGCCTGGTGATCTGCTTCTGTAAAGATTACAGCAAAGAAAACCTGTGGAGCAGTTCTACTCTTGTAACACATGGGGTTGCCATGAGTTGGAATCAATTCAATGGCAACAGGTTTAGTGTTTTTAAGAATATAGGCCAGTGCCTGACACACAGTAAACACCTAATAAAAGATTTTAAAAGAAGTGGAATTTACAGCTGAATAAATGTGTCAAAGCTGATTTTATATTTTTATTTTTTATTATTGTACTTTAGATGAAGGTTTACAGAATAAACTAGCTTCTCATTAAACAAATAGTACACATAGTGTTTTGTAACATTGGTTACTGTCATGGATTGAATTGTGTCCCCCCAGAAAATGTGTGTATCAATTTGGCTGGGCCATGATTCCCAGTATTGTGTGGTTGTCCTCCATTTTGTGATTGTAATTTTATGTTAAAGAGGATTAGGTGGAATTGTAACACCCTTACTAAGGTCACATCCCTGATTCAATCTAAAGGGAGTTTCCCTGGGGTGTGGCCTGTACCACCTTTTATCTTACAAGAGATAAAAGGAAAAGGAAGCAAGCAGAGAACTGGGGGCCTCATACCACCAAGAAAGCAGCACCTGGAGCAGAGCACATCCTTTGGACCCAGGGTCCCTGAGCCTGAGAAGCTCCTAGTCCGGGGGAAGATTGTTGAAAAGGCCGGCAGAGAGAAAGCCTTCCCCTGGAGCTGAGGCCCTAAATTTGGACTTTTAGTCTACTTTACTGTGAGGAAATAAACTTCGCTTTGTTAAAGCCATCAACTTGTGGTATTTTTGTTATGGCAGCACTAGATGAATAAGACAGTTACAAACCCCATGACATATCAACACTCTCCCTTCTTGACTTTGGGAGACCAGTTTTCCTGTCCACTTATGCCTTCTAGTCCTTGCCCCTGGGCTACTGTGCCCCTTTAGTCTCATTTTGTTCTATGGCCCTGTCTAATTCAAAGATAATTTTCAACACATGAAGGCATTTACTAGAACACTGTGTTCTCAAAGTATGGTAACCATAATATTGGGGGTGTAGGGAATGATTTTTAGATGGTACATGAACAATGATTTTTATTTTTAAAGTTATGTACTTACTTTAATGTTGCATTAAGGAGAATAACAAGCACATTAACTCGATGATTTCACGAGTATTATTGCTTAGAAGGCTACAGAGGATTGTCTATTGGAACAAATCTTACATTAAAAATAATTAGGTATGGCAAGGATATGACAAAAATCTTGAAGGTGATTTCAAAACAACTGGGGTTTGGGAAGCATTGTTCTAGGAGGGGAAAAATGGTGACTTTTAAAAAATCTTATGGTTAGCAAAGCTTTTCTAAACATGAGAGTCCCTGGTTGGTGCAAATGGCTAACGCGCTGAGCTGCTAACCGAAAGGCTGGAGGTTCAAGTCCATTCAGAGGTGCCTCGAAAGAAAGGCCTGGCAACTGTACTTCCAAAAAACTTAGCCATTGAAAACTTCGTGGAATGTAAGTCTACTGGACACAGAGAGGGTCACTATGAATTGGAATCAGCTTGACAGGACAAGATTCAGGAACCACGATGGGTAAGACTGAATTATGTGGGTATCCCAAGGTTATTCAGAACTCCCCAGATGGTACCCACCACCCCACTCTCCCCAACCCCAACCTGCAGGAACACACATCTGAAACAAGGCATCGCAAACAGCATCATTATAGAGATAACTTTGAATATTCTCAAATTTATTTTTTTAAGCAAATAATGTACCAACTTTGATATTTTACCAATAGGTCACAAATTATTTTCCAATGTCCCTGATAACCTTTGGCAATCCAGAAGCGACACAATGCAGTGGCCAGGAACTGCTGGTCTCCAGAACCACAGCAAATGGGAGAATTAAAACCACCCTAAGTAATCCAAACCCGAACCCAGACTAAAAGAGAAGAGAGTTGGTTCCAGCTCTTTCAGCTAGAATGCCAATAGTTGGAAAGCTGCTAAAGCCTTTGTCATCTGCTTTTCTAATTACGCAGTTCTCTGCTCCCTGGGAGATAAAGCCATTTCAGGCTGGAAACTGTGCAGAAAGACGAGCTTCTGAAGCAGTGAGCATGAGGTTTGGTTGGTTGGGGGGTGCATCTATTTTTATACAAATTTCTGAACTTCTCTCATGCACATGGAAAGAGAAGCTCTTCTCCCTTTGGCAAATGCTAAGATGCTGAAGGCTTTTCAGATCACCAATGGCAAGAGTTCTCACCCAAAAACTGTGGGTAATATTCAAGATGTCTGTACCAGAACCAGCTGCCACTGAGTCATCTTTGACTCATGGCAACCCCATGTACCTCACAGTAGAACTATGCTCCGTAGGGTTTTCAATGGCTTATTTTTTTTGAAGTAGATTGCCAGGCCTTTCTTCTGAGGTGCCTCTGGGTAGACTCGAACCTCTAACCTTTTGGTTAGCAGCCAAGCACATTAAACATTTGCACCACCCAGGACTAAGATGTCTGTAGACTCTCTGAAGTGATAGGCAAACCAGCGTGTGTGTGTGTGTGTGTGTGTGTGTGTGTGTGCGTGCGTGTGCACACATGTACATTTCTCTGGGAGATAGTTCATAGCTTTTCTCAGGTTGTCAAAGGCCCTGACTGGGGTTTTGTCAGCTATTTTGGAGCTTCAATGAGGTGGAATCTTAACAAAAAGAAGGGGGAAAGGACAAGAGGGTCATCATTTAAGAGTGGAGAAGGAGGTTTGATTTGGGGTGAGGCTGGTATCAAGGGGGTTAGGAATAGCAGTGGTATGTGAGGGCAGCTGTGACAAAGGGACTAGGAGGTTTAAGAAATATTTCTGTGGACTACGAGTTCCCTTCACAGTGTTTAATAACAAAACATAAATGTGTTATTTTGAAATTATTCCTAGGATAGTAGACTGTATTCTTTTGATCATAGCAGCTCTCTAGATGGGGCCATGTGGATCCCTGTGTTACAAGCATTACATCGAAACTTCTCTCCAGATCTCATCTCTTTTACCAGATGCTAAGCTCCTAGAAGACAGGAACTCTGCCTAATTAAACACCATCTCCTCATCCACCTCCCAAGGTGACACTCAGTAAACACTTGCTGAAGGAAAGATCATGCCTGCCTTCGGGAGTGATTGGCTAAAAGACCATGAATGGGCTTTGCATCCGAACAGACATGGATTCAAATTGTTTTCTCCATCACATAGTAACAATGTCTTCTTGAGCAAGCTGCTTAACTGCTCTCACCCTCTGTTTCCCATATGAAAAATAGGAGCGAATGTCCCTATTTTATATGGTCATTGAGATGAATAAATAGGCAAGTGGATTTAATATGCTTAATGCCTTCCTAGCACATATGAGGCATGCAGCCAATCATAGTTACTGCTCTAAAAAAAAAAATTTTTTTAATTGTACTTTAGATGAAGGTTTACAAAACAAATAGTTTCTCATTAAACAGTTAGTACACATATTGTTTTATGACAATGGTTAACAACCCCACAACATGTCAACACTGTCCCTTCTCAACCTTGGGTTCCCTATTACCAGCTTTCCTGTCCCCTCCTGCCTTCTAGTCCTTGTCCCTAGGCTACTGTGCCCCTTTAGTCTCATTTTGTTTTATGGGGCTGTCTAATCTTTGACTCAACGGTGAACCTCAGGAGTGACTTCATTACTGAGCTAAAAGGGTGTCTGGGGGCCATACTCTCGGGGTTTCTCCAGTCTCAGTCAGGCCAGTAAGTCCGGTCTGTTTTTGTGAATTAGAATTTTGTTCTACATTTTTCTCCAGCTCTGTCCGTGACCCTCTGTTGTGATCCCTGTCAGAGCAGTCAGTGGTGGTAGCCGGGCACCATCTAGTTGTACTGGACTCAGTCTGGTGGAGGCCGTGGTAGTTGTGGTCCATTAGTCCTTTGGACTAATCTTTCCCTTGTATCTTGTTTTCTTCATTCTCCCTTGCTCCCGAAGGGGTGAGACCAGTGGTGTGTCTTAGATGGCTGCACACAGGCTTTTAAGACCCCAGAAGCTACTCACCAAGGTAGAATGTAGAACATTTTCTTTATAAACTGTGTTACGCCAGTTGAGCTAGATGTTCCCCGAGACCATGGTCCCCACATCCCTCCACCCAGCGATTCAGTCCCTCAGGGAGTTTGGATGTGTCTATGGAGCTTCTGTAACCTTTCCTTGTATAAGTTGTGCTGGCTTCCCCAGTATTGTGTACTGGGGAAAGACTGACCTTACCTAATTGCTTAAAAATCATTTAGGATCAGCAGCCACTAACTTCAACAAAATATTATTGCATCAGATAAATATTTGCTGAGAGCCTTCTGTGTGCTTTCTATGTGGGGCTGCAATGATTCAATCCGCGCTCGCCTTCAAAGAGCTCACTGGGGGAAGACGGGGTAGACTGACTTTGCTCAAGTTGTTGCAAGCTTGGTAAGTGCTACTAAGAGGAAGAGTTAGATGCCACGGGGGCGAATAACGGGGCTCACTTACCTCGACTTGGGGTCAGAGAAGTGCCCCAGATGAAAAGACTTTGAATAAGAGGGCCTAAGAAGTGAATTGAATAGTTAGAGAAAGAGGGGCTAAAAGATTATTGCAGGTAAGAGAACACTACCTGAGACACACCTGAGGTAAGAAAGAGCTTGGTGAACTAAAGGAATGGGAAGGGATCTCACTGTGGCTGGATCCCAGTGTGGCTGGAGTAGGATGCAACAAGAAATCCTCAGAATATCCTGGGCTAGCACTGCTGCCGTGGTGCCCTGCCTGTCCTCTTTATTGCCAGTCTTGGACCTCTCTTATCTATTCTCCCCCATGGCCATCAGAGAGATCAGTGAAAAACAGAACTTGAATTCTGCTTCTCCTTTCCATGGCTCCCTGCTGCCAGCAGGATAAAATCCAAGTTCCTTTTCTTACCCTAAAATGTCCTACTGGTGCCTGCTGGCCTCTCCCATCTGGCTCCCCTGTGTGTCACCACACTCATTGTGCTTCAACCTCAACTACATTCTTTCTCTTCCTGGTCTAGGCCACCCTCATTCCTACACTGAGGCCTTTGTACCTGCTCATTCAGCAAGAAAATGGGAACTTCAGACCTACAACTGCAAGGAACTGAATTCGGTCGAGAACCATGTGACCTTGGAAGCTGTTATGGATTGAATTGAGTCCCCCCCACCACCACCTCGAAAAATATGTGTTGGAATTCTAACCCCTATACATGTGACATAATCCTGTTTGGAACTAGGAGCTTCTTTGTTATGCTAATGAGGTTATTATAAGTACAGGGTGTATCCTAAACCTAATCACTTCTAAGTTAGAAGGAGCCACATAGACACAGAGACAGCAAACACAAACGGAAGAAAGACAGATGCCATGTGAAGATTGCTAAGGAACTGAGGAACGTTTGTACAAGGATCTTCTACAGGCAAGTGAGAGAGAGCCTCCCTCTATAAGGCAGTGCCTGAATTTGGACGTGTAGCCTTCTAAACTATGAAAAATAAATTTCTCTTCTTTAAAGCCACCCACTTGTGGTGTTTCTGTTACAGCAGCACTAGAAAACTAAGAAGGGGACCCCAAGCTCCAGAAAGGAGTCTACTGACGCCTTTATTGCTGCGTATGGGACTCAGGGCAGAGGACCCTGTGGTTTCTGGACTTTCAACTCATGGAAACTGTGAGATGATAATTGTGTGTTGTTTTCCAAACCAAACCAAACCCATTGTCATCGAGTCGATTCCGACTCACAGCGACCCTATAGGACAGAATAGAACTGCCCCATAGGGTTTCCAAGGAGTGCCTGGTGGATTCGAACTGCCAACCTTTTGATTAGCTGCCAAACTCTTACCCACTACGCCACCGGCGTTGTTTTAAGTTGCTGAATTTATGGTAATTTGTTATGCAGCAATAGAAAACTAAAACATTAAGTAACTTGCCCAAGACTACACAGCTCCTCAGTGATAGAGCTGGGATTCAGAAAAAGAGCAAACCAACAAACTTACTAAAGATAATCAGCCACAGGGGTTAAAATGCAAAAGATTTTCTGATTAGCACTCAATTGACTGGAAAATTCAATTAATCAGAATCGCTAATCCCTGGGCTTTATGATTAGTTGGGGGTTTTCTGGATTTGAAATCAAGTTTTCTGTGTCAATTGGGCCAATATGGTGGATGCGCTAACACTGCTGGAGAAACATAACAACTGTAAAGTTGGGAGAAGAACATTCTACATCAGATGTGACGCAGAGGTCTGGTTCACAACAGCCAAGTCTTTCCCTTCTGAAAATGTGACCAAAAAAAACCTGGTTGCCACAGAGTCGATTCTGACTCATAGTGACCCTATAGGACAGAGTAGAACTGCCCCATAGGGTTTCCAAGGCTATAAATCTTTATGGCAGCAGACTGCCACATCTTTCTCCCGGAGCAGCTGGTGGGTTAGCAGCCGAGCACTTAACCACTGTGCCACCAGGGCTCCTGAAAATGTGACCCATTGCCGTCAAGTTGATTCCAACTCATACTGACTCTATAGGACAGAGTAGAACTGCCCTATAGGGTTTCCAAGGAGTACCTGGTGGATTCAAACTACCAACCTTTTGGTTAGCAGCCAAGCTCTTAACCACTGCCCCACCAGGGCTTCAGTGAAAATGTGATGGGGATTGCTTATTGAGAAGCAGCATCTGACTTTAGGCCTCTGCTGTTTCCTCTCCATTAGACCACAGTTCTTTGCCATGTGACACTCTCACAGGCCCTCTCACAACATTGACATCCACTTGTTTAATATTCACCATGATCCTCTGAGGTAGATGCAAGTATTATTCCTACTTAGCAGATGAGGAAACTGAGGCTGAATGAAGTGCTGTGCCTGGTGCAAGGACATCCATCTAGCAAGTGGCAGGCCCTGAATCAGTCAAGTTGGTCTGGCTTCAAGGCTTGTGTGCATAATCACTACAAGATGCTGCCTCCTATTGTCAGGCCTTATTAAAACTTAGTTGAGTTTTATTTTGTCTTTTTTAAATTATTATTTCAGAGTATATCTCTTCCATACTAGATATGGAGGGTCTTAGGAAAATGAGCCAGGTCTTAGGCTCATGTGTCCCAAGCATAAGCCCTGGCATGTAATGGGTAATTAGTAAGTGTTTGCTAAATGGATGGATGGGGTGGGTTGATGTTGGATGAGGGATGCTAGGATAGATGGATAGGATGGGTACCCAGGTGGTGGGTGCTGGATGGATGGTGAACAGATGGGCTGGGGGCTGGGATGGGTGGCTAGTGGATGGAGGGATAGATGTGGTGAAGTGATGGATGGAGTGGGTGGGCGGGTGAATGGATGAATGAATGTGTAAGGCGTGGGGTGGTTGAGGCATTGGGTGGATGGAGGGATTGATGGATGAAACGGATTGTGGGTAGGGTGGCTGGGTGGTGAATGGGAAGGTGGATGAGGCAGGTGAATGGTAAGTGAATGGATGGAGTGAATTCATCATACTTGACGGATGAATGGATGATGAATGGGGTGGGTGGGTGGTAGATAGTTAAAGAGGGATGGTGTGGATAGAGGAATGGGTAGATAGGGAGTGGTATGAGTAATGGGCAGAGGAATGGGTGAATGGCAGGGTGGGCAATGGATGAGGGTAACTGGAAGACAGGTGGCTAGATACGTACAATCACTTTTCTCCCATCTGAATAGCTTCCTAGATATCCTCTAATTTTCTTCTGTAAACATTTTATATTGTATAAATCATTTATCTACAAAACTCAGGCTGGCCCAAATTCATCATTTAATTGATATCCACAAATTTATATTCAGATTTAAGAATTTACAATCCCCAGGATATTACAGGGATTGGCAAATACCTATTTCCCCAGAATAGAGTGAACTGAGTGGCTACCTATTAGATGGATGATACCAGTGGGCCGTTCCTGAGATAAATCTCGTTCTCAGTGCAGCCCAGAACCCTAGGAGGCTGAGGGATGCTTCAGATCCTGCCTGCCTGGAAAGGAGAAGAACTGTGCTTTTCCAAAAGCCAGTGGAATCCCCTTGACAGAACTACACATAGCCCTTGCAACTCCTGGGGTGGGTAGCTGGGTGCTCTGGCATCAAATAGAGTATTCTGTGCCAATCTCAGACCCATTCCAAGTCACAACCTTTCTCCTGACCTCACTTAGGAAGTCTGTAAAAGTTTGTAACAATTTATTGAGCAGTGACAAAGTACTGTGCGTAGGGTTTTAATGGGTATCCTATTTAATTCTCAGAGTGTCGCTAGGGACATGAGTGCTGATATTGTCTACACTAGTTCAGAGGTTCAGGTGAGATCATCTGCCCAAGATTATCCAGCTGCTAAGAGGGCAAACTGGGCTTTCAAACCACTTAGGTATGACTTCAAAACTCTTGTTCTGCACCTTTATGCTAATTTGCTTCTGCCCAAGGGAAAGGAGACCCAGGTCCCTCGTCTGGCAAGAAAATTGTAGAGGACAGAATGGAGTTGGGATGCTTGTGAATAATACTATAGACCACATGACTTTGCTAAAGACACTGGGAGGCAACAGAGGGAGAAAGTTAAGTGAACAGATTGAAAAAATATTCCCTGAATCTCCTCCTCAACTGTAACAATCTTGGGAACATCTCCTGTTTGGCTGATAGATTGGGGAGGAAAAAATTCTGAAATATTGTACAGTTGTTCAAGGAGGCCCTGCTGGCTAACTCTACAGAGCCTCAGATCCCAAAGAATGTTCCCAATCACCAGCCAGAATAAGGGAAAGCCAGGGAAACCAAGGAAAGAGTTGGGAATAAGATGCCGAAAGAGTTGTAGATGAGGAGCCCCATCCACCCTCCTTCCCTCTTAGTTGTTCTGGGTAATTTCTATCTGCTCTTCCACATCCACTCTCCATCCTCTTCACCTGGCTCTGTGCCTGAGGAATGGGAGAGGAGCTCATCTTTACTGGCTCAATCAGTGACTCCCTTGCTCTGTAGCTAGGTTTAGCCAAAGGGAGGCACCAGCAGAAGATAGAAGAGAGGAAGGGGAGTATGGCTGAACCATCTATTCCCTCTCTACTGAAAAGCACAGCTCCTGTCACACAGGCCAATCCAGTAACTGCACCTCTCCTTGCCCCTTATAATCTAGAGGTTGGTATTAGTTTTTACTGAATTACAGACGACCCCAAGATCTCAGTGGCTACAAGAGCAAACATTTGTTTTTTTGCTCAAGGGTCTGTAGGTGGGCTTTGACTTTCTTGGGCTCAGCCGCCACTGGGTTCAGAAATCCTCCTCTAGCCTTCTCATTCTGGGGCCATAAGATACCTAGAGGATTTCTATTGGCCTAAGCAAGTCACATCCCCATGCCTTAAACCAACGGGGTAGGTACATTCACTCTTCCTATTCTGTTGGGAGGTACTAGGTGGCTGAGGAAGAACCATTCAGGAACAATCTTAATAATATCATCCCATGTTGATTTTCCTACATTCTGACCACTGCCAAAGAGCATGGCTGAGTCTCTATCAAAATTAAAGCTAAAAGATTTACTGAAGGAATAAAGCAATTCAAAATCAGGCAGCACTTTAGTGAGGATTCACGAAGGTGCTCTGGCATTCGGAGAGAGAGGGAGCTTTTATACAGAAAAGTGGGGAAAGGAGTATGTGACTACAGTCATGGGGACTTTGGGATAACACAAGATTACAAGGCAATAGTAAGTTGAAATCTTACTTACAAACTTCTTGGAGCCAATTTAGTAAACTATGTATACATTTCTCCTGGGCCCTGTGATATAGGCACTCTTCTGAGACCACCTTGATAAATATTTATTGATAAACGTTTCTTCATAAACCATATTCTTGTTCCCTCTATTGTTTTCTGAGGGTGGTTAACGTTCACGTGAAGTTGCAGCCTGAAGTAGAGTTTGTTTGTTTTGTTTTATTTTATTTTTTTAAACAAGATGGGGTTTGGCTTGCACCCTTGGCAAAAGTTTCTCTTATGCCAAGCACCTGGATTTTGGGGGCTCTTATGTAATCCCCCTTTTTTATCAAGAATTTCCATAGGAATTCACTGATGATGATTACAAGAATGTCTCCTTCTGCATAGACTTATTTTCCTTGTGTTTATTAGATGCCTGCCTATTTAGAATAGGCTTTTAAGACCCCAGATGCTCTCCACGAAGAGTAGCTGGGCACCATCTGTTTCAACTTCACCATGCTATAGCTTGGATCTCTACTTCTGTGATCCTTAAGAAGGGTGAACAAGAGCAAGGCCGAATTAACAGGAATACTTGGCAGAGAAGGCTGCCGACCAAGATGAGAAGCCAAACTACTCTATAAGGATTGTTGTTTCCTCAAAATACATGATTATTTTGCATAGCAAGCAGCATCACATTGTGGGTACAAGCATTTGATAAAATTTCATAAAGCATTTGATTAACTCTATGACAATCATTATAATAACTAAAAAGATTAATCCAGCTTACAAAACTGAATGCAGCCAGGGGCCTATTCCTGCTGGTAGCCGGCTAAAAAAATCAAGGAAAGGTGCATCAGGCATAGGAGTTATGAAGTGTAACCAACTGGCTTGTTGGAGGATCTTATTAATATCCTGTTCAACAAGTAT
This sequence comes from Trichechus manatus latirostris, assembly GCF_000243295.1. NCBI lineage: Eukaryota > Metazoa > Chordata > Mammalia > Sirenia > Trichechidae > Trichechus > Trichechus manatus. The sequence goes on from NW_004443997.1 coordinate 5,025,835, forward strand.
TTATCCAAGTACAACAGGAGGTATTGGCAATGGTGCATACTCCCCCTTGTTGTGCCAAAAGGAAGTCTAGAGCAATTCTGTGATTGAGAACAACTTCAGCTAATGATTCTAAAGATCTTTGTTGGGCTATCATTCTATCTGCAATATCATTTGCAATTTTTGTCATGGTAGCAGATAAACTGTGGACAGACTTTTCTAAATCAACAATATCATAAGAAGGAATGAGAGCTCAAAGGAAGGTCCAGCCCCATTCTGAGTTTTCTGCCAAAGGGTTGGTACTCTGGGCTTTGGTTTCATAATCTCTTTTGTATCTTCTTCTTTCTAAAAGTCTTAAATTGTTGGTCCAGTGACTGCTTTCATTGTAAGAGTGGATGCTTAAAGGAACTCCTATGAGGCCTAAAGTACACTGGCCTATCATGTTTCATCCATCTAGACAGGGCAATGCCCAAGCGCAGGGTTATTACTTCGGTTTGGTCGTTTTTGAGTGGGTATAATCCAATCCTCCACTTAAAAATATATATCCATAAGGGGCACAAATCACGTTATTTCTGGTATAATTGTGTGGGAAAGAATGTTTTGATTAACTTGCTCAAGCAAGTGTTCTGTTAAACAATTGTTACAAACAGATAGCCATCCCATCTTTACAGGGTCCCAGAGTCTAGTACAAAGGAGGATGAGTCATTCTTTATGCAGTCAGGTAATTCTTTGCCTTACTTGATAAAATTCCCAAGTATCTAGGGAATTCTCCATGTTGGTGTGAATAGCTAATTCGGCAAACATGAACGCCTCTGCATCTTGCAAAGCAAGCCTCAAGCATTCCACGGCCTGGCTGGGAGTTACAGCCTGGGTTAAATTAAAATATGATATCTGAGGTTGGGCTAACAATCCAGGAGGATGCCATAGTCCTACACAGATGGTTCACTTAAAAGTGATGTTGAGGTTCACAGTAGCACTGGGTATAAAACTATATTTCAATATAGGGGATGATAACGGATCTCCATTTTGATGCCCAGATTGTGGTGAGAGGTGACAGATCCAACATTCAGTCAAGTTACTGGCACTAGTTACTGACTGGGCTAATTTAACAAAGGCATTTTCACCCCAGGACTTAATGGGAGTCACAGTAGACAGAAAGAGAATACTTAATAAAAACTTCATAATGAAGGAAAATCAGCTGGAAATAATATAACAAGGCAAAAAGCATAAAAATAATGGCTATTGTAAAACAGTCTCCTCCCTCAGTCATTAACATAAATGCAATTTCATCAAGAAACGGACCCAAGCTACTAAAACAAAGCTATTTCTAAGGCTATAAATATTAAGCAAAGTCTAATAATTTCAACAATTGCATTACTAAATAACTTCAGGGTAAGAAGCCTCAATTATTTGCATGGGAAAAACAAAATATTAAAACATGGAATAATGCCACAAATGTGCAGTAGAGCAATTATTACAAAGATATAAGTAATCGAGAAACAAGTCCAAAAAATTCAGCAGGTTGCATGAAGTATTGTTCCTTGATCTTGGGATTAGTTGTTTACCTCAGAAGTTGTCTGCTTCTGGCCACAAGGGCATTTGAATTTCAGCTTAAGTCTTTCAGTGGGTTGAACAGTCGAGGAAGGTCCAGGAATTGCAAGTCTTAATTTCCTGCAATTTGGCAGCACAAGGGTTAGTGAGACAGGCCAAATATGGTCCTTTCCAGTGAGGCTCAAGGGACTCTTTCAATTCATGCCTTTTCCAATACACATAATCAGCCGGTTCAACATTAGACAACTTTGTATCTCTGAACTTTGGCTGTTAAAGTCCTCTTTTACTTGGGAGAAATACTCTTTAGAATACTGACTTAAAGTTTGACAAGATTTCAGTAACTTGGGTTAGACTAAGTTGGAGTCAGTATATGTTGAAAAATAGGGGAGGGCCATGGGCCTTCCAGTAATAATCTCATGTGGAGCTATTTTATGTGGTCCAAACGGAGTGGATCTTAAATTTAAAAGGACTAGGGGAAGAACCCAGGACAAATTCAGGGACTCTGAAAGCTTGGCTAGCTGGGTTTTTATTACACCACTGGTTCTTTCCACAAAGTCAGAAGATCAGTGGTGATAAGGGCAATGAAGCCTTTGGAAGATTGGAAAAATTTTACATATTTCTTTGATTATTTGTCCAGTGAAGAGAGATCCTTGGTCACTGTGAAGAATTTTAGGTGTTCTCCAAGTGGGAATAGTATTTTCAAGAAGTCCACAAAAATTACAGTAGCACGGTGGCTGTGGAGCACCTCTACTCAATGTGACAATATGCAAACCATTACTAACAAATCTTTGTAACCATTTGAAGGTGGAAATTGTATAGAATCAAGTTGCCATTCAAGCATAGGTCCTAAAGGTAGTGGGTATCTCCTAGGTGGGGCTTTAAGATATTTACCTAGATATTCACACAATGGAATACCATGCAACGATAAAGAAAATAATGAATTCGTGAAACATCTTATAACATGGAGGAATCTGGAAGGCATTATGCTGACTGAATTTAGTCAGTCACAAAAAGGACAAATATTGTATAAGACCACTATTATAAGAACTCAGGAAAAGATTAAAACACAGAAGAAAACATTCTTTGATGGTTACGAGGGTGGGGAGGGAGGGAGAAGGGTATTCAATAACTAGTTAGTAGACAAGAATTATCTTAGGTGAAGAGAAGGATAGCACACACTACAGGGGAAGTCAGCATAACTAGACTAAACCAAAGCTAAGAAGTTTCCTGAATACAACCAAACACTTCAAGGGACAGAGTAGCAGGGGCAGGGGTCTGGGAACCATGGTTTCAGGGGACATCGAGGTCAAGCGGCATAATAAAGTTTATTAAGAAAATGTTCTGCATCCCACTTTGGTGAATGGTGTCTGGGGTCTTAAAAGCTAGTCAGTGACCATCTAAGATGCATCAATTACTCCCAACCCATCTGGAGCAAAAGAGAATGAAGAATACCAAAGACACAAGGAAAGTACTAGCCCAAGAGACAGAAAGGATCACATAAACCAGAGACTTCATCAGCCCGAGACCAGAACTAGATGGTGCCCGGCTACCACCAATCACCACCCTGACAGGGAACCCAACAGAGCGTCCCTGACAGAGCAGGAGAAAAGTGGGGTGCAGAACTCAAATTCTAGTAAAAAGACCAAACTTAACAGTTTGACTGAGACTGCAGGGACCCCGGAAGACACGGCCCCCAGAATCTCTGTTAGCCCAAAACTAAAACCATTCTTGAGGTCAACTCTTCAGATAAAGATTAGACTCGACTACAGGACATAAAATGATATTCATGAAGAGTGTATTTCTTAGCTCAAGTAGATACATGAGACTAAATGGGCAGCTCCTGTCCAGAGGTGAGATAAGAAGGCAGAGAGGGTCAGGAGCTGGTTGAATGGATACAGGAAATCTGGGGTGGAAAGGAGGAATGTGCTGTCACAGTATAGGGAGAGCAACTAGGGTCACATAACAATATATGTATAAATTTTTGTATGAGAGACTAACTTGAATTGTCAACTTTCACTTAAAGCACAATTTTAAAAAAAAGAGAGAGATTTACCTGGTTTATGACAAGAACAAATGACATAATCAGCAGCTTCAAAAAAGTCCTCACTGGTATTTTTTTTTAATTTCTATCATTTTGTCTCTCCCTAGGTGAGAGTTCATATGTAATGCTCTCACCATAGGGACATGAAGAGACTTTGAGAGGACTGGCTTATGGTTAGGTCCTATCCATAAAGTGGAAACAGGATGTTGTAAGCAATTATATTTTCTTCATATCCCTAATTCTTCTGTTTGAGCCAATCGTTGATGTTTAAAATGGCTTTCTGAAGTAATATCAGAAAGGTTAGAGTTCTCTCTATAAGCAAGGTAAAGGAATCTTCTTCTTCATTATTCCCTACAAAAAACACCTCTGGCTATGACAGGTGCTATAAGAGTATAAAATGCTACCTGCTTAGCCACAGCATCGGCCAAATTATTTCCTTTGGTTTCTTTGGTTTGGGGCACTCCTTTAAGTTAGTGGGCCTGTATTTTAATTACAGCAATATCAGAAAGGAGGAATAATGCATCTAAAAGATGTGCTACTAATTGTCCATTTTTCATATGAGATCCAGAAGAGATTAAAAATCCTCGTTGTTTCCAAAGCATACCAAAATCATTAACAATTTTTAAACAATAACAAGAATCTATAAAGATATTCACAGACTTTACAGAGGCTAGTTTACAGGCTCTGATAAGAGCAGTCAGTGTGGCTTGTTGGGCCAAGGTAGCTTTGGGAAGGGCTTGGCTTTCAAGAACCTCAGTTGAGCTGGTGATGGCATATCAAGCCTGGTAGCCAGGGCTGGCAGGGTCAGGTTTCAAGTAGGAGCCATCAACAAACAAGACTAAGTCAGAATTTTCTAAAGGTGTTTCTCTTAAATCCTTTCAGGGAGTCAAAAATTGTTCAGTTAAATCTAGACAACTGTATTTAATGTGATTATCATTTTCTATCTCTGAGAGAAGAGTGACAGGATTTGAAAAAGCGACAGAGTATAATCTGATATTAGATGCAGCCAGGAGGAGCACTTCATAGGAAGTAAGTCAGCTGGCAGAAAAATGTTGGGTTAAATTAGAGTTGAATATAGCACATACTGCATGAGGAACATAAATGTCCCGATAATTCCCCAGCACTACATCTGCAGTGCCTTCAACTAGTTCAGTTGTAGCAGCAACAGCCCTAAGGCAGGAAGGGGACCCTTTTGCTACAGGGTCAGGTTGCAGACTGTAATAGCCTACTGGCCTCTGATGTCCTCCATTTTCTGAGTCAAGGTGCCTAAAGCGTTCCCAGAGATTTCATGTACAAATAAAGAAAATCTAAGTGATAACTAGGAAAGCCCAGTATAGGCATGTTTGCCGGGGCTTCTTTTAATTTAGCCACAGCATTTTGATCCTCTGGTGTAATCTGAAGAATCTGGCTCAGAGGCTTTCAAACATTTATATAAGGATTGGACCAATAAAGAAAAGTTTGGAATCCAAGTTCTACAATAGCCACATAGCCCTAAAAGCTCACGTAGTTGTTTCTTAGTTTTAGGAATAGGAAAAGCAGGCATGGTTTCTTTTCATTTAGTGTCAATATAAACGCCTTCTGCAGAAATAACATGCCCTAAATATTTAATGGAGGGTTTGGACAATTGTAGTTTTTTCTCTAGAAACTTTATGTCCACCAGCTGCTAAATGTCGCAATAAGATTATACTATCCTCACTGCAAGCCTGGTGGGAGGTGGAACACACTACTAAATCATCTACATACCATAGTAATTTGGATTCATTTTTAAATCCCAAGAGCTGAAAATCAGCATGAAGCATTTGAGAAAAGTGAGAGATTTAGTAAATCTTTTAGGCATTACTGTCCAATTAAAACCAACCCTGGTGGTGTAGTGGTTAAGAGCTATGGCTGCTAACCAAAAGGTCAGCAGTTCAAATCCACTCTATGGGGCAGTTCTACTCTGTCCTATAGGGTTGCTATGAGTCAGACTTGACTTGACAGCAACGGGTTTGGTTTTTTGGCTTTTGGTCCAATTAAATTGTTGGTTTTCCCAGGTGAAAGCAAACAAATATTGGCTTTCAGGGTTGACAGGTATACTGAAAAAGGTGCTACAAAGATCAATTACAGTAAAATGTGTAGCATCCAGAAGAATACTGGAGAGGAGTTAAGTGAGGATTTGGGACTACTGGAAATTTAGGAATAACAATGCAGTTGATAGTCTGCAAATCCTGAACAAACCTCTAGCCTCTTGTTATTTGGTTTCTTAACAGGTAACATAGGAGTGTTGCAAGGGCTGGTACAAGGAATAATTAAACCTTTAGAAAGAAAATCTTGGAATTGTAGGAGTTAGCCATTCTTATGCTTCCATCTTTAGGGGATACTGGGGAATCTTTGGCAAAGGTTTGGAAGTGTCTATTTGAATTTTAATGGGTTCTGCTAGCAAGACATGTCCCATATCAGTAGAAGTGACAGCCCATAGGGTTTCATGGAAGAAAGAAGGTAAGGAGGAAATGTGCCAGGGTGTGCTGATTTATCTCTATAAGTAACTAATGCTTTTAAGTGGCAAATAACTTCTTATCTTTGAGATTGTCCTAATTCAGATTCTTCATTTAAACACTTGGAAACCTCTGGTAAATTGAATAATATTCTCCTTGTTCACTGAAATGCAAATGACAATTCCATTTGGACCTTAAATCTCATCCTAATAAATTAACAGGTGTATCAGGAGTAAATAAAAAGGGATTTAAATCCTTAATAGGGCCAAGGGATATCAGAAGAGGCTCTGACTAAATTAAAATCCGTTCTTGATTTGTAACCCCCACAACTTTTGTGTTTCAGTACTCCAGGGCAGGGACTTTTGTAAACCAGTGGGATTGATACCACACAGTGTGGTTCCAGTATCAGTGAAAAACTTGAAAGGTTCTCCATTAAAATACACGATAGTTTTCCCCTTTTGAATATAATGCCACCAAAGGAAAGGCCCCTGTTGTATCCCCAGAGACCCTTCATTTCATATCTGGTTGAAGGGTGTCTTGCTTAAGCTGTTTCTTTTGATTTTTTTTTTTTTTTAACTTATAGCAGCCTTTTTTCCAATGCCTGGGTTTCTTGCAATAATTGCAAGTACCAGGTTTAATGCCTCCAAAGAGCTTGGATTCATTTTGTTGGTTAAGAGACTGTAATTGTTGTAATTGTAAGATCATCGATTTATTTGCCTTAGAGGTTTGTTTAGTCTCCAGGGTCTGAGAAACCTCAAGAGCCAAATTAGCCAGCTCAGTAGTAAGAGCTACTTTACAATCTAGTCAATGTCTTTTCACTAAGGCTGAAATATCAAGCTTGAGGTCAGATATAAACACAGTATTGAAAACTGTAGTAGCATCTGGGTCTGAAGGATCAAGGCCACAGTATTCTGAAAAAATTTGAAATAATCTGGATTAGTAATCATAAATACTCTCATCTTTGCTCTGTGTACAAGAAAGGATTTTAGTCCAATCTATTATTGAGGAAAAAGCCTTACGGATGGCATCAAGCAATCTTTTACCTACTGCTCGAGAATCTTCAAGCAGTGTGGCAGCTGTTTCACCCATATCTGAAGCTAATTTCAGGATTTTTTCCATTCAACATGTTCTAGCCATTGTTTGGCCTCTCCAGGTCCTGTTATCATATGGACTAACTGATATAGGTCTGGAACCCCAGGTTGGTAAGCGTCAATAAGAATTTTAAATTCCCTGGAAAATTTGTAAGGATTCTCTCATAGTTTTGGGAAATCGTTAGCAATTTTATGCAATTATGAGCACATGCAAGGGGTAAAACTAATGTGGGAAGGGTTCTCAGCATCCTCACTGCAACAGATTTTAAAAGGCATTTCAGGAATGAGCTTTATCTTTTTAGTAGTTTCTTTAGGAAAAAAGGGAAGTTCAGACAAAGTATTGTCAGAAGAAAGTACAGAAGGATAGAGAGGAGCAGGTACTGGAGGGGCAGAGGGAACAGCTGCAGGGTTCTGACATTTTAGCTCCTTATTTTGTTCAGTTAATTTAGAAATGGTATCTGGCAGGAAAGCAATTTGACTTTGTGTCTTTTATAAGTTTCAAAATACCAATTAAAATAAGCATCCTATTAAGTTCACTTAATTCAAGAACCTTTCTTTTCTAATTTACTGTGCAGAAAACTTAGATAATTCTAAAGAACCCCAAAGTGGCCACATATTTTCAGGATGTCCATGGTGAGATTATGCCAAGCAAATAGTTCAAGCAGCTAGTAGAGCACAAGCTTGTCTACATACCGAGCAGGAGTCCCAGAAGGGAGTTCTGCAATGCTCCTAGATATGGCATTTCTCATTTTCAAACAAGGTTCAAGTTTGTTTAAAGTTTAGGATTCTCAGACTCGACAAAAACCTTATCGCCACAGGCTTTGTGACTTACAAGAGCCCAAGATTCCACAAACTCAAAAACTTCTAGGACAGCAATTTACTCAGAACAGAACCCCACACTACTGCCACTAGTTGAAGCAAACTCTTGCAAGAGAAAGTCAAAGGGAAAAACAAAGCCAAATTCTTCAATAAACCTTGAAGAGCTCTATGCAAGGAGGCGGAGCTCAGTTGAAGAGGTTTTGTTTTTTTTTTTTTTTAACTTGTCGGTGTCTCCCAGGCGTCTGTGAAGACAGATAAGCTCAAAGGGCTCATGCTGGTACCAAAAGCTCTGAGTTCTTGATGCCTTGAAGGCAACCACATGCAGCGCACCTTCGAATCCCACTTATGATACCAGGAAATGTCAAAGAGCTCAGCCAAGTCTCTGTTAAAATTAAAGCAAAGAGTTTATTGAAGGAATAAAGCAATTTGAATCAGGTAGTGCTTTAGCGAGGATTCACCAAGGTGCTCTGGCATTCTGAGGGGGAAGTGAGCTTTTATACAGGAAAGCGGAGGAAAGAGTACATGACTACAGTCATGGGCATTTTGGGATTACACAAGGGTACAAGGCTATAGTAAACTGAAATCTTACAAGGTTAGCTGATTTTTTTTCTAACATAGACTTCTTGGAGCCAATTTAGTAAACTATGTGTACATTTTTCCTGGGCCCTGCAGTACAGGCATTCTTGTGAGAGCATGTTGACAAACATTTACTGATACATATTTCTTTACAAACCATATTTTTTCCCCTCTATTGTCTTCTGAGGGTGGTTAATGTTCACATGAAGTTGCAGCCTGAAGTAGATCTTCTTTTTAAACAAGACAGAGTTCAGCCTGCACCCTGGGCAGAAGCCTCTCTTATACCAAACACCTGGGTGTTTGGGATTCTTACACACAACGCATTTGTAAATAGTCCATGTATGTATAATTTTAATGGCTAATTTATGATTTAAATATGTTTGCAATGTCACTAAATTTTTTTATTAAACTCTCTTCCAATTATGCAGTTTGAGGATGCCATCTGTTTTCTGAAGAGCACATTAATCGATCATGCAATTGAGCCAATATTCACTAAGAACCTCTTTTGTGCCCAGTTTGGGGTGGATAAGAATCAGATTGACAAATATAACACCCTCTTTCTGCTGAGCCCACACTATGTTCTGTGCACTGTGCTAACTTATCTTAATGTGCATTGAGTAATTTAATTACCATAAGCACCCTGAACGTGGGCTTCTATTATTATTCCACTCTAACGAAAGGGAGGTTCAAAGTGTGAAGTCAAGTTTCCTCAGCTAGGAGATGAAAGAGGCTGCCTGATTACACATACCTGTTCTCTTACTTTTTGTCTTTTTTATTGTTCTTTAGATGAAGGTTTACAGACAAAATTAGTTTCTCATTAAACAATTAATACACATATTGTTTTGTGATATTAGTTGCCAACCCCATGACATGTCAACACTCTTCCCTTCTCGACCTTGGGTTCCCCATTACCAGGTTTTCTGTCCCCTCCTGCCTTCTCGTCCTTGCCCCTGGGTTGGTGTGCCCATTTAGTCTCGTTTTGTCTTATGGGCCTGTCTAATCTTTGGCTGAAGGGTAAACCTCAGGAGTGACTTCAGTACTGAGTTAAAGGGTATCCGGGGGCCATACTCTCAGGGTTTCTCCAGTCTCTGTTAGACCAGTAAGTCTGGTTCTTTTTTTGTGAGTTAGAATTTTGTTCTACATTTATCTCCAGCTCTGTCTGGGACCCTCTACTGTGATCCCTGTCAGAGTAGCTGGTGGTGGGAGCCGGGCACCATCTAGTTGTGCTGGACTCAGTCTGGTGGAGGCTGTGGTAGTTGTGGTCTCCCTGTCCTCTTGTTGACTGCACCTGTCACCCTAGCATTGCAGTAAAGCAAGTCTTTGCAAATATAGCTTCATTTCATCTTCAACCCAGCTCTGCGCAATAGGTTCAGTTATTTACCCACTTTACAGTTAGAAAACTGAGTCTCGAGGAGTTGCACCCAATTCTACAGAGAAGCATAAGTAGAAAGCTGCTCTGAAATACAAATCCAGCTCTACTCAATTCCAAAACCTATTCTCTTTCTACCATACTTCACTGGCAATCAGATCTACTCTCTCACCAAGACTCAGTCCTGAGTAGGTCCCAATGGGCACTGTGGCTGGCTCTGACCACTGGCCTCTGGACAGAGGCCAGCCTCCTCCATCCTCTGCTTTGGCTCTCCTCTAATTGCTTGGCCCCTCTCCAGGACCCCAAAGCTCCCCACTCGCCTGTCAACCGCTTTCCAAGGCCGCTTGTCACCCATGTTTTACAGCCCTCTTGATGAAGAGCAAATCTGTATTGATTTCAGAACAGCTCAAGCTGTAAATTACTGGCCATGATTGGCTTGGTCACCCCAAGATGAGAATCTATTGAGTGCACCAGAGGTCTAAATCTAATTATCACCCCAGGATAACTGGCAGGGTGGCCCAATGCCTATGTGAAAATGTAGTATTAAAATGGCCAAGAGCTACTTGCAAATATACATACTGCATAGCTTATTGCAGGTCATGGTCATTGTCTGCTGAATCAAAGTCCAGTTGCTTCCTTTGGCCTTCGAATTAAGTGTGAGGACTGGCTCTGAGCCATTTCTATTAATAATATTAGTAATAAAAACGATGATAACACAGCAACAATAGCTAATATTTATCGTACACTTTGCATACATTACCTCATTTTAAAACTTCACAACAACGTGTCAGCTACTAACTCGGGGATCCTGGGCAAGTTACTTAATTGCTCTGTGCCTCTGGCTAGTCATCTGTAAGATGACAGGTAACAGTAACACCTACCTCATCCCATTTAGGTAAAGATTAAATGAAGAAACTTATGGAAATTGCTAAGATAAGTAGCTAGGTGTAGTCTTACCCCCATGTTACTGACGAAGAAACAGAAACTCATAAATGTTAACAAACTTGCCCAAGATCAGACAGCTAACAAGATCAGATTACATTATTTCTAAAATGTTGGTTGATTGGTAGCATTTAAAAGTAGAGCTAATTTCCCGCTTCTCTTGGAAATTTGAAAAACCTGGCAGCACTAGATGAAATGATGCTGACCAGCACCTTCCCTGGTACACAGGTTTGCGCTCTCATTACTGCAGTCCCCACCACTCCTGCTGCCCTGCACCTGGCCACCTCTCTCATTCACGATGTCTGTCTGTCCCCTGGATGAATTTGCATTTATGGGATAGATTAGCACATTTAATTCTCCTATCCAATCCTGAAAAAAAAAAACCAAAACTATTGCTGTCGAGAGGATTCCGACTCATAGTGACCCTATAGGACAGAGTAGAACTGCCCCCATAGGGTTTCCAAGGCTGTAAATCTTTACAGAAGCAGACTGCCATATCTCTCTCCCATGGAGCAGCTAGTGGGTTTGAACCACTGGCCTTTTGGTTAGCAGCTGAGCGCTTAACCACTGCAACACCAGGGTTCCTTGTCCTACCCTGAGGGATGTACTGTTACCGTCCTCAGTTTACAGATGAGAAAACAAAGGCTCAGAGAGACAGTGACTTGCCCAAGATCACACAACCAGCAAGTGACAGAACCAGGATTTGAAAGCAAGCCTACCTACCCCCAGAGCCAACCTTCTCTGGTCCTCCTACCGCAAAGGTTCCTTCCCAGACTCACAGGCTAAAAGAAAAACCACAAGCAGACAGGATAGAAAAATCAGTGCCAAGTTCTCATGCTGGAGAAGGAATGTAAGAAGAGAGGGTGCTCGAGTCTGCCTTGGGGTCTCACAGACATCTCCTGCAACTGCTTTTCTTAGGACAACGACTGTTTCCAATGGCTAATTGCTTTGTCAGTGCGACACCCTTATCAGGGAGAGCATAGAAGCTCACATTTGTCCCGGCTTTGTGACCGTCACAGAGCGGCCCCAGCATTGTTTGTTTTTCACTTTTTCATTCTTTAGATCTCGCAGAAGAGGCGGGAGGGCTGTGGCTGACAGAGACCCCACAGTGGGCAACAGCGCCAAGGTGCCACTGCCCTGTCAGTCACTGTGCTGAGACGTCCTCCCCCACCTCAAACGACTCAGTCTCCTTGGTTGTGGAAAGGCCCAGGGAGAGGAGATTTCATTTTCTCTCTCTCTTCTAGGGCTGAAAGCTTGGGCAGTAGCTTCCCAGGAACAAACTTTATTCTCAGGAAGATGGACCGCTCTGGGTTTTGAATGTTGTCATGAATATTTATGGCTTTTCTCCCTGCTTCTGCCTCACCCTGGCCATTAGACAAGGCTCCCACTCACTGCCTGTTAAGTTGCCTCATTATTGCGCTACTGGCTCGGCTGCTCTGTCCCGGGCCAAAGAGCCACTAGGTGGCGATGTTGTCTCTAGTTAATAATGACGATAATAAATCTACATTAACCGCTGTGGTTTATTGGGTCAGACACAGTGCTAAATGCTTTACAGAGATTAAGTCATTTAATTCTCAGAACAACCCCATGAAGGAGGCAATGAGGCGCAGAGAGGTGAAGTTGCTTACCCAAGGTCACACAGCTAGGAAATGTTAGAGACAAGATTCAAATCCATAAACCCTGGTCCAAAGTTTTCTGTAGAAAGATGCCAGTGTAAGGACATCAACTGCCCCTTCCGGGGAACAACTATCTTTTTGTTTTGTTTTGTTTTCCAGAAGTTATGTCCTTCCTACTCTTTGGGTGTTAAACATTGGTCTTTCTTTTATGAAATGATGGTGACAGTAGATATGTGATCTTTTCTTGCTCTTAATTAAAAAAAATATATATTGCTATCCTACTCCTCTCCCCTCTTCCCCAAGTGCTGGGCACCATGCTGGCATACACTAAGCACTCAATAAATGTTCCCTATCGGTATGCGTTGAGGAAGTTTACCTATGACTTGTATGGAATTGACTGTACTAGATCTGTGCTGTCCAGTAGCCACTGGCTACTGGTTAACGAGCACTTGACACGGGGCAAGTCTGAACTAAGATGTGCTATTAACATAAAATACACTTGGAAGATTTAGTTAAGAAAAAAGAGAAGGTAAAATATCTTTCTAATTTGTATATTGATTACATCTTGAAATAATAGCATTTTAAATATATTAGATAAAACAAAAATATATTATTAAAATTAATTTCACCTGTTTTTTTTTAAAATAGCTACAAATATCTAAAATTATAGCTGTGTTTTGCATTTGTGGGTCACTTTTGTCTATTACGGAACCCTAGTGGTGCAGTGGTTAACTGTTCAGCTGCTAACTGAAAGGTCAGCAGTTTGAACCCACTAGCCGCCCCATGGGAGAAAGACGTGGCAGTTTGCTTCTGTAAAGACTGCAGCCTTGGAAACCCTATGGGGCAGTTCTATGCTGTCATACAGGGTTGCTATGAGTCGGAATCGACTTGATGGCAATGAGTTTTTGGTTTTTTTGTGTATTGGACAGTGCTGTACTAGAGGTTTGGGGGCCCAAGGACAAGAATAGATAATGGAGATTGAGATGGACTCTCACCCTACTCTGGAACCACTCGAGCCTTCAGTACCCACATCCCACTGATGTCAATCTGTCCATTGCAGTCATGCCTGCCCACTCTGAACAAGAAGGTCCCTCTCTTGAGACATCAGGTCACTCCACTTTCACATACTGATTTCTTTCCAGAATGCTAGAAAGCAAAGGGAAATCAGAATAAATGACACCAGGGAGAACATAACATTGTCTCCAGTTAGTGGGAACAATGCTGTTCTATTGCTAAAAACAAATACGCCCTTACATACAGATAATCCCATGTATGCTCCAAATCCTGAAACAGTGTTATGACTCTGTCCACTTCAGAGAGGCGGAACTGGGGACCCCTAGAATTGGGGATGCCTCCCAGCCCTGGGCTTAGGACCTCAGTGGGAAAGGGCCAGACATTGTTTCTACCTCCTGGTCTCAGAAACCTGCACTTTAGTGCATCATCTGCTACATGTTGTTGTTGGTTGCGTTGAGCGGGCTCTGACTCGTGGCGACCATACGTACAGCAGAACAAAACAACGCCTGGTCCTGCACCATCTTTAGGCTCACTGCTATGTTTGAGTCCACTGTTGCAGCTATTGTGTCAATCCATCTCATTGAGGCTTTCCCTCGTTTTTGTTGGCCCTCTACTTTACCAAACCTGATGTCCTTTTCTAGATGTTCTTTTAAAAGCAAGAGTGAAGAGGCTTCAACTAACTTACTTCGGACACATCATCAGGAAAGACAAATCATATGCTACATACTAGCTGTGAATACAGACAGGGGACTTTACCTCTCTGGGCATCAGTCTCCTCATTTGTAAAATGGAGATAATTATAGCAACTCAGGTGGTGATGAGGACTGAATGAGGTAACGTGAGTAGCTTGCTTAGCACAGCATGTGATCTTTTGTGTTTGACTTCTTCCACTCTATGTTACGTTTATGAGATTCTGCACAATGTTGCATGCAGCTGTAGTTTTCTCATTCTCATTATTGTGTAGTATTCCACGGTGTGAATATACCACACTTTTTGTACCCATTCTACTGTTGATGGGCATTTAAGTAGTTTAAGTGTGGGGTTATACGAATCGTGCTGCTATTCATTCACATTCCACTGCATGTGTTTTGCTGAACATATGTGCACATCTGTGTTGGGACTATAGAAAAAGGAAATGCCCAAGTCCAAGGGTGTGAATGCATCCAGGGTTAGGAGATACTGACACATAGTTTTCCAGAGTGTTGTACCAACTTCTCCTGCCATCAGCAATGCCTCGAGTTCCAGCTCCTCTACATCCTCAGCAGCACTGAATATTGTCGTTTTCATTTTAGCCGTTCTGGTGAATGTGTGGTAGTATCACAACCTGCTGTCAAACTGCATTTCCCTGAAGACTAATGAGGTTGACCGTCTCTTCATTTGTTTATTAGTGACTTGGATGCCCTCTTTTGTGAAATGCCTTTCACATCTTTGGCCATTTTTCTCTCAGTTTTTCTAGATACAAGTCCTTTGTTGGATATGCATATTGCAGAAGGTCTTTTCCACTCTCTTAATAGTGTCTCTTAATGAACAGAAGATCTTCATTTTAATGTAGTCTAACACTTTCCTTCATTGTTAGCACCCTTGTGTCCTGGTTAAGCAATTTCTGCCTACCCCTAAGGCCATGGAAATATTCTCCTTAATTTTCTTCAGAAGGTTATTGTTCTACCTTGCATAACTAGCTCCATAATAATCTGGAACTGACTTTTGGATAAACTTGTGAGGTCAGGTTAAAGATTAGAATAAGGTATTTTTTTTTTTTTATTGTACTTCAGGTGAAGGCTTACAGAACATATAGTTTCTCATGAAACAGTAGTACACATGTTGTTTTATGACATTGGTTAACAACCCCACAACATATTAACCCTCTAAAT
>NW_004443997.1:5042961-5046886 GCF_000243295.1 Trichechus manatus latirostris
TATCTGTTGGGTTTTGTGCGTTGATGGTTATGGTTTGTATCCTGTTAATGCCATGTATTAAGGCCTGAAGTGTTGGTCCTATTTTTTCTTCTATGAACTCTATAGTTTTAGGCTTTATATTCAGGTCTTCGATTAGAATAAGGTATTTTAACTATAATCAGCTTTTTCTTTGCACTCTGGCTTCTCCCTTGGGCTACTTCTCCCTGTGTCGTGTGGGTAAGAAACTGAGTTGGGGATATTTTGTTGCAGTTTCATGAGGTATATTAATGTGATTAACAGTCAGTTCCATGTACAGGTTGAGTTATTGCTCATCATGGCAGGGTAAGAATGGTTTCTAGGAATACTGCTTTGACTCACTGTGGAAACTCCCAACATCAAGACATGAAGGCACAGGGCAAGAAGTTATCTCACGGTATGAGCATGAGAAGTACATACAGGCTGGAGAAGAAATGAGGTTTGAAATGCACGATACTAGAGGCTCCCTTTTTGTTCCCATCATAAAAAAACTTGTTGCCATCGAGTCAATTCCGACTCATAGGAACCCTACAGGACAGAGTAGAACTACCCCACAGGGTTTCCAAGGAGCTGCTGGTGGATTCAGACTGTGGACCTTTTGGTTAACAGCCAAGCTCTTAACCACTGTACCACCAGGGCTCTTGTTCATAAGATGTATAAAATCATGAGGCGGATTTCAATCTCATCGATGCTAAATTAAAATTGAAGTTCTCTCTATTGGAACACGTTCGATAATGGACAGTCTTTGGTGCATAGTTATAAATGTACCAAACAATGAGAATTATAACAAAAAGTTTTTATATCATATCAAAAGTAGTAAATCATGAAGAAGAGATAAATTTCAAATATCAGCAAAGAATACGTTCTTCCAAAATAATAAAGAGAAGTAAATCTTATGAATTTAGTGAAGGAATATTTAAAGTTCTCACTGATTTGGCATGAAAGGAAGAGAACATAAGACTCCTTACAAATTTATATTGGCAACAAATTGCTAAATGAGTGCCATCAGTTCAAACAGTATTTAAATTTAATCAGTTCACAAAGAAACCTCAAAATTCCCAGAAATCTGATGGGTCAAGAATGAAAGAAACTTAACAAAGGCATTCCCAAATTTCACAACAGTTCCAAAAATTTACATGGCACTACAAATAAAGATATGTGACACGGACTTTTTTCTAGACTATCATTAGTGACGAACAAAGTTCTACCCTTCGTGCTGGAAGAAAGATTGCAATATTTTTTTATCTTTCTATAGAAAACATTATTATAAAATTGTTGCCATATGTAGAGGTGACCAAAGATTATGCAGGCAAAACAAACATACAAGGAAGAAAGAATTATAGAAGGGTGTCAGGTAGTTAAAAAAAAAAAATATTTTCTGGATTTTGTGATGTCAGTGATAGTTCAGTTTCCTTAAATTGGTAATATTCTGGGTCCGTGTGTGTGTGTTTTATCTTTCTAAATAAATATTCACTTTTGAACTGAACTTTATGTTTGCAATTTTATGTTCTTTTTCTTAAAATGGTCCACACTACTTTAAGGGTGGACCACCACCCTTAAAGGGATCTTTGGGGTGGTACAGTGTGGTTATGCCAGCAGATGCAAAGATGGGGACCCTTGACAGATGCCTTGGAGGGCAAGTGTGGGGTCACCAGGACATCCTCTGTCCTCTACCTTCCTTTTATGGGTTAAATAAAATGTCAGAAGACATTTTACTTATTCTTCCTGTGTGACCTGAAGCAGCTCCTTCATTTATTCTCCAACATGAACTGAGGCCCTCCTGTGTGTCAAGCCCTATGCTAGGGCCTGGGGACACATGGACTCTGCCCTCAAGGTTCCAAGTAGAGAACACATGCAAAAAAACTGCAAAAAGAATGGGTCTGTCTTGTTCATCTCTGTATTCTCCAATCCTTGCCCAGTAATCAGCACGTAGTAGCAGTTCAACAAATAGCAACTTCTATGGGTAGTGGGGCAGTGTGGTGGTTAAATTTCTGGCATCTGAATCAGAAAACCTGGGATCAAATCACAGCTGGTCCATTAAAGTTCTGTGTGACCCTGGGCAGGTCATGTCATGTCTCTGAGACTCAGTTTCCTCACACGTAGAATGGGTGCTTACATCACAGAGACCTGTGGGGTTTAAAGGAGCTAACCCGTGAAAAGAGCCTGGCAACGGAAGATACTCCACAAGTCAGAGATATCACTTGTGTTTCTTCTACCCTAGGCTCTGAGGAATTAAGAAAAGGTAGCTTTCTTAGGTGGGTGTAGAGCAGCACCTAGTGGAGGAGAAGGAAAACTGACAAAATGTCACAGTGAAGTTTGAAAGAGAAAGACTGGGAGAGAAGCCGGGAAGGTGAGCTTTGAGAGCTGGGGTCTTCCCAGGAGGTGACGTCAGATGAGGTAGCCGGACTCCTGTGGAGCCTCAGCAGCTAGAGAAAGTGGTCCCTCTCCTTCTCCCTCTCCCTCTCCCCAGGCCTCCCTGGTGCTGGGTCTCTGGGTTCTGTGGGCTCAGACACATCTTCTGTATTCTGTTCCATCTGCCCAACCCCCATCACTCCACATGCCAGGGTGCAGCCAAGGTGCCCCCCATGGCTCTGGGACACAGTCAGCAGCTGTGTCCTCATGTCCCTCTGACATCCGGTCCTTGGGCTCTGTCCCAACCATGTCGCTCAGCAGGGACGGATACCACGCCCTCCTGTTCCCTCTTTCCCATACCCCTCTGCCTTTCCTCATGCCCCTGACCACAAGCACTCCTCCCTCCTCCTTCTGCCAAAGAATTCAGTCTCCTCTCCTCTCCTTCTCCACAGCAGAGATCCCGATAGGACCCACATCACAGAGTCATGAGGGTTCAATGAAAGATATCATGGAAAGGACACGGCACAGTGACAAGGGGATAGGAAGTGCCTGAAAAAGGGAAGCAATTATTACTATTATCATCATCAATGAGAGAAGCACAAAGCCCACTTTTTCTAAGAGCATTTGCATGCTTATAGAAATCCTTTTGATTTATTCATCATTAATGATCAGTTGTAAGGACATTAAAAAGTTGCAATATTGGTGTCACATATGAATTTTACTCCTATGACTTTATTAAAGTATAAACAAAAATAATTTTTAGTCATTGCACTATGTAAAAAGCAACTGTCAAGTATACGTTTTACTAACACAGTAATTCCAGTCGACAGAGGAGCAGGAAAATGACATTTATTGAGTACCTACTGTTTCCAAACCTCACTACACACAATCCCTTTTCAATCATCACCACAACCCTATAAGGCAGGGGCTATTAGTTCCAACCCTTTAAGACAGAGGCTCAGAGAGGGGAAGTGACTTACCCAGGGTCACACAGGTAGTGAGAGGGTCAGAGCTCAAACTGAGGTCTGTCTGAGTTCTGCTCTTCCCACCTACCATGCTGCTTCCCTCTCTTAACATGAGGCAAATAAATAAAACAATGTGTCCTTTGCAGGAGCAAACCAGGTATAAAGTTTGGGGGAGATCCTATTCCCAGGACATGCTGCAATCTTTCCCTGCTCCCTGTCCAGCTGCCCTTGGGCCTTGAGAGCAACAACTGTCTGTGGTTCCCCAGTACCAGGTGTGGACTGGGCCCCAGGCTGATGGAGACCTGGCCCTCCCAGGACTGGCACAGACCTGGGCACAGGAGACAGCTGGTGCCACCCATCTCTCAGGCAGGAGCGGAAAGCCCCACGGACTAACGGGCACACAGAGGAGAAAAACTGATCATGGTATCCCTGGCATGACCTGGAGCCTAAGAACAGGAAGAGAAGTCAGCCCAGAAGGCTGTTAGGAGCTGGGAGGGGTCAGGACCCAAGACAGCATCTCTCCTGCCACCCCTCTGCTCTCCTCCTTCCCACCTCCTGTTTGGCTGTGTGTGTGTGTGTGTGTGTGTGTGTGT
>NW_004443997.1:5046986-5069230 GCF_000243295.1 Trichechus manatus latirostris
TGTGTGTGTGTGTGTGTGTGTGTCTGTTTCTCTCAAAGGATGCATATGTATCTTTCTTTCCGTATGACTCTCTCTCTCTCCTCCAACCTCTCTAACTCTGTCCTGCTGCCTCCCTCCCTCTGTCTCTCCCTCAGTCTCTCTCTCCCTCTCTCCTTCCTGCTGGACTGGACGTGGCATCAGTGACAGAGTGAGGGAGAAGCATCAGTGGAGGCATCAGTCTTAAGTTTGAGAAGAATTTTCTGATGGAGAGGGCATAGTATGAGATCCATAAAAGAAAAATTGATACACTGAACGTCATCAAAATTAAAAACTTTTCATCTGAGAAAGAACTTTAAGAAGATGGAAAGACAAGCTTATAGAGAGGGAGAAAAATATTTTCAAACCACAAATCTGAAAAAGATCCCGTATCTAGAATACATATACACACCACACATATATACATATGGGTATATATATATCTTATTTATATACATATATATACATACAGGAGCCCTGGTGGTATAGTGGTTAAGAGCTTGTCTGCAAACCAAAATGTTGGCAGTTCAAATCCACCAGCCACTCCTTTGAAACCCTATAGGGCAGTTCTACTCTGTTCTACAGGGTCTCTATGAGTTGGATTTGAGTGGACACAACAATAACACTAGTAAGTCTATGTGGTGTGACTGTGAATGTGCGTGTGTGTGCACATGGGTGTGAGTGCATGTGTGTGAGTGAAGGGTCTTTTTCCTGGCACAGGCAACTCTTCCAGGGCATGAACTCTCTCACTGCAGCAACCTTGGAGCAGGAGGATTTGGGAAAGGGAGTGAAGGGAGCTCTTATCTCAGGGGTCCGGGGCAGGATCTAAAGGCCTCAGGTGTTCAGAGATCTCTGATCCCAGGCAACCAACTCTGTTCCCAACCCTAGATCCATCACTCATCAGTGTTGTGACTCTGGCAAGTCCCTTAACCTCTTAAATTTCAGTGCCCTGAACCGTAAAATATGGGTAACAGCCCCTGCTCTGCCCATCCCACAGGTCTGATGTGGGATCACAGGAGATGATAACAGATATTCTCCACGAGCTGTATAAAGCATCATGCCCATGCAGAGCCTGAAGAATAAGCTTCCATCCTCCCTGTCCTACAGCATCCAGAACCCTCTCTGGAGGCAGCCGCTCCCACGTTTCTTGCTTCTTCTTCCTGACATTTAATAATTGAACACTATGGAGCGTACATTTATGAAGTACAAGCCATGTTTCTTAAGGCTTTACTTGTATTTACTCCTTTTTAGGCCCATAATACTAAAAACTAGGCCCTGTTAACATTTCAACATCATACAACAGGGAGTTGAGATACAGAGAGTTTAAGTAACTTTCCCAGGTACATGTGACTTCTAACTGACTGTTGAACCCAGGCCATCGGGCACCAGCACCCATGCTCTCAGTCACTGTGCTGTGCTGCCTTCCTATATTGTCTTGTGCAAATCAAGGTAGCTGCCCACGCAGTCTGTCTGCTGAGTGTTTTAAGTGCACACCAAACTTCAAGATCTTCCTAAAGCCCAACTTTGACTCGTGTGGCTCTGCTACACAGTTGGTCAATAAGGGGATCAAAAGTTTGAACTATGAATAAATGATTAGTAATTCTCCTATGGTCTTCTGCCAGCAATATGTCAACAGCTCTCGCTCCCTCTGTTTGAATGCATTTCCCAGGATCTTGCCTCAGTGGTACAAGAAAAGTCGATTCTTTGTCAAGAAAATCTACGGCCAGCCCACAGCACTGGGTCAGCCTCATCAAGATGGGTTTCTGGAGAAGGAACAGGATACACTGTCCCATATCCTCTAGAAACAGCTCAATGCAAGGTACTGTAGATGCTCAATCATTAATTTTATTTAGGAGTAATGACTGTAGTTTACTCAGTGTCTTAGTTATCTAGTGCTGCTGTAACAGAAATATCACAAGTGTTTAACGAAGAGAAATTTATTCTCTCACAGTCTAGGAGGGTAGAAGTCCGAATTCAGGGCACCAGCTCCAGGGGAAGGCTTTCTGTCTCTGTCAGTTCTAGGGGAAGGTCCTTGTCATCAACCTTCACTGGTCGAGGAGCTTCTCAGCACAGGGACCCCAAGTCCAAGGGACGTGCTATGCTCCTGGCTCTTATTTTTTGGTGGTATGAGGTCCCCGTCTCTCTGCTCCCTTCTCTCTTTTATATCTCAAAAGAGAATGACTTAAAACACAACCTAATCTTGTAGATTTGGTCTTGCATCATTAACATAACTGCCAATAACACTACCTCATTAACATCACAGAGGTAGGATTTACAACACATAGGAAAATCACATCAGATGACAAAATGGAGGACAATCACACAATATTGGGAATCATGGAATCATGGACTAGTCAAACTGACACATATTTTTGGGGGCCACAATTCAATTCATGATACTCAGTGTCCCATATTTAGGAGAAAACTATAAAAATTATGATCATATTTTATTCAGGTGTGAAAACTGTCATTTACTAAGTCAACCACTAGTGCTACAACCACAGAATAAAAGATGCATTTGGTTCACATTTAATGGTAGACAACGTCTCCTGTTAATGTCTGCACATTAGCCAACTGCTGAACATTTGCTAAAACAGATCTATCCCTGAAACAGTGCTGCCAGAATTATTGTTTTATTTATTAATAGGATTATTTTTAGAACTGTTTCAGATTAACATAAAAATTTAGCAGATAGTACAGAAAGTTCTCATACTTACCGACTTCCCTTCCCCAGCACACTGTTCCCCCTATTACTGAAGTCTGTGATTACTACAGTGCATTTTTTACAACTAAAGAACCAGCACTGGTGCATTATTATTAAAGTACAGTTTACATTAAGGTTCATCTTTTCTGTTGTATGGTTCTATAGCGTATTAGTTTCCTAAGATTGCTGTAACAAACTACCACAAAACGAGTGCTTAGAAGAACAAAAATGTACTGTCTCACAGTACTGGAGGCTTTTTGTCAGGTTGTTGCTAGGTGCGGTTGAGTTAGTTCCAACTCATGGTGACCCCTGTGTGCAACAGAATGAAACACTGCCTGGTCTTGTGTCATCCTCACAATCATTACTATGTTTGAGCCCATTGTTGCTGCCACTGTGTCAATCCATCTCGTTGAGGGTCTATAATCAGGGTGTCGGCTTGTCGATTCATTCTGGGGTCTGTGAGGGAAGCTCTGTTCCGTGCCTGTTTCAGCTTCTGGCAATGGCCAGCGATCCTTAGCTTGCAGATGTATCGCTCCAATCTTTGTGTTTGTCATCACGTGACCATCTTCCCTCTGTGTCTGTGTCTCTGCTTCTTATAAGGACACTACTCATAACGGATTAGGAGCCGCCCTCCTCCAGTATGACCTTATGTTAATTTAACTGATAACATCTTCAAAGATCCTATTTCCAAACAAGGTCACATTCACAGGTACTGGGAGTTAAGACTTCAACATATCCTTTCAGCAACACAATTCCTAAGATGTGGGTTTCAACAAATGCATAATGTCACGTATCCACCATTATAACATCATACAGAAAGAATGGTTTCACTGCCCTAAAAGTCCCCTGTGCTTCACCTACCAATCTCTCCCTAGACGTCATAAAGCAGAAATGAGCCATCCCCGCTGTGCCCTGTCTGAATACCTCACCCCATGAACCACGAGCAAAATAAGATTTCTGTTTCTGCCACCATTAGAGGGGAGACAGTTTTTGTTTGTTTTGTCTTCTATTGTGTTTCTTTGTTTCGGCATAATAATAGCAACAAGAATAACATACTCATAGAAAATTCAAAAGGCACCAAAACTGTACGTTGAAATCTGCATTTCCTTCCTCCCTGTTCTGCAGCTTTCCAGGTTCTGCATCTGGAAGTAACAGCTTGTAGTTTCTGCACATGCTTCCAGATTTATTAATTGAACAATTACACAGCAGTAACATGGTACCAGAATTGTCCTAATGGCTTTCTCTATATTTTCTCATTTATTCTTCATATACTGTGGCCACTCAGAGGTGGCAGCAGGAAGAAAAGTCCTCTGCTTTGTTCCAAGTGTTGTCTGAAAATGGCAAGTCTAACTGCTGTTTATAATTGCTTTCTGAATTCTGTTCCTCCAATCGAATGCACTGATGAAAATGTAGTGGATTTTTTTTTTCTTAATTATTCAGTGAATAGCCAGCCTTTGAAACGCAGAATGATACAGAAATTGCTCAGTGAACTCAGAGATTGAGAGATAACCAAATACACATAGTTCCACACAAAGAAAAAGTGGGCAATTTATAGATTCAAGAGGATTTATATAATTTGAACAATATATTCTTAGAAAGAGAAATATAACCTTTTAAAACTGAATTTACATTAATGTTATTTTTATCTACTACAGAAAAAATTATTTTCTTCTAGAAATTTTTGGTAACTCATGAATCGTACAAATGGGTGAGGATGATATTTCAGATGCAGAATGGTCCGTCTATTCTCAACATGTCATCGGTTTTCCTCTTCGTCTTGAAATTCTCACTATTGACTCTATTTGGGAGGCAGGTCATTTTCCCTCATATGACTTGTTTTCAAAAATAATAATAAAGTGTGGGTCTAGGGTTCAGGTTTTAAGACAAAACATTTACTCTTAATTGAAACACTTATACACGTAAAAACACACATGTCTAGAGAGTGGCAGATGGACCCCGTAAAGTGTAGAGTGCTTTTACTCTTAAAATTCTGTGATGGCCCATTGCCGTGGTTATGTGATGATGCACATCTTGCCCTTGGTTCTGTCACTCTGTGTGCTAACACTTTAAGAGTTGGCAGCAGGTAGAAAAGTTCTCGACTTCATACCAGTGTCTTCCAAGATGGGAAACCTAAATTGTTGTTCCAGAGGTATGTTCACAGTGACATTTTGATGACCCCACTCCAAATGGGTCACTTATCTTTTTCGCAAATGTTCTTCTCATCATTTTTCACTTTCTCCTCTCCAATTTGTCATCCAGACTTATAAATGTGTTTTATAGTTATGTTTTATACCTCAACCTCTGTTTTGACTCTTCTACCAAGCAGGTTGCCTTTAAAAGTTTTCTTCATTTACAAATACGTAGTATTTCCTCTTAAGTCCTGTACCTTTCGTGCCCCCATTAAGTATGCACTGGGGAAATATGGCAATGTCTATTCTGATGCTGTTTTGACTTCACTAAAAACCTATTGAAATGATGAATTTCAGACATTTGGAGTGAATCTAGAATGGTGGAGATGTGTAGGGAGACATTTCACTCAATAAAGGGAACCGATCTTCATTTTTAATATTCCTTCTCTCTCCTCTTCATTTGGAATCTGTATTTAGTTTCAGTATATTTGGGGGCCATGCTGCTTCCATTCATATCACTAAGTTTCCAAAACAGGTCATAAGAAAATGTGCATCCAGTTTATGAAGTGAAACAAATTTACTTTTAAACTTTGGAGGTTATCTAAAATTCTAACTTTACAGAGATACCACTTATATGCTTTCACCCAACCCATCCACCTCTCTAGAGGAAAGCCCTGGTGAAAATCTAGTGAACGTTTATGTTAATTACCTAATGAGTAGCCAGTGTTTCACACACAATGACAGAAAGAGAAATAGGTTAATGAATTAATAGAGACTAGTAGACATCAGGGCTCTGGAGGTGCAGTGGTTAAGGGATTGCCCATAACCAAAAGATCAGAGGTTCGAATCCACCAGCCGCCCCTTGGAAACCCTATGGGGCAGTTCTACTCTGTCCTGTAGAGTGGTTATGATCAGACAAGTGCAAAGTAAGCTAGTTACATACAGACAAAAAAAAATAATGTGTAAAGAGGAGAAGAGAAATAAAAATATATATAAATAGGTAGTAGCATGTGTTTTCATGTAGAATTACACCTTTCAAAAGACTGAGTCTCTATTAATGCTATTTTGATGCAATACACGACTCAGTTCTCCTGACCTTTCCTACAGAGCACTCTGCAACAGCTGAGCTATGGTTCCTTCCATGACCTGGCAACTGTCCTGGTTTTGAGGCACTTACATTTATGAGAAACAAATAATACAAGATGACGTTGTTTCACAGCTTTTACAACACAGGATTTTATAATAGATTATGTCCCTCCACCCAGTCAGCTCACAGATTCTGACAGTAGAGGGACACTATGTAGACCATCTGGCCATCCTCTGTTACTGCTAGGGTCATTCCTCAGCAGCTGGCCCCAAATTAAAAAGAATCACAGAGGTATTTGGGTGGTATTTGATAGCATTATCACTACAAGTCTTGAAATACTCAAAGCCTTCAAGCTACACACTCTAGGGGCAGTGACAAATAAGCAGCAAAAGTACCAACTGTTATTAACCTGGTGTCCATCACCCTTGTTGCAGCTCTCTTGTCAGATGGGTTAGAGAGCATCACACTCAACCCCTGCCTCCCGTCCAGAGTGAACTCCCCTACACTGGATGGCTAGCATGAGCACGGATGGTCCCCTTACTCAATGAATACACACACGCATGGCATAGAAAAGGAAGACTGGAACAATACATATAACATGATTAATTATGGTATTTTTCAACGGTAGGATTTCAGTATTTTCAAAGCTTCCATAACTGACTATCTGTATAACAAAGGACTAGTGAATAAATAAAACAGAAAGTGTGGCATAGAATGGAATGCAGCCCCAAAAGCAAGGGTGCTTTTAATCGAGTGCAAAATTCTATCCTACTGATGATAAAAGTAGCAGCACACGTGGACCTGTGGAGGCTGAAATGGTCTTGGGAGATGGCAAGAAGACACTGGCCATTTAGCTGGACTTCAAACAGGCAGAAGGACTGAAGAGACTCTGCCATTACATCACAGCGTGTGTTTCAGAATCATTTGTAGACTGACTATTTCACGTTGCTTTAGGTTACCTTAGCTAAAAGCCAAGGACTCTGTTTCTCATTTCTTTTGTGCTCCTGTCCTCTGCCACGTTTCCTCCACCAAGGATGGCCCAACATCAGCTCAGTCCATGCTTAAAAAAAAAGTACCTCCAAGCATTCTAGCTCATTTTCCAAATCAAGTAAAGCTCCTAGAGATATTCACGAGCAGCCCCATCAATGTACTGACAGTTACTGTGTCCTCCTAGCTTCCCTGGATGACCCATTGAAGGACATATTCACAGACTGCACAGATGAGGAGGCTGCATCTAGTGCTAAGGTGAGCTTGTCAATCAATGTCTGAGACAGAAATGTTGCTTTCTTGGTTTATTTCTTTTTCACGTGATTTCAGATATGAAAACACCAAAGTACATAACAGATGACAGATACGGTTTTCTTTGGTGGTTCAAAGGGACACTCTTACCAACTACTACTTGATTCAAGAGGGCATACAAAAACTGGTAGCATCAGGTCATAAACTCTATGGTTGGGGGCCTTTTCCTCAGCAGTAATTTCTCTTTGGATTAAGAATTTTGGAACTGAAAACAGAAATGGCTTTAGAAAAACATCCTACAGGAACAGCTCATGCCTTTTCCACCAGTGTTCTCTCTGCTTACTTCTGGGTCCAGAACTCAAGTTCTGCTTTCCATCTGTTTTTCTAAAGTACCAAGAGAACAACAGGCCTGTGCCAACAGTACCCAGCAGGATCTGATTATCACTGTGTTTTCTTTTCTGGAATTGCAGGTGGTCTCAAGAGCATTTGAAAAGGGCACGTAGTAGTCTAGAGTCACTCAACTGCTGTGGAAAAAATCTAGATAATAAGAAAAATAGGGCTTCCTTGCCTGCATTAGCCTGGAGAGACACCTTAATTCCAAATTCCCGATGGGAATGAGGATCAAGGGTGTGGTAAAAGAAACGGATGTTCCAGGTGAAGAACTATGGCCATGTTTTTACCATCCCTGGATGCAGCTGGGTTCCATTTAGGTGGTAAGGGTGGGTGTGCATGGGCGTAGGTGGGTGTCTATTTGGTGTGATTGTGAATATGTGTATGTGAGTGAGTTTGTGTGTGTCAGAAAATATGTCCCACTTACACGGTACAATTGACAGTGTTAATGGTTTCAAAATAACTTCCATCAAAACTGCACACGTTACATATATTAACTCATTCAACCTTCACCACAGCTGTACCTAGAGGTTTAATTACTATCCCCACTTCTCAGACGGAGAAACTGAGGTGCAGACATGAATGCCCCAAGCCCTCGATCTCCTAAGTGGAAAAGCCGAAATGCAACCTGGGCCTGACCTCAGGGCTGATGCTCAGAACTACTGACCTGCACTCATCTCTCAGTCATGCATTCATCAGTCACTGTGCAAGGGAGTTCCAGCATCCGCGTATGGGCCTGAAGTACCTGAGCCCAGGAGACCACAAACACTGCCTGTCATTATTCGTGATGGTCCCACACACCAGGGGAGCCATAGGTGTATTTTACCAGCTTTTGGCATTGCCACTAGTGTGAAATGCACACAGGAAGTCCACAGGCTGCTGGTCAGCTCACAGGCTGTGAAAGGCATAAGGCAGCACATGGGATCATCAGTTCAAAATGTCCCTGCTGGGGTCACTTCCCAGCACCAGACATAAAGCAGATAAAGATCAGGAAGATATTTTAGGGTGTTTGATGCCATTATCATCATGTGCCCTGAAATGCTCAAAGCCTGTAAGCTTCACACCCTAGGGACAGTTACAAATAAGAACTCACAGAACCTTTGGTTATTAGCCTGGTGTCCATCACCCTTGCTGCAGCTCTCTGGCACATTTGGCTAAGAGGGCTTCAGTGTTCTATCCACAATTCCCAGTGTAATGAACGCTCCCACTGTCGGATAGATGGCTATGGAAGCATGGACGGCCACCTGTCTCAAGGAGTACACACACAGGGTACAGAAAGGGAAGACTGGGATGAAAAATATCATGACTAATAGTGGCTATTTTTAAATGGGAGTCCCTGGGTGGCACAAATGGTTAAGTGCTCGACTACTAGCTGAAAGACTGCGGGGGTCAAACCCACCCAGAGGCACCTTGGAAGACAGGCCTGACAATTCTCTTCTGAAAGGTCACAGCCTTGAAAACCCTATGGGGCAGTTCTACTCTGCACACATAGGTCGCCATGAGTTGGAATCAACTTGAAGCAACTAACAACAACAACAAAAACATTCTGAAAGGGAGGAGAGTGGGTGTCACAAGTGGTTTACAAACAGCTACTAATGCAAAGGTTGGTGGTTTGAACCCATCCAGTAGCTCCGCGGAAGAAACGCTTGGCAATCTGCTTCCATAAAGATCACAGCCAAGAAAACCCTGTGGAGCAGTTCTACTCTGTAACACATGGGTCACCACAGTCAGGGGCCACTCAATGGCAGGTAAGAACAACAAGTGCAAATTTTTAAATGGGAGAGCATTAATATTTTCAACTCTTTTATTATGACTATCTTTATAACAAAAGATTAGTGAATAAATACAATAAAATGTTTTGCCTGTAACTGAATTCAGTGACTCAATATAAGGCCATTTTTAGTCAAGTGAAAAATTCTGTACTTCCAATAATACACACAGTAGCAGCACATAGCATCTGTGGGAGCTGATATGATCGTGGAAGATGTTGAGAAGATACCGGCAATTTACCAAGGCTTAAAAAATGGTCAGAAGGATGGGACTCTGTCATTAAATCAGAGTATTTTAGTAGTTTGTAGACTGACTGTCTCACAAGGCTTTAGGTTACCTTAGCAACAAAACCAAGGCCACAGTTAGTCATCACTTTCCAGTTATTCTTATTGGCCATCCTTCTTCCTCCAAGGAAGATGCCCAAGTACAGTTCAGCCCGTGTTTTTATCCAAACACTTCAACACACTCTTGTCCCATTTTCAAGTTTATCAAGTTCTTTGAGTAATTCTTGAACATCACCACCAATGTGCTCACACTTACTCTGTGTCCTACTAGCTCCCCAGGATGACAAATTAAAGATGTTCCCCAGCAACAGGGCAGATGATACCCCATCTAATGCCAAGGTAAGGTTGCCAATCTTTGTCTCGGAAGTGTTGCTTTCCTGGCTTCTTTCTTTTTCAATTGAGTCCAGGTATGAGATCCTCACTATGGACGTTATAGATGATACGTACTGTTTTCTTTGGGAGTCCAACGGAAAACTCTTACCAACTGATACCTGAGTCAAGAGAGCATTCAAAAATGATAGCTCCAGCTCATAAACTATGGGATGGAGGCTTTTCCTCACTAGCACTCTCCCCTTGGATTCAGAATTTTGTAACTGCCGACCCAAATGGGCTGGAGAGAGACAAGTCCTCCAGGAAAACCCTGTGCCTTTCCTTGGGTGTCATCTCTTTCTTTTGGGTCCTTGAACTCCACCACTGTCTGATATCTGGTTTTCTAAAGTCAAAAACAGAAAGAAATGTACAAACCGTACCCAGCATGATGTGATCCTCATAGTTTTTTTCATTTCTGTAATTGTAGGTGGCCTCAAGAGCAAGTCAAAGTGGTATGCAATCTGGAATCAGCCAACTGCTATGGAAAAAATATAGATAAGGAAAGCAGGGGGTTCTTGCTGGGTCAGTCTGGAGAACTACCCTGATTACAGTTCCTGGTAGGAATGAGGGTTGGGGTGTAGTGAAAGAAACTGATTTTCCAGGTGAAGATCAGGTCAGCAAACTTTTCTACAAGGACAGGCAAGAAAGGTTACATCTTCCTCATCTTTGGATCTCTAGAGCTGCACTCTTTAAAATTAATTTCACTGATTAATTAATTAAATTAGCTAAAATAAAAATATAATCACTAAACCACAGTAGTCATATTTCAAATGTCCAAGAACCTTATATGCTGGTGGTTGCTGTATTGGACAATGCGGAGAGAACATTTCCATCATCTCAGAAGGCTTCCTTGGGCAGATACTCTGAGCCTGGTACAAGGTCTGTTCAGTGAATTCATCTAACCCAATGTGTCCCTAACAGTTGGAATTTCAGGTTCATAAGATTGGGGTCAGAGCTAGAATGGTCCAGTGGAAACAGAGAAGTGAGACTGAAAGGGCAGTCCTTCACTTCCTGGCTCTCATCTTAAAGTCTGCAAACCGTGAGCATTGGCATGCTGGGGTCCTCTAACCCCACAGAGCCCATGGAAAGCCTGAGAACCCAGGGGAAAGAGCGGTGGTGATCTCAACTGGGGTAAGGAGGAACGGTGTGCCATTCTCTCTAATATCGTTCTTGATGTTTATGTTTCTAAAGACTGGGGAGCAGACAGGAGGTATGACTCTAGCAGTGACGAAGAAGACACTCAAAGTAGGTTCGAATGGGAAAGGTTACCCCTGCTGCTTCAGAAACTAAAGGAAGAGGGAGGGGTGAAGTCAGAAAGAAAAAGGAAATACGAGTCAAGTCTCTTTTGTTCTTTTCATATTTTATTTACATAACAGTAAGACATATTACATCTATGGGCTTTAAGTGTGAAATGTTTGAAATCATCTTTTCCTGCTTTGCTATTTCAAAATTATCATTCCCACAAGACCTGCCATCACTGCCACTCCCAAACATCAAAGCCCAGATTTCCTAGTTTACCCTCACTTGGGATTTGAGTCCGGGAGACTCTGTGTTGGGTTTTGGTGTTGACCAACGATGTGGGATATCTGGTGGGTCACAACTATCTCACAGACACAAAGTTGAACCTGGAGACAGAGTCCTTGCAGTGCGTGCCAGGACGAGGGTGAGAGGTCGGCCCTCTCCTTTCTGCAATTTCAGGTTTTGTAGCAGCGCCTTCATGTCTGTCACTGTCCACTCCTGCTTTAAAGGGCACTCCCACGTTGAAGAGGTAAAGAATATTTACTCTAGGCTCACTGTACATGCTCCGTGCCCTGGAGAAGTGAGGAGAGAAACATAACCTGGAGCACATTTCTAGCCTCCACTCCTCACCCAAATCACAAGTCCTAGTTTGAATAACAGAACCAGAATTTGCTTCCATTTGAGAGGTTTCTGTTCAGCTGCCCCCTGAGATGCTCCAGTGCCTGTTCCCCACACTCCAGTCATACCCTACTCAGCTACCTTTCCTCAGGCCTGCCCAGGTGCCCTCACATCTGAGTCCTCTCAAGGTTTGGTGCAAACCCTGGCAGGTAGCATTGATTTCTGTGGCCATCCCTGCTGTAGCAGCCCTGTTGCCTCACTTGTAGACTAAGGGAAACTGGACAAGTCACTTTACCTCTGATCTCACATTCACCCCCTCTAATGGGCAAGGAAACTTATGGGGATGTTGTGAGGATCAAATGTCTCCCAAGTTCGTAAGCCACCACAGGCACAGAAGAGTCACTCGATAAGTGGGGTTGATTGTTGCTCTCTCCCACAGGACCCCGCATAACCCCTGACCATGACAGATGCTCCCTGGGTAGGATGGATTGTTTAACTGATCAACTGATTGATTACACATGTTCCCAAATTGAAGAACCATGTGATTGGAGGAGGTTGACAGGGGAAATGAATTGGGCAGTAATTAGGAGAAAGAAAAGAGGCAGGGAGTAGTGGGGACGGAGGGGAGGAGGCAGGAAAGGCAATGTCATGCACAGACGGTCGTAGAGACAGTGGCTGACTCTTGGAGGAACAAGACGACAAGCCATTGCTTGCTGGGCAGGAAAAGTACTCTGGAGATCCTAGAACCCCTCCCTCCCTCACTGCAGAGGTGAAGCCATGGAGTCCTCAGGAGAGGACAGATGAGGACAGAGTTGGGTCCTGAGGTCAGGCTACATCCTGCAATGAGCATCAGGGGCCCGAGTTCTCACCTCAACACTGACTCTCCCTTCCCTTCCCAAGGCCACACCATCGTTGTCATTGCCTGGTCCACTAAGAAGCTAACTTCTCAGAATCCAGGGAGAAGGAGAACAGCATTCTCCCTGAAATGTGAGCATGGAAGGCGTAGGATGAAGAGGGGTGTCTTAGTCATCTAGTGGTGCTCCAAAAGAAATACCACAAGTGGATGGCTTTCAAAAAAAGAAATTTATTTTCTCACAGTCTAGTAAGCTAGAAGTCCAAATTCAGGGCGTCAGCTCCAGAGGAAGCCTTTCTCTCTCTGTCAGCTCTGGAGGAAGGTCCTCATCATCATCGGTCTTCCCCAGGACTAGGAGCTTCTCTGTGCAGGAACCTCAGGTCCAAAGGACGCACTCTGCTCCCGGTACTTCTTTCTTAGTGGTATGAGGTCCCCCATTCTCTGCTTGCCTCCCTTCTTTTTATCTCTTGTAAGGTAAAAGGTGGTGCAGGCCACACCTTAGGGAAACTCCCTTTACATTGGATCAGGGATATGACCTGGGTAAGGGTGGTGTTATAATCCCACCCTAATCCTCTTTAACATAAAATTACAATCACAAAATGGAGGCCAACCACACAATTCTGGGAATCATGGACCAGCCAAATTGATACACACATTTTTTGGGGGACATAATTCAAACCATGACAGGGGGAAGGCGAATAAGTTCCCATGTGCGCCACTGCTTCCCTAACTTTCATTTTGACACTTTAGGGAAAGCAACACAACCAATACCGGGATTCAAGGCGGTGTACATGGGAAGAGACTACGTTATGAAAATAAGTTTAGGTAAGTGAAGAGAATATTCTCCCTGGGGAAGGGATACCCATTCCATAGAAGGCCCTAAGGGTGGTTAGGTCTCGGCCCTAAGGCTAAGCTGTCCAATGGCTGCAGTAATTCGGAGAAGAGGGCTGTAGGATGCCCATGTGCATAACTGTAGGGGGTGTGATTCACAATGAAGTATTTGTGAAGGATGACCCTGAATTTGTTCAACTTTCCCCTGTGCAGAAGCCAACCTGCCCTCCCAAACCCCTTAGGTCAGCAGGGAACACCCAGTTAACCACTGAGGGTGCTGAGACTCTGTGAGGTAGGTACCCTTATCTCCTCTACTCCAGATGCCTGGGACAGGGGTGGGGGTATCCAGAGGCACCTCAGGTGCAAGCAGCATAGCTCACCTGGCTCGGCTCAGCTTTGCCTCCCTGTGGGCATGTGGTCATCCCTGCCATCAAGTAGGGAACCCTGTAGGATCCCAGCCTTAGAGTTGCCCAAGCTCTTGGGGCCCTCAGCCTCTGGGGAGACCTGTTGAGGACCAGGGTCACCTCAGGGCACCATTTATCAAGCTGAGGTTCTATAGAATTTCTGCACATTTTTGTATATACTCAAACAAAACACAAAAATCTGAAGAAAATTCTATGCAATGCTCACATAGAATGAGAAAAGGGGGTAGGATGACAAGTTACCTATGTTCCTCTTGTTGATTTTTCAATTTTGTAACTAAACACAAAAAATAGAACTGGTTTTAGTACGTATTAAAAAGCAGTGTCTCCTGTAACCTTTACACGTTGGAATATAGTAAATCCATAAAAGTTGTTTTCATTACCATAGCATAATGATTTTTTTAAATTGAAAGGCATAGGCAAGGTTTGGTGTTAGTCTTAGAAAGAAAAATGATCACTGGGGGAAAGGGGAGAGTTCCAGGAAGCTGTCCATGTGTAATGTGAAGATCTCATGACTGGATAGTATCAATGTAGGGGTGGAGGGGGCAAGGTCATCACTTCCACACAGGTACCATCAGATCACTCAAATGGCCCAGGTGTGTGGGGCTCTGCCATTTCAACCTGGATCCCACAGTCCTTCTCTTTCTGCTGTAGTATTTTCACTGACGGCTGCCCGGCTGAGGGCCCATGTGTAATTGTTTTGTGGGACATTTATAGGCACCACTGCCCTCTGCAGAGAGCAGCAAACGGGCCTCCGTGCCCTAGTGACCTGACCCCTGAGAATAAGAGAAATCCAAGGTGCCACTCCAGGGCCTGAGGAGCCTTCTGAGTCCTGCAACCCAGCCCGGCACGCCCCTCCTCTGTCCCTGTCAGTGCCTTCCCACTGATTCCGGCCACTGTGTTTGTGTCACAGATTCTGGACTTGACTTACATGGAGGCCAGGACCTGAATGCCTCAGCCTTGTCTAGACGAAGCTGCAGATGCCCCTGTGTGTTTTTGTATTGACTTTTACATATTAGTTTATATTATGTTTTAGTCTTAAAATTATTAAACTTAAATTTCTTATTGTCTATTTCAGTCATGGGTATCCTCTGTTTTTTGTAATTTATATTTGAGTTATGTAGTGTTATATGAATTCTCAGTTTTTTTACATTTATCTATTTTCATGGAGATATGGTTTTAGCTATAGTAATTTATATTTACTTCCTAGTTGTATTAAGCAGCCCTGGTGGCACAATGGTTAAGCAATCAGCTGCTAACCTAAAGGTTGACAGTTCAAACCCACCCAGCAGCTCCTCAGGAGAAAGACCCAGCGATCTGCTCCTGTAAAGATTACAGCCAAGAAAAATCTATGGGGCAGCTCTACTGTGTCACATGGGGTTACTATGAATCAGAATCAACTCAGTGACACCCAAGAACAACAATTTTATTACATGACTTTATTTTTCATTCATTAGTTGTTGTTGTTAGGTGTAGTCAAGTCAGTTCCGACTCATAGCGACCCTCTGCACAACAGAGTGAAACACTGCCCGGTCTCATCATATATATGCAGTTCCGTTCATGTAGATGTTAATACATATAACAATTGGAATACAAAGACTGAGGGGTATAAGACATTTACATGGCTATAAGACTTCTATATTTCACTAGAATTGGTAAAGTATTAACTCTAATCTGACTGTGAAACGTTCGGTAAATCTATTTGTTATCCCCAGAGCAATCTCTAAAGACAATTCCAAACCCACTCAACAAAAATTGGGTAACTTCAATAGTCCTCTAGGAGATGAATAAAGCAGTTGAAAACATAAATATAACAATAACACATATTCACATGCAAGTTTTTGTGTGAACAAAAGTACTCATCTCTCTTGGGTCAACCTAGGAGAGGGATTGCTGGCTCATATGGTAAGTATGTCTCTCCAGGTCTGCCCTCTTGCCGCCATGCCCCCATCCTAGCAGGATCTGGGCAGGTCTCCACAATGGGCCATGGGAAAGAGCATGACGACCCACAGGTGTCTGATCCTTCCCCTCGCCTGCTGCAGGGCAGGCTCCTCCACCAGCTGCCCTTCCAGCCCCAGCGTTAATCCACAGCTGAAGAGACAAGAGAGGAAGCAGGACTCCCGAGGCCCAGTGGCTTTCCTGGAATCTGCTGGAGCAGCCGCCCCTGTAGATCCTTTGTATTGGAGAAGCCCAGCTCACCAGGTCCCCACTTCTCCTCACTGTCAGTGCCCCTCCCAGGCACCTCTTCATGCTCACTGCCCTCAGCCCCTGTCACATTGCTGTCCCCACTCCTTCCTCCCTCAGTCAGGCATTCACATGGCTGACCTATCTGGTAGGCCTCCTGTCCTTCCCTGCTCCCTTCCTCACACCAGGTGTGGGGTGGGAGATGGGCAGCCCAACTCCTGACTCACCTGCTTCTCCAGCAGCTGCTCAGTCCCTTCCTCCTTCATGTTCAAGCCCATTTAGGAGGCCCTCTGAAGGGGGAGGAAGGAGGTCCTTTGTATCCCAGGGTCTCAGTCACAACTGCAGCAGATGCCAGTTCTGCCCTCCCTGCTGATCCCAGCACCTGCAGAATGGAGTCACCTATACCCAGGAGTGTACATTCCCCCATCTCCTTCTCACAGAGCCCCCTCCAATCAGGGTTCCTAGTGCCCCTCTCTCTACCAGCCCACCAACTGCTGCTTCTGCAGTCAGTTCCAGCCCCTCAACCACCACATCTGCAGGCTTGACCTCCCATCCTGCTTCTGACATTGGGGTCACCCCCATGGACACCACTCCCTGCTCCCCTGACATGCAGTCATTCTCAATCTAATCAGTCTTTTTAACATCTATATCATAATCCAAGCGTGAAAGAACCAGTGTCCTATTGACAGATTTTTAGGATGTTTTTGGACTTTGCCTATTACAATGGATATAGTTGAGTATATGTGTCTTTGTAGACTGTTACCAGTGCCTGGCATATGTAAAATCAACCTCACAGGAGTCGACTGATGTACTTATGCAGAAGGTACTAACATGATCCCCAAGACACAGATGAGGACTTTGAACATTTCCCATTACAAGGAGTGCTTATTTGGAGAACTGCTCTCATCTGCTACTGTGATGGGGGTCAGTTGGAAGATAGAGGATGACCCAATGATCCTATAAGCCTCGGTCAACCAAATGTCCCACTTTGCCTTAGACAGGCCTGTTCATAGCTATTTCTCACATAATTATGGACAGCACCTCCTTTTACTTTAAAAGTGTCTCTGTAGGGCTGTAATTACATGGCCAATCACTA
Organism: Trichechus manatus latirostris; assembly: GCF_000243295.1. NCBI lineage: Eukaryota > Metazoa > Chordata > Mammalia > Sirenia > Trichechidae > Trichechus > Trichechus manatus. The sequence goes on from NW_004443997.1 coordinate 5,064,217, forward strand.
GAATGAGGAGGCTTGGAGTAAACAGAGGGCTATGACCATCCAGAGACCCTCACCTGCCCTACCTTCCATTCAGCAAACAAGAGACGTCAGGTGACAGTCAGACAGACCAGGGAGGAACTTGGGCACCCTCAATGAACCCCTAGAGTTCCATCTGGAAGGTGAACATGGAGACCTGGAGGACATGTGGCTTCAGCAGGAGACAGCATCTCTCCTTGCAGGAGCCAGGTGGGAAGCAGCAACTGCTCAGCAGCCAGCAGACGTGGCAGATAATGGCATCTTCTCCATGCTGCACATGTTAAACTGTCAATTATAAAAGCCAATGACCCCAAATAGTGACCTTATTTCTAACAGCCGCCATTGGGCTTAGTTTACTCCAAAGTCACCTTCTCCAAAACAAAGCCTTATTGACTGAGCAGATTCACACACGTAATATTTTAGTCTGGAAAGACCCTCAAGGCACTTTCAAAGAGCCTTCATCCAAACATGATGATATTTAAAGCAAGTTATTCTATCCTCATTCCTTTATGGTTAGTCAAAGAGCAAAACAATAAAATAGACATTTATTAAGTGTTGGCCACTTAATGGTAGTGAAAACCAAATCGTAAGATCCAGCTAGCCTAGGAACTGCATACGAGTCTCTGCAATGGTAGAAACGGACTCAAAGATTTCCAAGGTTTGTGACAGCAAAGATGGACTCACAGAGCCTTTTGTGGATGGGAGAATTGAAGCGAACTCAGATGAGCCACTCCAAAGTCTATTTTGGGTTTCATAACTGCCTAGCTCCATTTCTTGGAAGAAAAATAAAAATGCCTTAAATTTATCTACAAAAGGCAGAATAAAAACATTTAAATGCAAAGAAGATTGTAGTGCTCTAGTGTGCCTTCTTGACTGACAAGCTGTGGTTGTCTTCTCAGCTGCCCATCAAGAAGCCCACCACTAAAAAGCCGGGTTTCTAAATGCTCCTTGCTCTTAGTGAAGGAATAAACTACAAAGCGGTGGTGATAGAGTGCTAGTGCCACTAAGTTCAAACCCCTACCCCAGAATCATCACTGCAGACAATATAATTGTTTAATTTACTTATCCACTACTCAAAAGCAATTATCTCAGCAGAAGTATTAAGGTATCTAAGTAGAAAATACATCTCTAATTTAACGAAAAGATTCTCCTTAGAATTTTTTCCAATACAAAGGTACACTGGAAAACACCTATCAAATTTGTTCTCTATAACCATCCATCCCCCCACTTCTGCAGTGAGATGGTTCTACTGTGTAATAGTACACCAATCCAACCACTAAAGTAACAATCAGATGTTAAAAAGAAAAGTTAGTATGAGCATCTGTGAGAGAAAAATACAAGAGTTGTAAGATTTCCCAAAGAAAAAACATCAAATGTAAAGGAATGGAAAAATATTAAATTTATTATAACCCCTGTACCTCTGTAGTGTCACTATGAGTCAGAATCAACTCAAGGGCAACAGGTTTTGGTTTCTTGGGTTTTGTTTTGCTTTTTTTTTTTTTTTTACCTCTAATATGCATGGCTCAGACACAGTGTTTAAGGGGATTTACTTTCCCCACTGCTTTTAGCAGAGTGGAAATAAAACGGCTGTAGTGTAACTCAACATCTGCATCCTCACCTAGCTCTGAGCTCTTATTGTTTGACCTCAAGATTCAGCAAAGGTATCTTCCTCCTAAAAGCTAATTTTATTATAACATGTATTTCCAGTCTCTCTTCACAGCCTTCCCCCATCCCGCCCCACCCCATTACTACAGTTCTGGGATTTCCTCATAAAGTGCAGATCATGATGTGCATTATTTAAGAATAGTCAGCAAATGAACAAACTCCTAACTGATCTCCCACCTTGGAGTTTTGGAGAGTAAAAAGAACGGAGGACTTCGAAGCCCACTGAAATTAAAGTACACATGGATCCAATTTCGGTGAAATTCTTTATTTCTATCACTTATTACCAATTTAAACACCATTCTAAAACTGATTATTGTCCAAAGTTTAAATTTGTATGCTTTTGGGACATTTTCCTGAGCTCATGCACCATGTACCTTTAAAAAAGTCAATAACTTTCAGTCCACATGACTTCACAGAAACAGAGAACATTAATTTACAAATCTCTACCCAAATTGAAATATGATTGTTTTCAAAACTGTAAAGAAACACTTGTCTGAAAAATTGATGGTTGCTAAACAAACAGCATCATTAAAGTTATCTTTTTCATCCATAGATGGCGCTCCCCAACAGAGCTCACCATTCCATTAATTCTCTGTTAGAGAAAAATTGATGTGGTTAGCAATGCTTGTGGAACTCAACCTTAATTAAAAACCAGAATCTAATGGTCCAGCAATCATGGAATTCTTAGTGAATGGTCAATCTAATATGGCAAAAATATGGAGATTACTAGAGGGTGTCTAACATAATGGAAAGTCAAGTTACTTACCTTGTGCAAAGGGAGCACAAGGAATGCTCCTCCCTCACTCGCATCCATGATTATGACAACAAATCTGGGCTTGATGGCGTAAAATGGGTCACATGAGAAAACTGCATGTCATAACACTGGTCATTCTTCACTGCTTGCCAAAACTTGCTCTCTTGTGCCAGTAGCCTCACCATGTCTGCAGGAAACGAGCAGAAATTATGTTAGAATTTCACCAAATTAAAAGTGTCACTTTCACAAAAGAAAAGCCACAAGGAGGAAAAAAAGAATGACAAGGCGTCTGTCTGCTCTCCTAACCAGCAGCCAAGTTGCAAACCCAAATTTGCTATAAAGCACATACTAGAGAAATACTTCATACTACATCAGGGAAACAACTATAAGAAATAAAAAAATTCCTGATTCAGGATCCAGAGCCAGCTCATCTGTTTTAATTTCAGGAGAAAGATCACTGGAAAGAATGAAGGAAAATTAACCTTTTAGGACTCAAACAAACCAAACCCATTACCGTTCAGTCAATTCTGACTCACAGTGACCCTACAGGACAGAGTAGAACTCCCCCATAGGATTTGCAAGGCTGTAAATCTTTACCTAAGCACACTGCATATCTTAGTTATCTAGTGCAGCTAGAACAAAAATACCATAAGTGGATGGCTTCAACAAAGAGAAATCTACTTTCTCACAGTCTGGTAGGCTGGAAGTCCAAACTCAGGTCATCAGCTCCAGGGAAGGCCCTCTCTCTCCGCTGGCCCTGGAGGAAGGTCCCTCTCATCAATCTTCCCCTGGACCAGCAGCTTCTTAGAGTAGGAACGTCAAGTCCAGAGGACGTGCTCTGCTCCTAGCGCTGCTTTCTCGGTGGTCTGAGGTCCCCAACACTCTGCTTGCTTCCCTTTCCTTCTATCTCCAAAGAGATTGGCTGAAGACACAACCCATTCTTGTAGACTGAGTCCCATCAACATAACTGCCAATAATCTCACCTCATTACATCACAGAGACAGGATTTACAACACATAAGAAAATCACATCAGATAACAAAATGGTGGACAATAACGCAGTACTGGCAATCACACCCTAGCCAAGTTGACAGATATTTTGGGGGCACATAATTCAATCCATGACACTGCACATCCTTCTCCCACAGAGCAGCTGGTGGGTTCAAATTGCCAACCTTTTGGTTAGCATCCAAGCACTTAACCGCTTCGCCACCAAGGCTCCTTTTAGGACTCAGTGAGTACTTAAATATAATTTACTCTAATGCCTCCTTTTGTGAATACAAAAGGCTGAAGTTCAGTTCCTGGCAGAACTGAAGCTGAAGAAAGCCCGAAAACAAATTATATTTTTTTGGATTTTTGTCCTAAGCCAGCCAAGGGTAGTCTGCTCATCAGATATTTCCAAAAGACCATCTACATTAGAGGGGAATTCAAAAGACACAGGCAATCATCCTTGTTTCAAGAGCTTTCCAACCTCCTTCTAACACAGACATAATATTCACAACAATTCAACACCAAACTACCTGGTACTGAGCGCTGTTGTTGTCATTAGTTGCTACTGAGTGGATTTTGACTCACAGCAACCCCACGTCACAGAGTAGAACCACCTCAGAGGTTTTCTTGGCTCTATATGGTCGGAAACATGTAAAATCTGTCTGGGCAAAAGTAGCCAGTGAATCAACAGCCAGGTCTTGGAAAACAGTAACAAGTATTTAAATAGAAATTAACACGATGCAAGTGATGTTTTGGGTGATAATAATTCTGGCAGTGGCACACTATATGGTTTAGACAGGAAGAAGCTGAAAGGCAGGTGCTGAGCTGAAAAGCTCTGACAGTAACCCATGCCCACGAAAGGCCTGGAGTGATGATGGCAGCAGCAGTGGGACAGACGAAAGGACAACATCAGGGGCTACTCTGGAGGAAAAACCAGAATGGGTTTCATGTTCGAATTGAACATTCACCACAGCCACTTCCCTAGTAAACCAGGGGATCCGGAAAGGGAAGGTGACACAGAGCTAGTGTCCCTAGGCTTCCTTCTGGGTCACTTTAGACTCCACAGTCCACTGGCTTGTGCACCACATGTGCACGCAGAGCTCTGTGCTTTAGGACCCCAGTCCCACCTGACTCCATGCCTCGAGTAAAAGCAGGACAGCAGGCAGGAGTACTGTGAGTACAAGGTTAGCACAAAGAGCAGGGCCTTCCCATCTTTAATCCTCTTAAACAACGACGCCTATGGTTTGTAGTAATCTCTCCACATTGCCAGAAATATCACATACACACAAAAATGCAATTACGAAGCAATCAGTTTTGTGACCACGTATCATACCATCAGTCACTAGCACAATATAACCAAGGTTGCAGTTTTCAAATGTGAACATTGGACCAATGAACTTCTAAACGATAAGCCCGTGAACGGTTGCGTTATTTTAACCTACTCAGCTCTTGTCAAAGTCTCAGGTCATCATGGTCTCAGGGAACATTTAGCTCAATTGGCATAACACAGTTTATAAAGAAAATGTTCTACATTCTATCTTGATGAGTAGCGTCTTCAGTCTTAAAAGCCTGTGAGCAGCCATCTAAGATA
>NW_004443997.1:5074711-5107452 GCF_000243295.1 Trichechus manatus latirostris
GAAACAAGGTATGGCAGAGAGTGAGAGTGACTGTGTCATATCTGAAATGCACCCCAAGATGAAATGATCACTTTGAACACTGAGTGAGATATAGAACCAATAAAAATAGATGACCAAAAGAATATGCCATAGCCATGTGTAAAGCAATATCCTTTCCAAGAACTCAACTAGAAAGAACACAATCAGTTATAAAAGAATAAGAAAAACAAGGGATAATTAAAAAGCCCACTCACCATGCAATATGCCCATACTTCCAGTAGAAAGGAAGGTAAATTTAGTAAAGATGGTCAACCAACATATAGATTTGTACACCATCTTACAGAAGTCAATAAATTAGTTGTTCCATTTACCCCCGTAGTTCCTAACTCTGCAACTACTCTGACCTCTGACTTTGTCATTTGCAGTTTTTCTGTGTATTTCATCTATGTTATGCTTTTTCTTCTTTCTGTTCTTCTAGCAAACAAGTCTAAATTCCTGTTCATGTTGGTTTAAGAAGTCCAGTATTTGTGGTAAAGGATTCCTCAAGGGTTTGTGGACTCTCTTATTTTCTCTGGTCATTTACAGGAAAAGCTACAGAAATTTGTCCCACTAGAGGGTTCTATAATTATTCAAAATGTAAATGATTACCTGGTAGCCTCAGACACTAAAGAGCAATACAAAAAGGGTACTTTGCCTTCACAGGGGCATAAGGCCTCACTAGACAAACCACAATATTGCCAAACTGAGGTAAAATATTTAGGGCATCTGTTGTCAGCTAAAAGCTGCAAAATGTTACAATCTAGGAGTCAGCCCATTTTGAAAAGGCCTGTTCCTGTTCATAATGCAGATCTGATACGATTTACTGATGGATTATGAACTCGGAATAAAAGCAGCCCCCATAAGGCTTCATAGGCTGTGGTGACATGAAATTTGAGAAGCTTAAGTTTTGTCTGGAATTAAATCTACAGATGAGTTAACAGCAGTGGAAGAGCTGCAATTCTTGGTTCTGGACTTAAAGAGAACATATATACTGTTAGTAATTATATGTTTGGTGTCTGTCATGCAATAGAGAAAATTTGAGGAAAAAAAGGGGGGGATATTCTTGACTTCAGTGGAACTAGTGTATCTCATGGAAAATGGATAGGGGATTTCCTAGAAGCTTTACAACTCCTGTCAGGTAGGAGTGTTTCACTGTAGAGCTCACACAGGACAGAATGACAACATTTCTAAATGCTGTGATTTTGCCAGCAGAGCTGTAAGGGCCGCTATTCAACCATGGGAGACTTCAAACTTAGAAGCCCCGCTTTTAATACAACAGGAAACTCTGGTTCATGTGCAATAGTATGTTTCACAAAAAGAAGTGGACAGTTGGATTAAAAGGGGGCTAAAAGAAATTATATTGGACTATGGGAGTTACCTAACAAAACCAGTCCTATACCGTAATCCCTATTTGCTTGGTTAATGTTGTTGTGACATCAACAAAATCATCCAAGTAAGAGAAATTTTCAAGGAACTAGATTCTTACTACACTTACCAGAAAGATGGAAATTATTCAAAATGTATTAAAAAGATGTGCTATTTGTCAACAGAATTTTTTACAGCTCACTCTCAAGGTACATGCAGGAAGTTTTTCCTGATCAAGTAACAAGGAACCTGGTTGCAGCTGGATTTCATAGAATTAAGGCTGATGGAAGGTAAGAGATTCTGTCTAGTTACGGTGTGCAGGAGGTCCAGATGGCCTGAAGCTTTTCCCTCTTCAGAAGCCGATGCTTAAGCAATAGTAAAGTATCTCTTAATACACATAATTCCCACTTTAGGGATACCACAACATCCGGAATAGAATAGAGGAAGTCATTTTATTTCTCTTCCTCTCCAGATTATGCAAATGTTTTCAGATTCCTATAAGCTATCATCCACACTATCACCCTCAGTTCTTCAGATGAATAGAGCAGAGAAATTAGATTTTGAAAACAAAAAACTCATTGGCTAAGATTCACCAGTCTACTGGGGTAAAATGGCTTGGAGCTTTCCCACTAGCCTTGTTAGAGATTAGAATGACCCCTGCAAGCAAGCACAGCATCTCTCCTTTTGAACTTAGGTTTGGCAGGCCTATGAATTTGGGCTGAGACTATGTCCTGTACCTGATTTTACTGAGTCCTCTCACGGTCATGTTCAATACTTAAAAGGGCTTCTCTCTTCCCTAGGAACCTTGAGACTTCAAGACATAAATAAGGACCTGGACGGACCTGCCAGAGGAAATCAGCCATCCCTGTCAACCAGGAGATTTCGTCTACAGAAAGGTGCTCTGGAGGAAAGACAAGCTGCCAACGAGTTGGGAAGGACCCTTTCAAGTGCAGCTCATCACCCATGAGGCTACCAAAGTGAAAGAAAAACCCAGCAGTCAGAGACTTTGTGACAGGAGGGGAGGCCCTTGGCCTGTTTCCCTCCAGACCTGCAGCAGGCAGGATGCCCCTGCTGTCTACAATTCCTTCTCCTTTTATTCATTTTTCTCCCAGAACTCTTGTCTGTCTTCTATATTATGTATAAATAAAGCTTTGTTATTGTTCCTCTATGTTACTGTCATGTGTCTTTGCTCTGTAAGTCAAGTGTGGGGATAAGAATTGACTCCTATGTGTGGTGACATTGAAGTCAGACATATTGAGGCTACTGTAACTTAGTACTACAAACCAGGTGGCCTATTGGAACAGAAAAAAGAATAATATAAATAGATAAATATATATATATGTATATATATAAAAAACAGCAATAAAAAAAAACCAAAAGATCCAATTAAGAAAATCAGCAAAAGATACGAACAAACTTTTTACCAAAATGGGTATATGGATGGAAAACAAGCACGTGAGAAGATGGTCGACATTATTAGCCATGAGGGGAATGCAATTTAAGACCTTGGTAAGTTATTGCACAGACCTATTAGAACAATTAACATAAAACTAATGACAATAACAAGCAGTCATAAGGATGCAGAGAAACTGGATCTCATTTATTGCTGGTGGACTGTAACAAAACAGCAATTGTACTCCTACATGTTCACCCCTTAGAAATGAACCTTATAACCACAGAAAAAGGTAAATTCATTCTTCGAAAAGATCAATAAATCTGATAAACCTCTAGCCACACTAACCAAGGAGACAAAGAAAACACAAATTACCAGTATCAGAAATGAAAGAGGAGTCATCACTACTGACAGACATGAAAAGGATAATGAAGGAACAGTTTGATCAACCTTATGCCCATATGTTCGACAACTTAGATGATACTGACCAATTCCTTCAAAGGCTAAACTACCAAAAAGCACACAGGGAGAAACAGATGACCTAAATAGGCCTACCGCTATTAAAGAAATTGAATCAATAATTAGTAACCTTCTAAAAGAAAGCACCAGGCCCAGATGTTTTCACTGGTGAACTCTACCAAACATTTAAGAAAGAAATCATACCAGTTCACCATAATCTCTTCCAGAAAACAGAGAATGAAAAATGAGAAATGACCACCAACAGACACCAACGCTCAGATGACTCAGATGCTGGAATTACCTGACAAAGATTCTTGTTCTGTCTTTTAAATTTTATTCTGGCAAAATATAGACAACAAAAAGTCTGCCATTGTAACCATTTTTAGGTGTACAATTCAGTGGCATTAATTACCATATTGTGCAACCATCAGCACTATTTCCAAAATTGTTTTATAACCCCAGCTAGAAACTCAGTACCCATTAAGCAAGACCTCCCCAGTTCCCCCTCAACTCAGCTCCTCTAGTAACAATAAACTTTTGTTTCTTTGCATTTGCCTATTCTAGAAATTTCATATGAGGGGATCATACAATAGTTGTCTTCTTGTTCATGACTTATTTCACTTAGCATGTTGCTTTCAAGGTTCACCCATCTCAAAGAATATATGAGAATTTCATTTCTCTTTACAGGTGAACACCACATTTTATCCATTTATCTGTTGGCGGACACTTGGGTTTTTCCCACCTTTTGGCTACTCTGAATACTACTACAATGAACATCAGTGTACAAGTATCTGTTTCAGTCCCTGTTTTCAGTCTCTTGGGTACACATCTAGAATTGCAATTGTTGGGTCACATGGTAATTCTATGTTTAATTTCTTGAGAAACCACCAAACTGTTTTCCACAATGCCTGCACCATTTTACATTCCCACCAGCAATACACAATGGTTCTAAATCCTCCACACCCTCGGCAACACTTGGTTATTCATCTTTTCTATGGAGAAATGTCCATTTAACCCCTTGCCCCTTTTTTAATTGGGTTGTCTTTTGTTATTGAGTTGTAGCAGTTTTTATATATTCTGAATATTAAAACTTTATCAGATATATGGTGTCCCTAGGCTTTGAGTATGTCCTTTGCTGTGGTGTGGGGCACAGCCAGAGTCCTGTGGGCCAGGTCTCCCCTGGGCTCCTGTAGCTTCCAGTGCAGGAGACTGGACCGTGTCACCAGGAAACTGGCTGTAAGGGCAGCTGAGGACCCAGCTGTGGAGAGAGGCCCAGACACTAAGCAGGTACAACCATGGATCCCATGTGATCGGGGAGGGAGAACACTGGGCTCCATATTGTCTCTGTCCAGACCACCCAGGAGTGGTCATGGGATTCCAGATGATCCTATAACTGCCCCTGGAACTTGGCCAAGGGTCTTTGTCCACCCACTCCTGTGTTGGAGAGTTTGGAACCTATAGGCACAGCTGCTGCTGGCTCCAGATCTGTCCCACTGCGCCACCCTGATTCTGGGAATCCACAGAAGGTGAGGGTCCATTTGGGGGTGTTAAAATTTCATTTTATTAGATTTTGGTTTCATTAGTACACAACTAATCCCCCTACAGAGGATGATGATTTTTCTCTTGTTTGCTGACTGTGCTGAACTTCCATGACAACATTAAAGGATGGTTTGATAAGAATCTTCTGGGCCAAAGACAAACCTCGAGATACTGCACGCTGAAAAGACTTTTCCCTTTCTCTCTCCTTGGGGTCACAATGGTGGCCTGCTTATGCCAAGCCAGTCTGTTGCTGAAGCACAAATCAGAAGTTTCCATCAGAGTGGGAGACTTGCCCCTGTGAGGACAGAACTAGGCACCTTGGGGCACAGACACCATGGGTGGAGCAAGCAGGGTGGGGGCAAAGGTTTCCTAAACACTCTAAAGACCAATGGAAGTTAAAAATGAGTCCAACTTCATTCTTTCACATGTGGAGCTCCAGTTGTCCCTGCACCATTTGTTGAAAAGACTATTCTTTCCCCATCGAATTATCTTGGCACCACTATGGAGAATCAATATATCGTAGAAATAAGGGTTTATTTCTGGACTCTTAATTCTATTTTACTAACCTATATGTCTATCCTTATGCCACATTACCCAGTTAGAATTGCAGTAGTTTTATAGTAAGAGCTAAAATCAGGAAATGAGAAACCACCAAGTTTGTTCTTTTTCAAGATTGTTTTGGAAATTCTGCATCCCTTGCATTTCCACATGAATTGTAGGATCAGCTTGTCGATATCTGCATATAAAGGCAGGTGGGATTTTGATAGGGATTGTGTTAAAGCTGTAGATCAGTTTGAGGGGCATTCTCTTCTTAATAATATTAAGTCTTTGAATTCATGAACACAGAAGTCTTTCCATTTACTTAGGTCTTCTTTCCAACACTCATCAGTCAGTTTGACATACCGTGGCAGCTGCATGTGTCTATGATGCTGTGCCATGGGTGTTTCAAATACCAGCTGGGTTACCCATAGTAGACAGGTTTCAATGGAGCTTCCAGACTAAGACACATTAGGAAGAAAGGCTTGGTGATCTGCTTCCAAAATTTAGCCAGTGAAAACCTCATGGACCACAACAGCATACTGTCTAACACGCTTGCTTTGGATATGTCATCAGGAGGAATCAATTGCTCGAGGAGGGCATCATATTTTATGAAGTAGAGGGCCAGCGAGGGTAGGGAAGACCCTTGGTAGGAATCGATTGGCACAATAGCTGAAACGACGGACTCAAACATGCTGGAGGTTATGAGGAGTCTCCACGCAAACCAGCCCTGCTCCCCGTACACTGAGCCCCAGGGCTGGAGCCCTAGGTCCTGCCCTTCCTGGATCCTCCCTCTCAGTGTCTCAGATCTCTGTCCCATGTCCAGAAAAATGTCTGAGAATAGGCAGAAACATGGTCTATGTCCTACAGGGCAATAAAACTGCAGCTTTGCCTTTCTCTTTTCTTCTACACCATAATTCCTGATTGCCTGGGCTCTGACCACACAATATCACAGCCATGAGTGCTCTGCCTGATGATTCTATCATCCCTGCATGAGCTGTTCCCCATGCCCCAGGGTGATGCTGAGGGACCTGAGGCCACCTCCTGCTTTACTTTCCAGTTTTGGTTAATTTTCCTTAATATTCAAAGCAAACAAAACTTCAATAGGTTGGAACATTATAACAGAACAGCTTTGTTATTGTTGTTAGTTGCTATTTAGTCAATTTTGACTCATGGTGACCCCATGAGTGTAGAGAAGAACTGCTTCATAGGGTTTTCAAGGCTGTGACCTTTCAGAAGCAGATAGCCAGGCCTGTCTTGCAAGGTGCCTCTGGGTATGTTCAAACCACCAAACTTTCAGCTTTTTTTTAGTTGAGCTCTTACCTATTTGTATGACCCAGGGGCTCCTAACATATTCACAGATTTATTTGCCCAGAAATGAGAAGTATTTCTTCTGGTTCACGAATTCACCAGAGGTGTCTTTTGGACCTATATACAAAGTTAAAAATGCGCCTTTAGTACCAAACCTTGACAACCTGAGAACAATGAGAATAGCTGTTACTGTGTGCACTTCCACCCCATCAATATCTTGCTGTTAAGGAAGTGATGATTATAAAAGCCCTCATAAACCAAAATCAAAACGAAATCCGTTGCTGTCGAGTTGATTCCAACTCATAGTGACCCTACAGACAGAGCAGAACTGCCCCATAGCGTTTCCTAGGAGCATCTGGTGGATTCAAACTGCTGACCTTTTGTTTAGCAGCAGAACACTTAACTACTGCGCCACCAGGGCATCATGGCCACCTGGAAATCTTGGTGACATGTTGGATGTGTAACATAAAGAAAAATTTTTACTCACATTACAAAAAGAAAAAAAAATCAGCATGGCAGCAGAAACCAGTTGCCCAGAGTGGTCGTGGGCATGGTGAGACTGTGGGGATTCAGCCTCTACTCTCTTCAGTGCTGGGAGGGGATGGCAAAGAGGAGAGAGAAGCAGACAGACCCTCCGTCTTGGGTTTCCCTGGGCTCTCACAACTGGTGAAGGGACAAGATGGAAGATAAGGAGTCACAGCCAAGGGATTCCAAAAAGCAGGAAAGAAGGGAGCTTGTGTGATGCAATGATTCACCACTTCTGGTGCCCAGAGGATGCCTTAGGCTGAGTTCTCTAGAGGAGCAAAACCAGAACCAAAAAACCAAACCCACTACTGTCGAGTCAAATCTGAATCATAGCAACTCCATAGGTTTTCCAAGTTTGTAAATCTTTATGGAAGCGAACTGCCACATCTTTCTCTTGTGGAGCCACTGTTGGCTTTGAACTGCCAATCTTTCATCTAGCAATCAAGTACTTAACCTCTGAGCCACTGGGCTCCTTAAACATCCACATAGATTTACTCCAAGGAAATGCCTTACACAGGTGTGGAGGTTGGCAAGTCCCAAGTCTGTGGGTCAGGAGTCAGGCTGGAGGCTTCTCCTGACTCACGTGGTTGCAGGGCCTGATGAATCCTAAATTGACAGGTCAGATGGCAGGCTGCTGCTTCATGGGGCTGCAGGAGCTGGCAAATCCAAAATCTGCTGGTCAGGTGGCAGGCTGCTGGCTCACGTCCCAAGAACCAGAAGTCAGATGATGATGAGTCAGATGCAGGATCAAGAGAGACAGAGCTTTGCCAGAACATCCATATATACTGGATGCAGGCCACACCCCCAAGGAAACTCCCCTTACATCAGATCACAAAATGGAAAATAATTACATAATACTGAGTATCATGGCCTAGCAAAGTAGATACATAACATTAACCATCACAGCAGACAACCAAGACAAACCACCAAGTGACAGTCATAACTTCACCCCTCAGATCCCATGAAGCCCTGGGCTCATGGCTTCATGGAGGAAGGCCCCGGGCTGCAGCTCCAGGTCAGGAGGGGTAGCCTGGTCCTGAGTCCCTGATCCTGAGAGGGACCGAGTCAGTGCAGCCAGAGCCAATGTCCACCATGGAAGGAGGGAGCGCGATTGTTCAGGCCCACCTGAGGCGCCAGGGAGGCAGGAGAAGGGTCAGGTGGGCAGCTCCAAAGAGCTGCCTATGTGGGGACGGCTCCATGGCGTGTGTTCTCATGTCCAACTTCTTCACCCGCCATCTTTCTCCACTCTCCCTGCGCCATTTTTCCTCCCCTCACTCATATTACTTATCACCTTTTAACTTTGTTTTTTGCTGATTTTTAAATTTTTGTTTGCACATTATTTCCCGCTGCTAGAAGTCAAAACTCCAGGCAGCAGAAGTCTGTGTCTGCCACTCCCTGACCAAGTGAGAGTGCCCGGAATGGGCCTGGCACTGAGCAGAAAAGCTGCTCATCAGAGAGGTGAATGTTTGCCCAACCAAGGAGTCAACTCAGTTTCCCAGCCACATGGCCCCTGCAGTTTCTCCAGCATCACTACCTTTTTGCATTGTATTCTGTTTGCTTGCTTGTTTTTTCCTGGTTCTCTTCCCCAGAAGTCCCCCACATACTCCTTTTTCTTATTTAATTCACATCTCCGCTCATATGTCTTCTTATTACAGAGGCACTACAGAAAGGCCTCATTTTTCTTCATAGCGCGTGATTTCTCTCGTCAATGCTCTTCAGCCAAAATCCACCAGGAATGCACCTGTAGTTGAACAAGCTTGATTTATTAATCATCGCAGCCGAGAAGAACGTGCACCAATGGGAACAACAGGTGTCTCAGTAAGAGGGTGTTCTTGTTAGCTGCCGTGCAGTCGACTCCAACTCATGGAGACGTCATGTACAACAGGAGGAAACGTTGCCCCATCCTGCATCTTCCTCACAGTCACCAGCATGTTCGAGTCCATCACTGAAGCTACTGTGCCAGTCCATCTCACTGATGGTATCCCATGCCCTGCTTGGCCCTCTGCTTCGCCAAACATGATGTCCTCCAGCCATTGATCCCTCCTGATGACATATCCAAAGCAAGCAAGTCATGACGACCCCATGTACAACAAAATGAAACGATGTTCAGTTCTGCGTCATCTTTACTATCAGTGGTAAGCTTGAGTCCATTGTTTTGGCCACTGTGTATTTTGAGTGCCTTCCAGCCTAGGGGGGCTCATCTTCCAGCACTATATCAGACAATGTTCTGTTGTGATCCATAGGGTTTTTGTTGGCTTTTGTCAGAAGTATATAGCCAGGACTTTCTTCCTAGTCTGTCTTAGTCTGGAACTTCTGAAACCTGTCCATTATGGGTGACTCTGCTGGTATGTGATATACTGGTGGCATGGCTTCTAGCATCTCAGCAACTACAGTATGACAGACAATGGTGGATACGGAGGATAGTCTCAATTGTTTATATTAATTACCACGTTTAACAAAAGTCGCCCACTTTTGTTTTCTTTAGACAGAAAAAAACTGGAAGACAGCAAATCAAGGACCATTTATCTGGTTTTCTCCATGGGCTTACTAGGTATTGTTTCCAGGGCAGGCCTACTCAAGGGCAGTGCCCTCGGGGAAATGTGACGTAGATGTATGGGGGTGGCAGGCAGGAAGCAGCAGGTACACATGATCCCAGGAGACAGTGCTCCTGGTACCCCAGAGAAGAGGCACTGGAGAAGGGTAGGAGAGGCCTCATCCCATGCTTCCTCACCTTGCCATAGCATACAGGGATCTCTGCCCACTCCCTCCAGTTAACGGCTTCCTGGTCTTGGAAGGAGCCCGGAAGGGGAGGGGGCTCTGGACCAGCCAGAGGCACTGTGTCCTTCTGTGGAGCCCTCAGGCCCTTGCTAGGCTACTGAAAGATAGGGGGGCCTATGCCTCCAAACCATCCTTGCTCATCTCTCCAGGCTAGAGGGGAAGACGATTGCCCCCAGGAACTGTGCTTTGCCTATCAGAAGACTTTGTCCAGTCTGCTCTGTCAGGAGACTTTCTCTAACAGAATCAGCCCCCCAGGTGCAGGTGGAGAGCCCACAGACAGTATGATTCAGTCAAGGCTTGTGGTTTGCCAGTAAGTCCAACAGAGCGAGAGGGGTGTAAGGGAATGAGGGCATTCGTGCATGATCCATTAAGCCACTGGACATCACCCCTAAGCTGGGTGAGGATGGGAAAGACAGAGAGAGAAAGAGCTACGGGGTGCAGTAGGGGTAGAGGATAGGTGAAGAATATATCACGGGCATTCTAAGATGTATTCTTATAACAGTTTTGTAAATTTAAAATTATGCTGAACTACATAACATTAAAAAGTAATTTCCTCCTTTTGAACTGTTGTATTTAACTCTGCAGAAGTCCGCTGCTCTAGATTCTTGAGTACTGCTGTTGTCTTGAGGGACACCGAGTCCCAGGTAGACTGACAGCAAAGAGGCCAAAGTGAGAAAATGGGCACGGACAGCCATGCCCAAGCCAGCTGGTAGGAAGAAGTCTCCACCCCAGCAGAAGGGGAGGTGGAGGTCAGAGCCCTCTTGCTCCCCACAGACTGAGGCTGGGGCAGAGAGGCTGCTCATGAGAGGGCCAGAAGACAATGTCTAACAACGCCAAGGGAGGGGAGCAGGGCCTGGGGTGGGGGCAGAGGAGGGGGAGAACCAGGAAGCATTTTCTCCTGAGTCTGATGGGCACCTCCATCACAAGATGCACTCCTCTCCCCTGACAGCCCCAGGGTCAGCCTCAGATCCCCTTCCCTGGGGGTCCTGGGGTCTTCCTCACATCTGAAGTTTGGTCTGCCTGTCTTTGGGTTGTGTTGGCCACTGATGACATGCTAACTGCTCAAGCCTATTTGGGTCTGTGTTTTGGAGTCAGGCTTGGGAGCTGCGTGGAGCATTTCTGTGCAATGGCACAGCTCTCAGCACCCCACCCCAGCGCTCAAGGTCTTCTCCATACCCAGCAGCGATTCCCAGCAGTTTGGGAACTCCACTTCTCCAACATTTCTCCCTCTGTTACAGCTTCAAACATTCCCCAAAACGTTCCCTTCTCAACACTGGCCTGTTTCAACCTGCTCCTTCTCACACCTCTCCTGGTTGCTGGATGTAGCCATTTGCTTCATGTATGACAGACACAGCAGTGTGTTTATGCAGGAGAGAGAGAAAAGGGGAGACAGAAACAGTAGTGTGTGTGTGTGTGTGTGTGTGTGTGTGTGCAAGAAAGAGGGAAAGAGAGTAGTGTGTGGGTGTGTGTATGTCTGTGTGAGATGGAGAGGTGTGTATGAGAGAGAGTGTATGTGTATGTGTGTGGGACAGTGTGTAAGACAGTATGTGTGTGTGTGACAGAGTGAGAGTGAGTTTGAGCGTGTATGAGAGAGAAGGAGATTGTGAGTGTGTGTGTGTGGTGTGTGTGTGAGTGTGGTTAGGTGAGAGAGTGTGAGTGAGAATGTGTATGTGTCTGAGATTGTATGTGAAAGAGTGTAAGAGAGAGTGTGCATATGGACACCTAAGTTCACTGCAGCATTATTCACAACAGTAAAAAGATGGAAACAACCTAAGTGCCCATCAACAGATGAATGGATCAACAAAATGTGGTACATACATACAATGGAATACCATGCAACCATAAAGAATAATGATGATTCTTTGAAACATCTTATAATGTGGATGAATCTGGAGGACATTATGCTGACTGAAATAAGTCAATCACAAAAGGACAAATATTGTTTGATCTCACTTTTATAAAAAGACAAAAATAGATATACAAACAGAAACTGATGTTCACTGGTGTTTACCAGGGATGGTGGGGGAGTGGAAATCACTCTTCAAATAGTATCTGAGTGTTATGGATTGAATTATGTACCCTAAAAATGTGTGTCAACTTGGCTAGTCCATGATTCCCAGTATATTGTGTGATTGTCCACCATTTTGTCATCTGATGTGATTATTCTATGTGTTGTAAATCCTACCTCTATGATGTTAACAAGGCAGGATTAGAGGTAGTTATGTTAATGAGGCAGGACTCAGTCTACAAGAATAGATTTTATCTTAAGCCAATCTCTTTCGAGATATAAAAGAGAGAAGCTAGCAGAGAGACTTGGGGACCTCATATCACCAAGAAAGCAGCACTGGGAGCAGAGTGTGTCCTTTGGAGCCAGGGTTCCTGTGCTGAGAAACTCCTAGACCAGGGGAAGATTGATGACAAGGACCTTCCTCTAGAGCCAACAGAGAGAGAAAGCCTTCCCCTGGAGCTGACGCTCTGAATTCGAACTTCTAGCCTACTAGACTGTGAAAGAATAAACTTCTGTTTGTTGAAGCCATCCACATGTGGTATTTCTGTTATAGCAGCATTAGATGACTAAAACAGAATTTGGTACCAGGAGTGGGGTGCTGCTCTAGCAGATACCTACAATGCAGGAGTGGTTTTGAAACTGTGAATGGGTAGAGGCTGGAAGAGTTTTAAGATTGCCTTGAAGAGACTGTTGGTGGAATTATGGACATCAAAGACAATTCTGGTGAGGACTCAGAAGGAAATGAGGAGAGCTGTTACACTGGAGATGGCGCAGACGGCGAGAGGCAGCAGCAGAGAACCAGGAGACCAGAGCAAAATGGCGCTGGAGCTGACCCACATAGCAAGAGAGCGGAGTGCTTGTGCACAGGAGGCTTCCTGGAGGAGTGGGGTGCCTCTGAGCACTTATCAGTGGAGCTAGGCTTCCAGACCCATGGAGCAAGAGAGTTAAGTGCCTTCCTGCCAAAGTTTACTAGCAGAGTGGGGTGCTTCCAGGCACTTATCTGTGGAGCTACAGAGCTTTGGAACACTTACCCCAGCAGGGAAAACACAGGCACTGAGGCCCGAGGGGCCAAGAGGCCAAGGAACCAGGAAGCAGAAGCTGAAGAGACAAGGAACACAGGAAGCAGAGCTGCCTCAGTCTCAAACGGTGGAGTCACCACTCAGATAGACTAGGAGAATGGGGCCACCCAAAGCCGAGAGAGCAGAGTTGCCATTCCAGTGGGCCTGGAAAGCAGAGCTGACGCTCAGGGCTGAGAGGCCTCCACTCAGAATCCAGACAGTGTGGCCAATACCAAGAGTATGGAGGGCAGGGATATTGTGTAAATAGTCTCAGAGAACAGAGGATTATTTTCAAGCCTTGAGGGCTAATATAAAGTGTTTTGCTGCCTTGCTTGATGCCTATTATCCCTTCTTTCCCTTCAATTTCTCCCATTTGTAATGGGAAATTCTAGCTTGTGCCTGTTTCACCACTGTACTTTGGAAGCATATAACTTGTATTCTAGATTTCATAGATAAACAGGAATTTTTGGATTTTGGAATTGGAGTTGAATTAAGACTTTTATGATATGATGGGGCGAATGTGTTTAACATGAAAGGACCTGAATTTGGGGTGGGGGGCAAAGTGTGGAATGTAATGGATTGAATTGTGTCCCCCAAAAATATATGTATTAACTTAGCTAGGCCATGATTCCCAGTATTGTGTGACTGTCCACCATTTTGTCATCTGATGTGATTTTCCTATGTGTTGTAAATCCTATTTCCAGGATGTTAATGAGATGGAATTAGTGGCAGTTATGTTAATGAGGCAGGACTCACAAGAACAGATTGTGTCTTAAGCCAATCTCTTTTGAGATATAAAAGAGAGAAGCGAGCAGAGAGACATGGGGACCTCATACCACCAAGAAAGCAGCACTGGGAGCAGAGCGCATCCTTTGGACCCAGGGTTCTTGTGCTGAGAAGCTCCTAGCTCAAGGGAAGATTGATGACAAGGATCTTCCTCCAGAGCTGACAAAGAAAGAAAGCCTTGCCCTGGAGCTGTCACCTTGAATTCGAACTTCTAGCCTACTAGACTGTGAGATAATAAATTTCTCTTTGTTAAAGACATCCACTTGTGGTATTTCTGGTATAGCAGCACTAGATGACTAAGACAGTGGGAAAGGTAACACCAAAGGGGGGTGAAGTGCACACAGCTTGACCAAGGTGAATGATGTCACTAAGTACATGCACACAAAAAGGATGTTTTTGGTAAATTCAAGGACATATATAGTTTTGCAACAACAACCAAACAATAATGTGTGGTTACATATGTATGTATGTATGCTTATATGTGTATAGGTATATATATGTGCTTGCATATATACATGCGTCTATATGTATATGTATATATGTGTGTCGGTATGCATGTATATTCATATATATAATAAAGCACATATGGGGCACAGTTACAGACACTTTGACACACCAAACACCTCACGGGATTGGTCTTCTGGGTTTGAAGGCTTAGCACCATAGTCTCATGGGACAACTCAGTGAATTGGCATAGTATTGTTCATAAAATTTATGTTCTACATCCTAGTTTGGTGAGTAACATCTGGGGTCTTAAAAGCTTGCGAGCAGCCATCTAGGATACAATTATCGGTCTCTTCTTGCCTGGAGAAAAAGAGAAAGAAGGAAACTAAAGACTCAGAGAAGAAACTAATGTACAGGACTAACAGTCTCCATGATTCATGGCCTCATCTTCCCTAACACCAGAAGAACTAGACAGTGCCTGGCTCGCACCACTGACCATTCTGATGAGGGCCACAATCAACACATCCTCATAGAAAGGGAGAAAAATGTGGAACAGTACTCAGAATCTTAAAAATTCCAGACTTACTGGACCAGTGGAGACTAGAGGACTCCCCAAGACTACTGCCCTGAGATACTCCATAAACCTTGAACCGAAACTACCCACTGAGGTCACCTTTTTGTTAAATAACCAACTGGCTCATAAAATAAAGAATATTACCAGTGAGTACTGCACACCTTTAACAAAATCATCTCTATGAGACCATATGGTCAACAATTACTCTAAAGCAAAGATTAAAGGGTAATCGGACAGGGAAACCAGATTGCTGGAAATGAAACCTCTAGAATGGAGTGAATGAAAACATTGACACATTGTGAAAAATGTAACCAATGCCACTGAACAATTTTTGTAGCATAATTGTTAAATGGGATCCTAATTTGCTGCGCAAACTTTCACCAAAAACAAAATATTATTTAAAGAGTGTGTGTGTGTGCGCGTGTGGTGTGTGAGAGAGTATGAAAGTGTGTGTGAGATAGTGTGTGTATGTGTGAGAAAGAGAGTTGTGTGATAGGAAGCGTGTGTATGTGTGAGAATGTGACAGAGTATGTGTGTGAGAGCACATGTGAGTGTGTGTGTATGTGAGACAGTGTATGTGTGAGAGTTTGTGTGTCTAAGAGAGTGTGTGTGTATGAGAGAGTGTTTGTGTGAGAGAGAGAGTGTGAGAGTTAGGAGAGAGTGTGAGTTGAGAGACAGTGTGTGTGACTGTGTGTGTGTGAGAGAGTGCAGGGAGTCGGTATGTGAGCAAGAGAGTTGTGAGAGTGTGTGTGTGAGATACAGTGTGTGTGTGAGTGGGTGTGTGAGCAAGAGTTTGTGTATAAGAGTGTGTGTGACAGAGTGAGAGTGTGTGAGAGAGTGTGTGCATAAGAGTGTTTGGAAAAGAGTGTGGCTGGGTCAGTGGGTGGGTGTGTGAGTGTGAGAGAAAGTGTATGTGAGAGTGTGTGTAAATGTGAGAGTGTTCATTTGTGTAAGTGTGTGTGGGTGGGAAAGTGTGTGTGAACAAGAGTGTGTGTGTGAGGGAGAGATTTGTTGGTGGGTGTGGGAGAGAAAAAGTGTATGAGGGTTTGTGTGTGTGAGTGTAAGAGTGTGCATGAGAGTGTATGTGTGTAGAAGAGCATGTGTGTTAGTGTGTCTGACAGAGAAAACGTGTGACAGAGTCCGTGTGACAGAGAGAAAAAGTGTGTGTGTGTGTGTGTGTGTGTGTGTGTGTGTGTGTGTGACAGAGAGAGAGAGCCCTTAATGGGCTGAGCCAACAGCTGCACAGCCACCTCTGACCAAAGCAGAAAGAGAGGGGTCAGTCACTGATGTGACAGATGATGTCCTGCACTGGTTTTCTCTCTTAGGGAATCACAATGACCTGGCCACCTAATAGGATCCTGAAATGGCAGGGTCTTTGAACCCCAGGATCCATTTCCTCAGTGAGGCATTCACTTCTGCATTCATTTATTCATTCAACTCTATCGTCATCCCGTGTTTATCAGGTCCATACACCAGTTGAGCAGATCCTGCCCACTGAGAATTCACAGACTAGTGGAGGAGAGCAACTCAGAATAAATTTAGAGCTGTGTGGTAGGTGCTAAATATAGTTAGGAAAACGTGCTGCTTGCAAACTGGAGGAAGTCAGTAACTGCATAAAGAGGTCAGGGAAATCTTGCCAAAGGAGTGAGATTTGAGATCATTGTGGACCCCTCAGTTGGGTGCCACCAGCTGGGGGACACACATGGGGACAGGAAGAACTCCTGGCAAGTAAACGGCTTGGAAGAAGGTTTGCAGGCAACCTAGAGCATCAGGTGTCTGATCAATTACCAAAACCAAAAAAAAAAAAAAAAAATCAAACCCGTTGCCTTCAAGTCGACTCCAACTCATAGCAACCCTATAGGGCAGAGGAGAACAGCCACATACAGTTTCCACGGAGCACCTGGTGGATTGGAACTGCCATCCTTTTGGTTAGCAGCTGTAGCTCATAGTAGCTCTTTAACTACTGCACCTCTGTGCTGGTTGATCAATTGCAGTGGGCTTAATATGGCAGAAAAGCACGGTGGGGATGGGGGGCAGAGGGGAGGCTGGTGCAAGAAATGGGGCTTGGAACACGGTCTGGTCCAGTCTTCACAGGCTGTGGCATGAACGTGATCTCTTACGCTCTGTGCTGTCCAGTACAGTGGCCGTAAGCCACATGGAATGTGGCTTGCTGGAGGAGAAACCTGCTGCAAATGTGAGATACGTACTAGATTTTGAAGACTTAGTATGAAAAAAAGAGTTTAAACTCCTCATAACTAATTTCATACAGATTTATTGTTGAAACGATAATATTTGGAGTGTTGTTGTTTTTAGCTACTGTCCAGTTGGCCCCCAATTCACGGTGACCCCATGTACAATGGGATCGGACCACTGTGATCCATAGGGTTTCATTAGCTGATTTTTGAAAATAGATCTCCAGGCCTTTCTTCCTAGTCTGCTCCACTACAACATGTTCAGCATTATAGCACCAAACAAGCCTTCACTGATAGATGGTTGGTGGCTGCTCATGAGGTGCACTGGTTGGGAATAGAACCTTGGTCCTTCATATGGAAGGTGAAAATTCTACCACTAAACCACCATCAGGTTGCATAAAATAGTCTGTTTATTTTACTTTCACCTAAAGCATAATAAAAAATAATCTGTTTATTTTTAACTTTTCTTTTAATGTTGCCCTAGAAAACTGGGGGTTACAGATGTGTCTTGCAGATGTGCCTTAGAGCACAGGGAGACTACCAAGGTTTAGAAAGGAGTGCAGGCAAAGGTGGACCTGGGAGTAATGAAGATGGGGGTGACAGTTACAGGTGCAGAAGGAGGTCAGAAAACGGTCAGTACAGAAACATCTAAGCTTGTCATTTCCCATTAAAGGAAAGGGTTTAACAAGGGGATGGCTAACCTGATGGCTGATGAGGAAATAATGATAATACTATTTTATTGAGCTACAGTTATACCCAGGTTAAGCACTTTATGTAAACCAATCAGGCGCAAATGATTAATGCTGTGAGCTGCTAACTGAAACATTAGTGGTTCAAAGCACCCTAGAATACAGACCTGACAATCTACTTCCGAAAAATCAGTCACTGAAAACCCTATGAGCAAAGTGCTAGTCTGATACACATGGGTCACCGTGAGTCAGAGTCAACTGGACAACAAGTGGTCGTTATTATCCATGCGCTGAGACTCGAGGTCCAAGTCCAGGAAACCAGTGGGTGTCAGGATGTTGGAGGAGTCCAATCAGACTCCCTGCTTCCCTGATTTCTTGTCATGGCACTGAATCCCTAATCAGGAAGATTCTTGTCATGGCACTGAATCCCTAATCAGGAAGATGAATGCAAGCGAGGGGCAGGTTATGAGAGAAGACAGTTCTTTTGGGACCACATAGCTGGCCGTTAGAAACGTGGGCCCAGGGCCCTCTCCCCAGGGGCAAAGCCTGATGCAAGAACTCCCTGCATTTGAGGAAGCAGACGCCCAAAGGGTATGCTGAGCCTGCCATGAGCTGTGGCCACTATTTTACAAACAAGAAACTCATGGACCACATGTGTTGGGGCCAATACTGACCTGTGTCCCTCCTCTGGAGGGACCTGGGTCTTTTTAGGCATGGTCAATAGACATTCTCAGCTGAGATGGGTTTGGAGGGGCAATGTTTCCCTGGTGGCTGAGTATGAGGCACGCCCACACATGGTGGACAGAAGGTCCCTCCCTGCAGTGCCTATTCTGACCACCACCCAGGGGTGCAGGGGGCCTCGCTGTGGGCCAGGGCTCCAAGGACCACTGTGGTCTCTTCACACTATGCCCAACATGGCCATTGATGAGGCTGCACCCTTCCTGCCTCCAGGTCCTTCCAGGATCCCAGGCTTAGAATCCCTGGAGTCAGCAGGCAGGAAGCCCTGAGGGTGACCCTGATTACCCTGACCCTTACTGGAGGCAGGAGCTAGAGAGTTTCTCTTGAGCAGGGTCAGCAATGTACAGCCCAAGTGGAGATCCCGCTGACCTCTGATCCTGTAAATAAAGTTTAATGAGGACGTAGTCACACCCACTGGTTCCCATATTGTCTATGGCTTCTTTAGTACTGTTGTTCTTGTCAGCCGCCCCTGACTCATGGTGACCCCATGTACAGTGGGATAAAACTGCTGTGCTCTGCAGGATTTTTATGGGCTGATTTTTTGGAAATACATTGTCAGGCCTTCCTTCCTAGTCTATCTTAGTCTGGAAGCTCCGATGAAACCTGTTCAGCATCAGAGCAACACACAAGCTTCCACTGACAGGCGGGTGGTGGCTTTGAATGAGGTGCATTGGCACAGGATTCGAACCTGGGTCTCCCACATGGAAAGCAAGAATTCTACCACTGAACCGCCACGGCCTCCATGTAGAGGCTAGGATGCTGCTAAATATCCCACAGTGCACAGGATGGCCCCCACAACCAAAAATAATCCAGCCTAAAATGACAATATTGCCAAGGGTGAGAACCCTGCCCTAGATCTATCACTTGGCACCTGTTCTCCTCTCCAGAGGCCCAGTAAAGACGTTTGCTACATGTGTGTACCTTGTAACTCCTGGGCCTAATCAGA
Organism: Trichechus manatus latirostris; assembly: GCF_000243295.1. Lineage (NCBI taxonomy): Eukaryota > Metazoa > Chordata > Mammalia > Sirenia > Trichechidae > Trichechus > Trichechus manatus. The sequence goes on from NW_004443997.1 coordinate 5,094,072, forward strand.
TGACAACAGAGAGTCCTACACTTGGACAGAGGTCCCTGTGTGGTGCAAATGGTTAACATGCTCAGCTATTAACCAAAAGGTTGGAGGTTCAAGTCCACCCAGAGGCACCTCAAAAGAAGGGTCTGGTAATCTACTTCTGAAAATCAGCCAATAAAAACCTGAAGGATCACAACTATCTGATCCCACTGTGCATGCGGTTGCCATGAGTCTGGGCCAACTTGAGAGCAGCTAACAACTATGACTATGTACTCTATATATGGAGTCCACGGGTGGTGCAAACAGTGAATGTTCTCGGCTACTAACTGAAAGGTTGGAAGTTTGAGTTCACCCAGAGGTGCCTCGGAAGAAAGGCTAGTGATCTACTTACAAATAATCAACCGGTTAAAATCCTATGGAGCACAGTTCTATTCTGACACACACAGGGACACTACGAATTGGGGTCAACTTGACTGCAATGGGACTGGATACTTAGGCAAGGACACGACCCCAGGAGCTCCTTTCAGCTCCCCGAGCCCCATGACAAACAAGACTAGGTGCTCATCTGAGCCTCTCCATGAAGCCCAGCCAAGCGGACCGTGTCTAGCCAGTCTCCTGGGACTGTCCCCCTAGTTTGGTTCTTGGGTGCGCCCTGCCCCATTCTGACCTTTCACAGAACATCTGTTATATCCTCAGAATAAATGCAGACACACTTCAGCAAAACAATTTCCCAAGGCATAAGCAGCTTTAATTCTCCAATCCAGCCCCCACTGGGGCCCCTAGTGACCCTGCTCGGCCCTAAGGAGTTCCAGACACACCACAGGGCGGTGGCAGGTGCAGTCTCCATGGCCCCACCTCCCCCTCAGCCCTCTGGCCCTGGCGGCTGGCTTCTCCATGCTGACACGTGTCCCTTTGGCCTTTAGCTCCAGATCAGCGTGTCCCGGGGGGCCTGGGACCCTGAAGCAACAGGCTCCTTGTCTTCCAACTTCACCCTCTCCACCTTCCTGTGCATGCTCTCAGCCCCCACAGCACAGTAGTACACAGCCTCATCCTCGGCCTGCAGGTCAGAAATGCTCAAGTACCCTGTGTTGCTGGCCACGTCTTTGGAGCCAGAGAAGCGAGAGGGGATCCCGTGGCCATGGTTCTTGTTTGAGGGTGAGAGGAACCTCAGCAGGAACCTCGGTGCCTGGCCCGGCCTCTGCTGGTACCAGTAGACGCTATAAATGCCCACGTCGTAGTCTTTGCTCAGGGTGCAGGCGAGGGTGACCGTAGTTCTGGGGGATGAGGACACCGACGGCGGCTGGTGGAGCACTGGCTGAGGGCCACAACCTGGAACACAGAGGCATGTGGGGATTCTGAGCTGGCAAAGGAAGGGAAGGGGCAGGAGGTGGCTAGCGCGGCAGGGGCTCTCTCACCTGCGCAGAAGGTGAGCAGCATGAAGAGGAGGGGTGTCCAGGACATGATACAGGCGTGCTGTTCGGCCTCCCTGGTCACAGCTTCTGGCCCTCACACGCCCACCAGGCCCAGCCCTCCTCCCTCCTCCAAGGGGTGGGGCTATGAACAGCCACACCCACACCCTGTTCCTGGCCACTGCCTTCCTGATCTTCCTAGGCTGGCAGCATCGGTTGGGGGGCAGCCTGGTGACCGCCTCTGTGTTCAGGAGGAAGCACCTGCTGCAGGCACACGGGCTGGTGGGCAGGAGGCGGACTCGGGCCCCTGGGAGCGGCGGGTCCTCTCAACTTCAACACTAGGAAGCTCAGCCCCACAGAAAATAAGTCCTTTGTCCAAATTTACAGGCCTGTGAGCTGGGAAGCCAAGACAGAAAGCACCCGCTTCATGCAGCAGAAAACATTACAGGCCCAGCCTGAGCATGACTCTCGGTCCTTGTCTTGGTCAGGGTTCTCCAGAGAAACAGAAACAGTGAGATGCATGTATATATATAAAAACTAACCCAGTTGCCATTGAGTCGCATCTGACTCTGTCAGAGTACAACTCTGCTCCATAGCATTTTTAAGGCTTTGCCCTTTCAGAGGCAGATCATCAGGCCTTTCTTCCGAGGCACCTCTGGGTGGGATGGAACTACCAACCCTTCAGTTAGTAGTCAAGTGTTTAATTATCTGCATGCCCCAGGGACTCCATGTATAAATAATATATATATAGAAAGAAAGATTTAGTTCAGGAATTAGCTCTTGTGGTTGTGGGGAGCTGGCAAGTCAGGCGGCAGTTGGAGACTTCTGCAGACTTCCATCCTAAGATCCGTAGTTCAGGAGATGGAAACAGCGCACAGTGGAGAGAGCAAGTTCTGCCAAAATATCTATTTACAGTCTGAAGGCAGATGACACCCTAAGAAAACTCCCCTTTCAAGCCACTGACTGATTCAATTACATCAAATTACATTATATTACATTATGGAAAGTGATTACATTACACTGCATTACATTATACTGTGGAAGAGCAACTAGCCTAGTGTTTGGCCAAACCCCTGGGAACCCTAACCAGGCCAAGATGACACACAAACTTCACCATCACAGTCCCGTTTCACGCTCCCAGCACTCCCTTTTAATCCAGCCTCTTTCCCTCCTAGAATGAAGGGGGCCCATCTGGGGCCCAGGGCAGGTGGGGGCAGAGGTAGAACAGCCTCTTCTGCCTTCCTCAGCCCTCATGTCTGCTCCTCTTCAGGATAGTGTCCCCAGGGAACTGTGTAGCAGAGCCGTGAGCGCTGTGCCCTCAGCCTAGTCCTTGTGCCTGAAGAAGCCCTGCTGCACCACTTGACCTGGAGGCCACAGTATCCGAGAGGGCCAGTGTCTACTCTACTGGTGCAGAAGCCTGGATGAGAACTCCAGCATCCCTTCCCTTCTCACCACATTCCAGAGCTCTCTAGCTCGAGCACAGACAGACAGGACAGCCAGGGTGTAGAGGGGACCTCGGCTCTCAGTGGGGCTCAAAGGCAAGGCTCTCTCTGGAGGGAAGTACAAAGAGGTCACTTCAGGGGATTGGGTCATTTGTGACTCTCATTCTACTTACAAGGAATGAGGGGAGCCAGCCACTGAGATGAAAACGTATCTTTAATCCTAGAAGGGTGTGGGGTGACCCTGACCTGTGATAATTTCCAGGGCCAACCAACCAATTGTCGTCAAGTTGGCTCCAACTTATGACGACCCCATGTGTGCAGAGTAGAACTGCTCCATAGGGTTTTAAAGGCTGTGACCTTTCAGAAGCAAATCTCCAGGCCTTTCTTTCAAGGCGCCTCTGGGTGGGTTCGAACCACCTACCTTTCAGTAAGTATTAGTAGTCAAATGCTTAACCATCTGCATCACCTAGGGAATCCTAATTTCCAGGGCAGAGGCTGGAAAATCCCCAGCTGTGACTCAGTCTCCCCATAGGGCTGACAGATTGCCAGTCAGCTTCGTGTGGATCTGTGCTGAAGGTCCTTTGGTTCACACTGACACTGGGGACCCAAAGTGTGCCCAGCCCAGTGGAAAGAAATTCTGTTCCAGGGCAGGAAGGATACAAGGAGGGGCTGCCCACAGCCACATGACCACCTGCACCCCAGAGTCACGGAGGGAACATCCTTGGATTTGGAAGCAAGACTCCTTCCCAGGGCGCATGCTGGGACCACCGGCACCACAGGGTCTCCCCGTCCTGGGCTCCCAGGGAGTCGCCGACTTCCTTTTCTGGAGCCTCAGCAATGATCAGCAGGGTACCGTTCTCAGTTTGCTAAATGAGGCACACTTCTGCCCAAAGCGATCATTCTTTCCACAGGACGCCACTTCCTATGTCTGCCCAAAGACACTTAAACCAAAGAAAAACCAAACCCATTGCTGTCAGGTCGGCCCCTAACTCACGGCAATCTCACATGTTACAGAGTAGAACTGTGCTCCAGAGGGTTTTCTTGGCTGTAATCTTTATGGAAACAGACTGTCAGGCCTTTCTCCTGAGGCGTCTTTGTGTGGGTTTGAACGCTTAGGTTAGCAGTCAAACACAAACCATTTGCACCACCCAGGGACCTTCCAAAGACACTTAGGAGGCAAGAAAATGGACTTGGAAATAGAAGCAACCCACAGATATCAAGTGAAACAAGATTTTCTCTGTTTCTGATGGAGGTGTTGTAAGCCAAGAATTTGGGGGGAGATCATTATTTCTTCATTTACTCAACAAATATGCAAATAAGCACTGTGTGCCCACTCTGTCAGTCATGCATATATGTGCCAAATTTCAGAGCAAGGATACTAACCAATTAGGACCTGTCTGCTCAGTTTAACCTAGCTCAAAATTTCCCTTAATCCCAAATAAGGACAGAAAATGCCCACCTGCCAAACCGACATTGCCTGGTACAGCGTCCTTGTTCCTGTGTGTCCCTGCTATAAAGCCCTGCCTCTTAGCACTGCTCTTCTGGGCTCTAGTCTGGCTTTCAAACTAGATGCTCCTCAATTTATGATGCGCCAATAATGCTTATGAGTTCATACACATGTCTTGTAGACATTTTATTTTTAACAGGTATGTCTTGCACCTCATATGCAAAGTGTTAAAAATTCACATTCCTGAGAGTCATTTTAGTCCCTAAACCTGAACACAGTGAGAAGAGCCGGCAACACAGGAGCCCTGATTCAAATCAGGGGACTCTACCCCATGAAAGTCTTGCTGTTGTGACAGTATTGGTTATAAAAACAACATAGCCACCTTGAAATAATGACACACTGTGTGTGCAAAAAAAATGTTTATTAAGCTTTGATTTAGGAGATAATATTGGAGCCATTATTCCTTGTCCTAGAACGTGACCCAGTTGGAGCTGGTCACAAGATCCCACAAAGACTCACAAGGACACATGAACTGGGCCCTGAGGTATAAAGACAATAGCTAGGACAATCTTGGAAAACATCTTTTAGGGAAACTTTCACATAAACAAATCCTAAAAAGGACAAAAGACCTACAGACTTTCCACTCTGATCTTTTCCTATTAACATTTCGTAAATAGTAAGATGTGTGAAGAAACCTATACCAATGATTGTTAAGAAAGACAATTCAAAATGTAGAATCACAGTGATTTAGCAGTTTCTAGTCAATCTGTGAAAAGGTGAAGCTTTCAATGGTTTTGCCCATTTGTAATAACATATACTGATGATTCTGTAACATTTCAGCAGACAGAGCTCTGGCAGCATGCTTGTCCATTTTCTCACTCTTGTCTTTCTATAATAGTCCTTGAATTTGGGCAGACATTAGCTCTGGCAGCATGCTTGGCTGTCTGTTTCCCACTTTTGCCTTTTTGAATAGATGTTGAATAAAATTTTCTTTTTCCTTTACTAAACTTTGTGATGTTTTTACCCTAGAATAGTTTACAAAAATGGAAGAAGAAAAAAAGGCATGGCAGGAGTGGTCATGGGTGGGGTGAGACTGTGGGGAGCTGAGCCTGAGCTTGCTCCTGATGGATGGGAAAGAAGAAGGAGAAGCAGACAGACCCTCTGTCCCCATCTCCCTGGGCTCTCACCCCCCAGTACATAATCAGCTGGGAGATGAGGTATCAGGGTTCTGGGATCCCAAAGGGCAAGAGAAGAGGGAGCTTGTGCGAGGCAGTGATTCACCACTGCCGGTGCCCAGCTGACAACCAAGACAAACCTCGACGTGAGTCATAATATCACCCCTTAGTACCCACAAGGTCCCGACCAGACCCCGAGAGGGAGGCCCCGGGCCACAGCTCCAGGGCAGGAGGGGTGGCCTGGTCCTGAGTCCCTGATCCTGAGAGATCAAAGTTGAAGATGCTGGATTTCACCCATGACTCTGAGCCCTCTCACTGGAAGGAATGCTTGGAGACACTGCCTGTGCCCTTTCTCTTCACTAACATGATGGAAAATCTACAGGCCGATGAGTGCACACCCAATGTACAGGACAGTCCCGGAGTGACAGAGCCTGGGGAGATCCATGCAGACCTTTACTTATATGCTTTCCTCAGCTTCTTCTACTTCTCTCGGTTCACCTCTTACATACTGCAGACGGCCAAGAACAGTCACGGCTGTCTGCGCTTGTGCTGCCAGACACTGGTCATCACACAAGTGCCATCCTGCAACTACCTAGGGACCCAGGGACTACTGAAGATGGAGATCATCCAACAGTTGAGACTGCAGGACAGACATTTGGACAGCTGCAAACCATACCTAACCAATTTCATCACCCTAGCAGAGTGGAGTTTCCTGGGCTACCACATCATGCATGACTTTCCCTGCGATCTCGCTGCTGATTATTTGTCCCTGCTGAGTTCCGTGGGCCACCTCAAGAAGCTTCACCTGATCTCTGGCTGTCTCTCATGGAAGCACCATAAGTGGCTCAGGTGAGTGTATGGAAAGTTCTCTGAAGATATAAGAACCAAGATCCCTTGAACATTCTTCTGATCCTTCCATATAAAGGAAGAGATAAGCTAGATGTGTGCAGAGTCACTGAACTCAGACTCAAAGCCTGGGGTCCTAGGCCAGACAGTGGCTGGTAACTATTATACAGAACAATACGTCTGCAACAGGCACCTAGTACATACCAGGTACAGAGTGTAGTCTGGGGAATAAAACTCTGAGGAAAAAAAAAAAAATGAGTTCTTGTCCATCTCAATCTTCCCGATCTCTGGAGAGGAGGGGGATAAAGATAGAAAACTGTGAGTGTGGTATTCAGAGAAGATAACATGTATAGGGTTGCTATGAGTCAGAATTGACTCAACAGCAACAGACTGGTTTTGGTTTAACTGCACTCTATGGCATCTAAGCACAATTGATTTAGTCAACTCGTTCCCCTCTTTTTTGTCTCACACACTTCTCTGTGCCATGCCCTAGAAACAAGTGCCATTCTCCTGAGGCCTGGCGTTTGGGTAAATAGAAAGTGAGGAAGCAGCTTCCCAAAGCTTCCACCCAGCAGAAACCCAGGCCTTACTTTGTGGGAGCTGTATATAATTCTAATAAATTCCTGCAGTAATTTCTGGAGTTTGAGTGATTATTGTATTTCGTGGCTCTTAGGAAGATTAGACTGAGAATTCCGTGTGCCTCAAACAATTCTCTGGGATATGGGGGAGGTCCTGTTGGGAATGGGAACATGTTTAATTGCAAACTCTGTGTTCTTGACTACTACAGAAGATTGGCTCCAACCTCTCTTACCTAGACTGAAGTGGGGCAATGCAAACATCCCAGACCAGGCTCCTGGGCCTTTCCTAAAAGTACTTAGTGTTCCAGTCCCAAATCTCAAGGAGTAATGCTCCCTGTCTCTCCACAGTTGCCTGCAGAAGCCAGTAAAGAGCCTGGTGATCAGTGAATGTAGACTTACTAGGAATGATATTGCCGACATGTCCATGAGCATTCATGCCATCTGCCTGAAGGAGTTGGCATTATCTAACAATAACTTGTCTCAAATGGTCCCTGGGCCCCCGGAGTTCCTGCTGGGTGAGGTCTCAGGTACTCTGCAGCACCTAAACTTGAGAAACTGTGGGTTGGAGGAATCCCAACTCAGAACCCTCCTGCCTACCCTGTGCGGCTGCTCCCACCACTGCTCCCGTGTCTTGGGTGACAGTGTTTTCTCCACATCAGACCTCATGTGCGTGCTTCAGTAGCTAGCAGGGCTGAAGGTGCTGAAGCGTGTGCAGTACCCCATCCCTACTGAATGTGTCGTGTACTTGGACGACAGCAGGTCAGGGAACCTCAACAGAGTGGAACTGGCCCGGGTGCACGCCACCTTGCAGGGCATGTTGCAAGCTCTACAGTGGGAGGACATGGAGTTGACTAATTCTACCTCTACTGACTAATTACAAAAAGGCACGGCAGACCTGATGGAGAAGATGGACTGGATTATTGGCAGTGGATTTACTGAATGGATGCTGTGGTTTATAGAAAATTATCAAAACAACAAATACCACTGTGAACAAATCCAGCAGTGATCACTATTTCTGGATACAGCTAGGCTCAATCATTCATGATATCTCAGGCAGTGGTTGAACTTCTACAGTATGCCTATTGTTTTAATGTTGGTAATAAAGTCAACCTCTCTAAGCCATGGTCCTTCTGGGCTGTTTATACAATTCCCCTTCCACTTGGCTTCACTGATCCCACTTCTTTGAACAACAAGCCATTGGGGCAGCTTCGTCTCACAACTTCAGTTCACTCATTGATGAAATGGGATAATTGAGAAGTTAAGAGAATCAAGGGGATATTAAGTGTGAGGTGCTGAGCACAGAGCTTTCACTCACTCATTTACTCAAAGCCTTCCTGCTTTGTTCAGAACCTGCTCTCACTGAGGGGAATACAGAGGTAAGGAAAACACTGAAGGTTTCTGCCTTCATAAAACTTAAATTTGAGTGAGGGGCAGACACTAAACAAGTCAGCAAAACAGTAAAGCTGATTTCACAGACTTGCCATGAGAACAACAGTAGAGCAACATGCGTAATTATTGGGGCTGGGGGTGGGTGGTTAGTCTGCTTGGGGAGTGGGGATGTCAGGTAAGAGTCTCTCTGTGAGCGTGGGGACTGACTGATGGGGGAGTGTTGAGAAGCAGTCAGACAACAGGGGAGCCAGGGAGAGGCCTCCTAGGCAGAGCAAACAGGGATAGTGAGAAGGAATCAGGGAGATGAGGGCTGAAGGATGTGTCATATTTTGGATGGGGAGAGTGGGAGCTTTGGACCTCTGCTTTTACTGAGACAGGTTACAACATGGGTGGACCTTGAAAATAAGCTATGTGAAAGAAGCCATCACAGAAGATCACATATTGTCTGATTCCACTGGATATGAAATGTGCAGAAGAGGCAAAAACACAGAGACAGGATCTTGGGTGGAGGGAGTAATTGGGAGTGGCTGGTAATGGGTGTGCAGTTTCTTTCTGAGGCATTGGTAATGTCCTGAAATAGTTGTGAGGTTTGCACACATCTGTGAACATATTAAAAACCACAGCATTGAATACTTCAAAAGTCACTGGAAAAAATCACTCAGAAGAGATTAGGTGTGATCCCACTAATATAACAAAAGAAAACTTATTTCCAAATGGTTATATTTACAGGTACAGGGGCTAGGACTTCAACATATTTTGGAGGGTGGGGGCAGGAGGAAGGGGAGTCACAATTCAATCCATAACGCCTTTTTCAGGCACCTGATTGTCATTAACACCTTCACTGTGCACTGAGGGTATCTAGGGTTTGAAGTAGCCCAGGGACACGTCTGGTATTTTATCATCTCATTTATTCACAGAAATGCACCATGAGGAAGGTGATACTACAGTCCCCAGCTGGCAGAGACAAATCAAAACATCAGTAACAGTTTCCAAGTCAAGACATACCCAGTGGTGGAATTCTGACAACATATTTGGTTGCTCTATGACCTTCGGCAGATAATCTCTCTGAACTTGGGTGCCACAGTTGCAAAATGCAGGGCATAACCCATAAGCCAGGGTTTGATCAGAGTTAACAGCTGTCATCCCAACACCACAAGGAAGTCACTGATTCTGTTCTTTGGTGTACGGTACTTCCTGTTTTCCCTCTACTGATATGGGAGCTCCCTGGGGCAGGACTGTGCCCAGCCCAGAAACTGAAACAGTTTCATTTTCTTGGTTTGATAGCAGGGGTGGGGTAACAGCAGTAACCCGAGAGAGTTAGGGAGATCTGGGCCCTGGAATGAGTGAGCCAGTCACACCAAGGGTAGACGGACACTAGTCTTTTGTGGCTTCCCAGCGGCCTCGAACCATGTAGTTGGTGGTGAGAAGCAGTTTACCAATTTTTAGGGGATTTCAGGAAGGCTGTACCCACTATATCTCTTGTGAGGGAGAAATAGGATCATTAGATACAAATCGCAGTACAGCCTCTTGCAAAGAGATGTCTCCAAATAAATGATGATTTTTACACTTATTAGTTAATTTAAGGCCCTCAGACTGATTTCTGGCTCTGGTCAGATGGAGAAGCCCCATTCCTCCCATGGCCTCCTAAGCACAAGTAAAAATTCCTGAACATAACCACCAATATAGTAAGTAAGGCTCTGACAGGGGTAAAGAAAAAGGCAATTTGCCTTGTCACCTCAGGACTAGAGGAACAGGATATCAGTGAATTCCCTGGGTTTCACTTTTGTCTCCCTTATATCCTGGACAGGGTGCTGGGGAAGCTTCTATTCAGAACCATCAACCAGCCGAGACAAAAAAAAAAACTGCTCAAAGAGAAGTCTGTTTCCTCTAGTTAAAGGAACAAGGATGGCCTGAAAAGAGAAAAAACCTTTTGAACAATACCCACCCTACACCAGGAAAACGCCTATGAAAAAACCACATTCTCTGCTGGGGTTCAGATAGGTCTAGCAGGGGGTGATGCAAATATCCTGACTGGTAACGTCAGCAAGGTGCTGTGGACGCTAAGCCTCCCCTGTCACCTGGCAGCAATGAGTCTTAATGAGGCTGCGACTCAGGAGGCCTAGTCCACACTCCACTTCCCCCTCCTCTCAGCCCTCAGCGGGCCCTATGGGGAACTGAGCCTCCATGCACATCCGGCAGCAGCAAGACTGAATGATGTGGTGTGAGGCAGAGAACGTTGGCACTCCACTCCCCACCCATGCTGGTGTCAGTGCCCATGGGAGACCTGAGTCTTCACCCTAATCTAGCATCAATGAAACTCTGAGACTCCATCCCCTCCTGTCATGAACCAGGGAAACAAGGTGGTCAAAGGTGGGGTGAGTGGCTTCTCCCACCCTTGTGTCATTGGAGACCAGCATGGGACTAAGCTTTCATCGTCACTTGGAGAAAATGAGGGGATATGACTTGGCGCCCTGCTTTCACTGCAAAAGTGGCAACAGGGCCAAGGGCCAAGTGAAACTTTCACCCACCTATCTGCAATGAGGTGGTGCAATTCAGCACCGCATTTTCACCAGGATGCTGTCAGTGGGAACCAACAGGGAATTTAACATCAATCTCCACATGGACCGCTGTGCTGACCTCACATGACTTGTTTTCAAAAACAGATAATAAAGTATAGGTCTGGGGTTCAGGTTTTAAAACATTTACTCTTAGTTGAAACACTTATACTAGTAAAAATACACATCTAGAGAGCAGCAGTTGACCCCATAGAGTGTAGTGAGTTTACTTTTAAAATTCTGTGATGGCCCGTTGCCATGGTTATGTGATGATGCACATCTTGCCCTTGGTTCTCTCACTCTGTGCCCTAACACTTTAAGAGTTGGCAGCAGGTAGAAAAGTTCTCAACTTCATGCCAGTGTCTTCCAAGATGGGAAATCTAAATTGTTGTTCTAAGGGTATGTTCATATTGACATTTCGATGATGCCACTCCAAATGGGCCATTTATTTTTTTCCCAAATATTTTTCTCATCATTTTTCATCTTCTCTTTTCCAATTTGTCATCCAGACTTATCAATGTGGTTTATAGTTATGTTTTATACCTCAGTCTCTATTTTGAATCTTCTATCAAGTATGTTGCCTTTAAAAGTGTTCATTTACAAAAATGTAGTATTTCCTCTTAAGTCTTGTACAACTCATGTCCCCATTAGGTATTCACTGGGGAAATATGGCAATGTCTATTCTAATGCTGTTTTGACCTCATTAAGAACCTTTTAAAATTATTTCAGAAATTTGGAGTGAATCTAGAATGGTGGAGATGTGTAGGGAGCTATTTCACACAATGAAGGCTAACTACCTTCATTTTTAATAGTCCTTCACTCTCTGCTTCATTTTTTTTTAATTTCTCATACAAAAATTTATACACATATTGTTTTGTCCCATTAGTTGCAATCCCCCCACAATGTGACTGCTGTGGGGATACTCCCCCTTCCTACCCTGGGTTCCCTGTGTCCATTCAAACAGTTCCTATCTCTTCCTGCCTTCTCATCCTGTCTCCCAGAAGGAGCCGCCCATTTGGTCTCATGTATCTGATTGAACAAAGAAGTACACTCTTCACGTGTATTATTTTCTGTTTCATACTCCTGTCTAATCTTCCTCTGAAGTGTGGGCTTCAGGAAGGTTTTCAGATCTGGGTTAACAGAGGTTCCAGGTACCAAGAGATTTGGGGGCTCCTCCAGTCTCTGTCAGACCATTAAGTCTAGTCTTTTTACATGAATCTGAGTTCTGCTTCACACTTTTCTCCGGCTCTGTCCAAGACTCTTCTGTTGTGTTCCCTGTCAGGGCGGTCACTGGTGGTAGCCAGCCAACATCTAGTTCTTCTGGTCTCAGGCTAGTGGTAGGATTTCAGTATTTTCAAAGCTTCCATAACTGGCTATTTATATAACAAAGGATTGGGGAATAAATAAAATAGTATGTGTTCAGTCCCAAACGCAAGCGTGCTTTCAAGGAAGTGCAAATTCTATCCTACTGATGATAAAAGTAGCAGCACACGTGGACCTGTGGAGGCTGAAATGGTCTTGGGAGATGGCAAGAAGACACTGGCCATTTAGCTGGACTTCAAACAGGCAGAAGGACTGAAGAGACTCTGCCATTACATCACAGCGTGTGTTTCAGAATCATTTGTAGACTGACTATTTCACGTTGCTTTAGGTTACCTTAGCTAAAAGCCAAGGACTCTGTTTCTCATTTCTTTTGTGCTCCTGTCCTCTGCCATGTTTCCTCCACCAAGGATGGCCCAGCATCAGCTCAGTCCATGCTTAAAAAAAAAGTACCTCCAAGCATTCTAGCTCATTTTCCAAATCAAGTGAAGCTCGTCGAGATATTCACGAGCAGCCCCATCAATGTACTGACAGTTACTGTGTCCTCCTAGCTTCCCTGGATGACCCATTGAAGGACATATTCACAGACTGCACAGATGAGGAGGCTGCATCTAGTGCTAAGGTGAGCTTGTCAATCAATGTCTGAGACAGAAATGTTGCTTTCTTGGTTTATTTCTTTTTCACGTGATTTCAGATATGAAAACACCAAAGTACATAACAGATGACAGATACGGTTTTCTTTGGTGGTTCAAAGGGACACTCTTACCAACTACTACTTGATTCAAGAGGGCATACAAAAACTGGTAGCATCAGGTCATAAACTCTATGGTTGGGGGCCTTTTCCTCAGCAGTAATTTCTCTTTGGATTAAGAATTTTGGAACTGAAAACAGAAATGGCTTTAGAGAAACATCCTACAGGAACAGCTCATGCCTTTTCCACCAGTGTTCTCTCTGCTTACTTTTGGGTCCAGAACTCAAGTTCTGCTTTCCATCTGTTTTCTAAAGTACCAAGAGAGCAATAGGCCTGTGCCAACAGTAGCCAGCAGGATCTGATTATCATTGTGTTTTCTTTTCTGGAATTGCAGGTGGTCTCAAGAGCATTTGAAAATGGTATGTAGTCTAGACTCAGTCAATTGCTGTGGGAAAGATCTAGATGATAAGAAACACAGGGCTTCAAGAGACAGAAACGGCCACATAAACCAGAGACTTCATCAGCCTGATACCAGAAGAACTAGATGGTGCCC
>NW_004443997.1:5107738-5203955 GCF_000243295.1 Trichechus manatus latirostris
AAAAAAAAAAAAAAATTCTGTATGGGAGACTAACTTGAAACGTAAACTTCATTTAATTACATCTTTAAAAAAAAGAAAAGAAACACAGGGCTTCCTTGCTTGCATTAGTCTGAGACACACCTTGATTCCAAATCCTGGTGGGAACGAGGATCAGGGGTGTGGTAAAAGAAACGGGATGTTCCAAGTGAAGAACTATGGCCATGTTTTTACCATCCCTGGATGCAGCTCGGTTCCCTTTACGTGGTAAGCGTTTGTGTGCATGCGCGTAGGTGGGTATCTGTTTGGTGTGATTGTGAATATCTGTGTTTGGGTGAGTTTGTGTGTGTCAGGAAATATGTCCCACTTACACAGTACAATTGACAGTGTAAACAGTCTCAAAAAAATCTCCCAACAAAACTGCGCATTCAACCCTCACCACAGCTGTACCTAGAGGTTTGATTCCTATCCCCCATTCTCAGACGGAGAAACTGAGGTGCACAGATAAATGGCCCAAGCTCTTGAGCTCCTAAGTGGAACAGCCGAAGTGTAAACCCAGGCCTGACCCAAATGCTGATGCTGAGAACTACTGAGCTGCGCTCATCTCTCAGTCATGCGTTCATTAGTCACTGTGCAAGGGACTTCCAGCATCTGTATATGTGCCTGCAAGTACCTGAACCCAAGGAGACCACAAACACTGCCCATCATTATTTGTGATGATCCCACACACCAGAGGGAGCCACTGGTACATATTATCAGGTTTTGGCATTGCCACTGGTGTGAAATGCACACAGGAAGCCCACAGCCTGCTGGTCAGCTCAGAGATTGTGAAAGGCATGAGGCAGCACATGGGACCACCAGTTCAACCTGTCCCTGCTGGGGTCACTTCTCAGCACCCAGTCCAAAGCAGATAAAAATCAGGGAGATATTTCAGGGTGTCTGAGGCCATTATCACCACGTGCCTGGAAATGTTCAAAGCCTGTGAGCTTCATACCCTAGGGACAGTTACAAATAAGAACTCATAGCACCTTTGGTTATCCATCACCCTTGTTGCAACTCTTGTCCAACTGGCCTAGAGGCCTTCAGTGCTCTACCCATGGTTCCTCAGCATAATGAACACTCCCACTGTTGGATGGATGGCTATGTGAGCATGGACAGCCACCTGTCTCAAGAAATATACACACATGTGGTATAGAAAAGGAAGACTGGAATGAAAAATATCATGATTAATAGCGGCTATTTCTAAATGGGAGTCCCTGGTTGGCACAAATGGTTAAGCGCTTGACTACCAGCCTAAAGATTGGTGAATCAAACCCACCCAGACAAACCTTGGATGACAGGCCTGACAATTCTCTTCTGAAAGGGTCACAACCTTGAAAACTCTATGGGGCAGTTCTACTCTACACACACACAGGTCTCCATGAGTTGGAATCAACCCGAAGGCAACTAACAACAACAACAAAAACATTTTTAAAGGGAGAAGGAGAGCGGCTGTCACAAGTGGTTTGCAATCAGCTACTAACCCAAAGGTTGGTAGTTCGAATGCATCCAGTGGCTTTGTGGAAGAAAGGCCTGGCGATCTGCTTCCATAAAGATCACAGCCAAGAAAACCCTATGGAGCAGTTCTACTCTGTAACACATGGGTCACCGCAGTCAGGGGCCACTCAACAGCAGGTCAGAGCAACAACAGCAAATTTTTAAGTGGTAGAGTATCAATATTTTCAATTCTTTTATTATGACTACCTTAATAACAAAAGATTAGTGAATAAGTATAATAAAATGTTTTGCCTTTAACTGAATTCAGTGACTCAATATAAGGTTGCTTTTAATCAAGTGAAAAATCCTATACTTCCAATAATACACACACTAGCAGCACATAGCATATGTAGGTGCTGATATGATCCTGGAAGATGTTGAGAAGATACTGGCGATTTAGTAAGGCTTAAAAAACTGTCAAAAGCCATGGTCTCAGGGAACATCTAGCGCAACTGGCATAACATAGTTTATAAAGAAAATGTTCTACATTCCGCCTTGGTGAGTAGCATCTGGGGTCTTAAAAGCCTGTAAGCAGACACTCCACTGGTCTCACTCCTTCAGGAGCAAGGGAGAATCAAGAAAACAAGATATAAGGGAAAGATTAGTCCAAAGGACTAATGGACCACAACTACCACGGCCTCCACCAGACTGAGTCCAGTACAACTAGATGGTGCCCGGCTACCACCACTGACTGCTGTGACCAGGATCACAACAGAGGGTCCCGGACAGAGCTGGAGAAAAATATAGAACAAAATTCTAACTCACAGAAAAAGACTAGACTTACTGGCCTGACAGAGACTAGAGAAACCCCGAGAGTATAGCCCCTGGACACCCTTTTAGCTCAGTAATGAAGCCACTCCCAAGGTTCACCCTTCAGCCAAAGAACAGACAGGCCCATAAAACAAAACGAGACTAAAGGGGCACAACAGCCCAGGGACAAGGACTAGAAGGCAGAAGTGGACAGGAAGGCTGGTAACAGGGAACTCAAGGTGGAGAAAGGAGAGTGTTGACATGTTGTGGGGTTGTTAACCATTGTCATAAAACAATGTATACTAACTGTTTAATGAGAAACTATTTGTTCTGTAAACCTTCATCTAAAGTACAATAAAAAAAATTTTAAAAAAAGGTCAGAAGGATGGGACTCTGTCATTAAATCAGAGTGTGTATTTTAGTACTGTTTGTAGACTGTTTCACAAGGCTTTAGGTTACCTTAGCAACAAAACCAAGGCCACAGTTAGTCATCACTTTCCAGTTATTCTTATTGGCCATCCTTCTTCCTCCAAGGAAGATGCCCAAGTACAGTTCAGCCCGTGTTTTTATCCAAACACTTCAACGCACTCTTGTCCCATTTTCAAGTTAATCAAGTTCTTAGAGTAATTCTTGAACATCACCACCAATGTGCTCACACTTACTCTGTGTCCTTCTAGCTCCCCAGGACGACACATTAAAGATGTTCTCCAGCGACAAGGCAGATGATGCCCCATCTAATGCCAAGGTAAGGTTGCCAATCTTTGTCTGAGAAGGGTTGCTTTCCAGGCTTCTTTCTTTTTCAACTGAGTCCAGGTATGAGATCCTCACTATGTACATTATAGACGATATGTACTGTTTTCTTTGGGAGTCCAACGGAAAACTCTTACCAACTGATACCTGAGTCAAGAGAGCATTCAAAAATGATAGCTCCAGCTCATAAATTATGGGATGGAGCCTTTTCCTCACTAGCACTCTCCCCTTGGATTCAGAATTTTGTAACTGCCGACCCAAATGGGCTAGAGAGAGACAAGTCCTCCAGGAAAACCCTGTGCCTTTCCTTGGGTGTCATCTCTTTCTTTTGGGTCCTTGAACTCCACCACTGTCTGATATCTGGTTTTCTAAAGTCAAAAACAGAAAGAAATGTGCAAACCATACCCAGCATGATGTGATCCTCATAGCTTTTTTCATTTCTGTAATTGTAGGTGGCCTCAAGAGCAAGTCAAAATGGTATGTAATCTGGAATCAGCCAACTCCTATGGAAAAAATATAGATAAGGAAAGTAGGGTTTTCTTGCTGGGTCAGTCTGGAGAACTACCCTGATTCCAGTTCCTGGTAGGAATGAGGGTTGGGGTGTAGTGAAAGAAACTGATTTTCCAGGTGAAGATCAGGTCAGCAAACTATTCTACAAGGACGGGCAAGAAAGGTTACATCTTCCTCATCTTTGGATCTCTAGAACTCCATTCTTTTAAATTAATTTCATTTATTAATTAATTCAGTTAACTAAAATAAAAATATCACTAAATCACACTAGTCATATTTCAAACGTCCAAGAAGCTTATATGCTGGTGGTTGCTGTATTGGACAATGCACAGAGAACATTTCCATCATCTCAGAAGGTTTCCTTGGGCAGGTGCTCTGAGCCTAGTGCAGGGTCTGTTCAGGGAACTCATCTAACCCAATGTGCCCCTAAAAGTTGGAATTTCGGGTTGATAAGATTGGGGTCAGAGCTAGAATGGCCCAGTGGAAACAGGGAAGTGACAGTGAAAGGGCAGTCCTTCACTTCCTTGCTCTCATCTTAAGGTTTGCAAACTGTGAGCATTGGCATGTTGAGGTTCTCTAACTCCACAGAGCCCACGGAAGGCCTGAGAAGCCAGGGGAAGGAGCGGTGGTGTTCTTAAGTCAGCCAGCATGGCCTCAACTGGGGTAGGGAGGAACGGTGTGCCATTCTCTCTCTTTCTTGATGTTTATGTCTCTATAAAGATTGGGGTGCAGACAGGAGGTATGACTCTAGCAGTGACAAAGAAGACACTCAAGGTAGGTTCCAATGGGAGACGGTTACTGGGAGCACTCTGGTTACTCCTGCTGCTTCAGAAACTGAAGGAAGAGGGAGGGGTGAAGTCAAAGAAAAAGGAAATATGAGTGGAGGTCTCTTTTGCTCTTTTCATATTTTATTTACATAATAGTAAGACAAGTTATATCCATGGGCTTTGAGTGTGAAATGTTTGAAATCATCTTTTCCTGCTTTGCTATTTCAAGATTATCATTCCCACAAGACCTGCCATCACTGCCACTCCCAGACATCAAAGCCTGAGATTTGCTGGTTTCCCGTCACTTGGGATTTGAGTGCAGGAGACTCTGTGTTGGGTTTTGGTGTTGACTGACGATGTGGGATATCTGGTGGGTCACAACTATCTCACAGGCACATAGTTGACCCTGGAGACAGAGTCCTTGCAGTGTGTGCCAGGTGGAGGGTGAGAGGTCGGCCCTTTCCCTTCTGCAATTTCAGGTCTTGTAGCAGTGCCTTCATGTCTGTCACTGTCCACTCCTGCTTTAAAGGTCACTCCCAGGCTGAAGAGGTAAAGAACATTTACTCTGGGCACACGACACGTGCTCCGTGCCCTGGAGTAGTGAGGAGCGAAATATAACCTGGAGTACATTTCTAGCCTCCACTCCTCACCCAAATCACAAGTCCTAGTTTGAATAACAGAACCAGAATTTCCTTCCATTTGAGAGGCTTCTGTTCAGCTGCCCCGAGACACTCCAGTGCCAGCAGGACTCTAGAGGACGTGTGTGATGGGGCTGTTGGGCTTGCATCACACGCTTGCTGTCACAGTCCACAGACCTGGTCCCCTGAAACTGACCACGCCCAGGACAGAGCCTCTGGGCAGCAGGGCTGGGAAGGGGCTCCCCTCTGAACTCACCACTGCAACCACATAGGTCAGCCCCTGTTCCCCACACTCCAGTAACATCCCACTCAGCTACCTTTCCTCAGGCCTGCCCAGGTGTCCTCACCTTTGAGTCCTCTCAAGGTTTGGTGCAAACCCTTCAGGTAGTTTTTATTTCTGTGGCCATCCCTGCTGTAGCAGCCCTGTTGCCTCACTTGTAGACTAAGGGAAACTGGACAAGTCACTTTACCTCTGATCTCACACTCACCCCCTCTAATGGGCAAGAAAACTTATGGGGTTGTTGTGAGGATCAAACGTCTCCCAAGTTCCTAAGTCACCACAGGCACAGAAGAGTCACTCGATAAGTGGGTTTGATTGTTGCTCTCTCCCACAAGGCTGCACATAACCCCTGACCATGACAGGTGCTCCCTGGGTAGGATGGATTGTTTAACTGATCAATGGATTGATTATACATGTTCCCAAATTGAAGAACCATGTGATTGGAGGAGGTTGATGGGGGAAATGAACTGGGCAGGAATTAGGAGAAAAAAAAGAGGCAGGAAGTAGTGAGAGCAGGGTGGAGGAGGCAGGAAAGGCAATGTCGTGCACAGGGTCATGGAGATAGTGGCTGCCTTCTTGGAGGAACAAGAGGACATGCCATTGCTTCCTGGTCGAAGTTATACAATGTCAGGTAAGGAAAAGTACGCTGGAGGTCCGAGAACCCCTCCCTCAGGGCAGAGGTGAAGCCATGGAGGCCCCAGGAGAGGAGAGATGAGGACAGAGTCGGGTCCAGAGGTCAGGGTACAACCAGCCATGAGCAGCAGGGGCCCAAGTTCTCACCTCAACACTGACTCTCCCTTTCCCTTCCCGAGGCCACACCATCATTGTCACTGCCCTGGTCCACTCAAAAGCTAATTTCTCGGAATCTGAGGAGGAGAAGGAAAACAGCATTCTCCCTGAAATGTGAGCATGGAAGGGGTAGGATAGGGTGGGGGGAGGCAAATAAGTTCCCATATGAGCCACTGCTTCCCTAACTTTCATTTTGGCACTTTAGGGAAAGCAACACAACCAATACAGGGATTCTGGGTGGTGTACATGGAAGAGATAACATTACAAAAATAAGTTTAGGTAAGTGAAGAGAATACGTTCCCTGGGGAAGGGATACCCATTCCATAGAAGGTCCTAAGGGTGGTTAGGCCTTGGGCCTAAGGCTAAGCTGTCCGATGGCTGCAGTAATTCAGAGAAGAGGGCTGTAGGGTGCCCATGTGCATAACTGCAGGGGGTGCGATTCACAATGAATTATTTGTGAAGGGTGTCCCGAAATTGTTCAACTTTGTCCTATGCAGAAGCCAACCTGCCCTCCCAACCCCCTTAGGGTCAGCATGGAGCACCCAGTTAACTACTGAGGGTGCTGAGAACCTGTGAGGTGCCCTGATCTCCTCCACTCCAGGCACCTGGGAAAGCGGTAGGGGAATCCAGAGGCACCTCAGGTGCAAGCAGCATAGCTCACCTGGCTCTGCTCGGCTCTGCCTCCCTGGGGGCGTGTGGTCATCCCTGCCATCAAGTAGGGGACCCTGTAGGATCCAAGCCTGACTGGTAGCTGCCCAAGCTCTTGGGGCCCTCAGCCTCTGGGGAGACCTGCTGAGGGCCAGGGTCACCTCAGGGCACTGTTTATCAAGCTGAGGTTCTATAGAATTTCTGTACTTTTTTTTATAAATTCAAACAAAACACAAAAATCTGAAGAAAATTCAATGCAATGATCACACAGAATGAGAACAGGGGGTAGCATGACAAGTTACCTATGTTCCTGTTACTGATTTTTCAATTTTGTAAATAAAAAAATAGAACTGGTTTTAATACATATTAAAAAGCAGTGTCTTCTGTAACCTCTACATGTTGGAATATAGTAAATCCATAAAAGTTGTTTTCATTACCATAGCATAATGATTTTTTTAAATTGAAAGGCATAGGCAAGATTCGGTGTTAGTCTTAGAAAGAAAAATGATCACCATGGGGAAAGGGAAGAGTTCCAGGAAGCTGTCCATGCGTAATGTGAAGATCTCATGACTGGATAGTATTGATGTACAGGTGGCGGGGGCAGAGTCATCACTTCTACACAGTTCCATCAGATCACTCAAATGACCCAGGTGTGTGGGGCTCTGCCATTTCATCCTGGATCCCACAGTCCTCTTTCTGCTGTAGTATTTTCACTGAAGGCTGCCCGGCTGAGTGCTCAGGTGTAATTGTTTTGGGGGACATTTAGAGGCACCTCTGCCCTCAGCAGAGAGCAGCAAACAGGCCTCCGTGCCCTGTTGACTTGACCCCTGAGAATCAGAGGAACCCAAGGTGCCTCTCCAGGGCCTAAGGAGCTTTCTGAGTCCTGCAGCCCACCCCAGCATGCCCCTCCTCCGTCCCTGTCAGTGACTCCCCGCTGATTCCGGCCCGTGTTCGTGTCACAGATTCCGGACTTGACTCAAGTGGTGGTGGGGACCTGAATGCATCAGCCTTGTCTAGATGAAGCTGCAGCTGCCCGTGTGTTTTTGTCTAATGATTTTTATTTATTAGTTTATTTTACGTTTTATTCCTAAAATTATTATATTTACATTTCTTATTGTTTATTTCAATCATGGGTATTCTTTGTTTTTTGTAGTATGAGTCATTTAGTGGTTATGAATTTTCAGTTTATTTTACATTTATCTATTTTCATGGGGATACAGTTTTAGCTATAGCAATTTATATTAACTTCCTAGTGTTATTAAGGAGCCCTGGTGGTGCAATGATTAAGCGCTCGGCTGCTAACCTAAAGGTTGACAGTTCAAACCACACAGCAGCTCCTTAGGAGAAATAGCCAGCGATCTGCTCTGTAAAGATTACAGTCAAGAAAATTCTATGGGGCAGTTCTACTCTGTCACATGGGTCAGTATGAATCAGAATCAACTCAGCGGCTCCAAACAACAACAGTTTTATTAGTTTATTTCTCGTTTGTTAGAGTCCTAGTCATATGCGTGGGGTTCAAATCATGTAAATGTTAATACATATGACAACTGTAATACAAAGACTGGGAGTTATAAGAAATTTATATGGCTGTAAAGCTTCTACATTTTACTAGAATTGGTAAAATATTAACTCTAACGTTTGGTATATCTATTTGTTATCCCCAGAGCAATCTCTAAAGACAATTCCAAACCCACTCAACAAAAATTGGGTAACTTCAATAGTCCTCTGGGAGATAAATAAAGCAGTTGAAAACATAAATATAACAATAACACATATTTACATGCAGGTTTTTGTGTGAACAAAAGTACTCATTTCTCTTGGGTCAATACCTAGGAGAGGGATTGCTGGCTCATATGGTAAGTATGTCTCTCCAGGTCTGCCCTCTCGCCACCATGCCCCCATCCTAGCAGGATCTGGGCAGGTCTCCACAATGGGCCACGGGAAAGAGCATGACGACCTACAAGTGTCTGATCCTTCCCCTAGCCTGCTGCAGGGCCGGCTCCTCCACCAGCTGCCCTTCCAGCCCCAGCGTTAATCCACAGCTGAAGAGACAAGAGAGGAAGCAGGACTCCCTAGGCCCAGTGGCTGTCCTGGAATCTGCTGGAGCCGCCACCCCTGTAAATCCTTTGTACTGGAGAAGCCCAGCTCACCACGTCCCCACTTCTCCTCACTGTCAGCGTCCCTTTCAAGCACCTCTTCATGCTCACTGCCCTCAGCCCGTCACCTTGATGTCCCCCTCCTTCCTCCCTCTGGCAGGCACTGACATGGCTGACCTATCTGGTAGGCCTCCTGTCCTTCCCTGCTCCCTTCCTCACACCAGGTGTGGGCTGCGAGATGGGGAGCCCAACTCCTGACTTACCTGCTCCTCCAGCTGCTGCTCAGTCCCTTCCTCCTTCATGTTCAAGCCCATTTGGGGGGCCCTCTGAAAGGGGAGGAAGGCCCTTTGTATCCCAGGGCCTCAGTCACAACCGCAGCAGATGCCAGTTCTGCCCTCCCTGCTGATCCCAGCACCTGCAGAATGGAGTCACCTACACCCAGGAGTGTACATTCCCCCATCTCCTTCTCACAGATCCCCCTCCAATCAGGGTTCCTAGTGCCCCTCTCTCTACCAGCCCACCAACTGCTGCTTCTACAGTCAGTTCCAGCCCCTCAACCACCACATCTGCAGACTTGACCTCCCATTGTACTTCTGACATTGGGGTCACCGACATGGACACTACTCCCCGCTCCCCTGACATGCAGTCATTCTCAATCTAATCAGTCTTTTTAACAGCTATATCATAAACCAAGCATGAAGGAACCAGTGTCCTATTGACAGATCTTTAGGATGCTTTTGGACTTTGCCTATTACAATGGATATATTTGAATATATGTCTTTGTACACTGTTACCAGTGCCTGGCATATGTGAAATCAACCTCCCAGGAGCCAAATGATGTACTTATGCAGTAAAAAAAAAAAAAAAAAAACCATTGCCTTCAAGTTGATTTCGATTCATAGCAACCCTATAGGACAGAGTAGAACCACCCCACAGAGTTTCCAAGGAGCACCTGGTGGATTCAAACTGCTGACCTTTTGGTTAGCAGCTGTAGCACTTAACCACTATGCCATCAGGGCTTCCACTTATGCAGCAGGTACTAATATTATCCCCATGAGACAGATGAGCACTTTGAATATTTCCCAGTAGGAGGACTGCTCATTGGGAGAACTGCTGCCAGCTGTTACTGTGATGGGGGTGAGCTGGACAACAGAGGATGATCCAATGGTCTTATAAGCCTCTGTCAACCAAATGTCCCACTTTGCCTTGGACAGGCCTGTTCATAGCTGTTTCTCACATAATTATGGACAGCACCTCCTTTTACTTTAAAAGTGTCTCTGTAAGGCCGTAATTACATGGCCAATCACTAGAACAGGGAAGCTTGGAGTAAACAGAGGGCTATGACCATCCAGAGACACTCACCTGCCCCTGCCTTCCTTTCAGAGAACAAGAGACATCAGGTGACAGTCAGACACACCACGGAGGAACTTGGACACCCTTAACAAACTCCCACAGTCCCATATGGAAGGTCAACAGGGAGACCTAGACGACATGCGGCTTTAGCCAGCGATAGCATCTCTCTTTGCAGGAGCCGGGTGGGAAGTGGCAACTGCCCAGCAGCCAGCAGACATGGCAGATAATGACACCTTCTCCATGCTGGCGTCCAGGTGCTGGAAACCTTCCCTCCTGTCATCGAGATCTTCTGGAAGCACTCCAGCAGCCAGAGCAAGCCTTTCTCTATCAACTCCAATGACTCCAATCCTGACCTTGAAAGAGAAGACTGAGGAGAAGGGAGTGGCCTGTGTGGAGGATCGGCCCTGCCATCAAATGGGAACCTTCTAAGAGCTCACCAGGCACAAAACTCTCTAGAGGGGCCACATGACCACTCAGCTTTGCTAGGCTCAGCCTTTACTTGAGTTAAAAAGTGGTCAGGAGTAAAAAAAAAACTTTCAGTTTCCATAGGTACGCTTTGGCATTAATAAGGGGCGGGGGAGGTGAATGGAACAACAGTGGGTTTTTTTTTTTTTTTTTTTGCTGAAATTTCAGTACCAAACCAGCTTCATTAGGAATCACTTTATAACAGAGAACCATTCAGGGTTGGGGGCACTTCTGAGGTCATCTTGAATTATTAAGGCAGAAAATCAATCAATTTTATATATAATCCCTCATGTTGTAGATACAGAATCTGAGAAGCAGAGGGATAAGGACACGTCCAAGTCCCACTACGAGTTAGGAATCAAGTCAGGACTAAATCCCTTGACTCCTCCAACTTCTAACCTGACTTCTTTCCTCTATACCACATTGACCCTAAGGCTAAAAACTTCAGACTTGTGAAAAATTATTTCATACACACCCTTCAAGTTTAATACAAGAATATCTCACAGAGTACATGTTAAGCAGGAATTGATGGAAAACCAATTGAGATGTTCCAGCAAACGCATGCAGCGCTGCAGATGCTCACTCATCTATGCGAAGAAATTTGGAAGACAGCTACCTGGCCTACTGACAGGAAGAGATCCATATTTGTGCCCATTCCAAAGAAAGGTGATCTAACAGAATGCAGAAATTATCAAACAATATCATTAATATCACACACAAGTAAAACTTTGCTGAAGATAATTTAAAAACAGTTGCAGCAGTACATTGACAGGGAACTGCCAGAAATTCAAGCCAGATTCAGAAGAGGACGTGGAACAGGGGATACCATTGCTGAGGTAAGCTGGATCTTGGCTGAGAGCACAGAATACCAGAAAGATGTTTACCTGTGCTTTACTGACTGTGCAAAGGCATTCGATGCAGATCATAAGAAATTATGGATAACACTCCGAAGAAGGGGAATTTCAGAACACTTAATTGTGCCCATGCAGAACCTGTACATAGACCAAGAGGCAGTCATTCGAACAGAACAAGGGGATACTGTGCAGTTTAAAGTCAGGAAAGGTGTGCATCACGGTTGTATCCTTTCACCATACTTATTCAATCTGTATGCTGAGCAAGTAATGTGAGAAGATGGCCTATATGAAGAATGCAGCATCAGGATTGGAGGAAGGCTCATTAACAACCTGCAATATGCAGATCACACAACCTAGCTTGCTGAAAGTGAAGAGGACTTGAAGGGCTTACTGATGAAGATCAAAGACCACAGCCTTCAGTATGGATTGCACCTCAAAATAAAGAAAACAAAAATCCTCACAATTGGACCAATAAGCAACATCATGATAAACGGAGAAAGTATTGAAGCTGTCAAGGATTTTGTTTTACTTGGATCCATAATCAACACCCACGGAAGCAGCAGTCAAGAAATCAAAAGACGCATTGCATTGGGCAAATCGGCTGCAAAGACCTCTTTAAAGTGTCAAAAAGCAAAGGAGCACTTTAACGACTAAGGTGTGCCTGACGCAAGCCATGGTGTTTTCAATTGCCTAATATGTATGAGAAAGCCAGGCAATGAATAAGGAAGATGGAAGAAGAATTGATGCTTTTGAATTGTGGTGTTGGCTAAGAATACCGAATATACCATGGACTGCCAAAAGAACAAACAAATCTGTCTTGGAAGAAGTACAACCGGAATGCTCCTTAGAAGCAAGGATGGAGAGACTTCATCTCAAGTACTTTGGACATGTTATCAGGAGGGACCAGTCCCTGGAGAAGGACATCATGCTTGGTAAAGTAGAGGGTCAGCAAAAAAGAGGAAGACCCTCAACAAGATAGACTGATGCAGAGGCTGCAACAATGGGCTCAAGCATAGCAAGAATTGTGAGGATGACACAGGACCAGGAAGTGTTTCATTCTGTTGTACGCACGGTCACTATGAGTCAGAACCAACTCGACGGCACCTAACAACAATCAAAACATAATTGTTTAGTTTACTTACTTGTCACTGAAAACAATTATCTCAGCAGAAATATTAAAGAATCTAAGTAGAAAATAAATTTTCAATTTAATGAAAAGATTCTTCTTAGAATTTTATCAACAACTTTGCCAATAAGAAGGTATACTGGAAAACACATATTAAATTTGTTCTCTGCAACCATACATCCCACCACTTCTGTAGTGAGATGGTTCTCTTGTGTAATATCACATCAATTGACCACTAAAGTAACAATCAGATATTAAAACAGGTTAGTTTCAGCATCTCTGAGAGAAAAATACAAGAGAAATGGAAGATTCCCCACAAAAACACATCAACTTTAATGAAAAGCAATATTTAAAAAAATTTCAGTTTATCTAACACCTGTAACTCTAATATGCATGACTCAGATGCAGGGGGAGGGGGAGAATCCACTTTCCTCACTGCTTTTAACAAAGTGGAAACATCTGGAATGTAACTCAACATCTAAATCCTCAGCTAGTTCTGAGCTCTTATCACTAGAACTCAAGACTCAGCAAACGTATTTTCCTCCTAAAAGCTAACTTTATAACAACTATTTCTAGTCTCTCTTCACAGTCTTTCCCCCACCCCACTCCCATTACTACAGCTCTGAGATTTCCTGATAAAAGTGCAGACCGTGATTTGCATTATTCAAAAATAGTCAGCAAATGAACACACTGCTAACTTATCTACCACCTTGGAGGCGGTTCTCCAAACAAGGAAAAGAGAGGGCTCAGAAGCTCACTGAAATTCAAGTACACATGCATCCAGTTCAAGTACACACTTTTACTTTCAGTAAAAAGCCTTTACTGAATCTTTACTGAAAGCTCCTTCACTTCTATCACTCATTAACTGTTTAATCCCACGCTGAAACTGATTATCGTCCAAAGTTTAAGTTTGTAAGCTTTTGGGGCATTTTCTTGAATTCATGCACCATGTACCTTTTTAAAAAGCCAATAACTTTTAGTCCACATGACTTCACAGAAACAGAGAACATTAACTTAAAAATCTCTACCCAAACTGAAACATGATTGTTTTCAAACTGTGCTCTAAAAGAAACACTTTCGTGAAAATCGATGTTTGCTAACCAAACAACATCATTAGAATTATCTTTTTCATCCACAGAAGGCGCGCCCACACAGAGTTCACCGAAAAACTGATGTGGTTCTCTGTTAGAAAATTGATGCGGTTTAACAAGGCATAGAAACTCGACCTCAATTACGTCAGAGTCTAATGACCCAGCAATCATGGAATTCTTAGTGAATGTCAATCTATTATGGCAAAAATATGGCGATTACTAGAGGGTGCCTAACAGAATAGAAGGTCAAGTTGCTTACCTTGTGCGAAGGGAGCACAAGGAATGCTCCTCCCCTCTGGCTTCTATGATTATGACAACAAATCTGAGCTTGATGGTGCAAAAGGAACTATCCTAGGTCACGCAAGAAACCCAGCTGTCATCATAACACCTGTCATTTTTCATCACTTGCCCAAACACACGCTGAAACTTGCTCTGTTGTGCCAGTGGCCTCGTTGTGTCTACAGAAGAGGAACAGGAATTATGTTAGAATACCACCAAACTGAAAGCGTTACTTTCACAAATGAAAAACTGCAAGAAGGAAAAATAGAATGGCATGGTATTTTGTCTAATCTCCTAAATAGTAGCCAAACTTCAAATCTAAATTTCCTTTAAAAGCACATGCCCAGAGCAACTTCTAGTTTCTCACTTCCCTCCTTCCAGAATTCCCTCAGCCCACCTCTCCCCCATATGACTAGTTCCACGTACTGTTGCTGGAGGGTCTGGAGATCCCTGGGGCTTGCAGGTCCCAAAAGGTTACTCCCTACTCTACCCTCCCCCACTCTGTTCCCCATGCACCCAGGCACCCGCTCAGCTGGGTCCCTTTCCCATAGGGACACTCTCCTTGCTGAATCCCTGCCTTCTTTCTCCAGACCCAGACCTCAACTCCTGTCCATGCCTGGAAGGCTTAACCCAGAGAAACTCCAAGATCTCAGAGGAATCAGATAAAAAGATAGTGGCCTTGTGGATTGTTGCTGTGTGCCATCAAGATGATTCCAATTCATAGCAACCCTATCTGACAGAGTAGAACTGACTCAGAGGGTTTCCTAGGCTATAATCTTTTTGGGAGCAGATTGCTAGGTGTTTTCTTCCATGGAGCCACTGTGGGTTCAAACCACCAACCTTTGGGTTAGCAGCCAAGCACTTAACCATTGTGCTACCAAGGCTCCTTTTAAAATACTTTACCTCTGCAAATGTTACAAGAACATATGACAATGTGAACATATTTATAGGGCCTTTCTCAGGGCCTCAGAAGGGTTCCACGTAAGGGAGAGGCCATGAAGCTTAAACTTAAGGATTCTGGAGACATACTGACAAGGCAGTGCACATGCCCCAGCCTGTGAACCCAGCACTCAGTGCAGGGCCCATCACTGCACTGATAGACAGGTTCAACCAATTCCATGGGGCAATTTCCTTAAATTATGAAATAAGTAGTCGGAATGTCATGCTTTTTGATGATGTAAGACATTTGAGGTTTAGACATGACCTTCAAGACGCGCCTCTTCCTTCTAGAAGATGTAATTATTTTGCTGCATGAGGTGCCCAGGACTTCATCTCTGGAAAACACTACTGGGAGATACCTGTGGACAACTCTTGCGACTGGGGTCGAGGAGTCTGAAAGGATTCCTGGAAGAGGAAGAACAGCTCCCTAGAGGACATGTTTCTTCTTTTATGTGTGAAGGAGGATAATTGTGACAATCTCTTGACCACCTCCCCAGTGTCTTCTCAGTATATAGAGAAACCTCTGGGTCAGGTTGGTATCTTTGGATTTTGACAGTGCAGGTGTGAGTTTTGTTAATGTTGCCCAGAGTCCCCTCATATGGAAGTACTCAATTTGATTCTTCAATTTCCTGCTCAGGCCCTTCTTCTACACTGGCCACACGTGATCAGAGAGAAGTAAGGAATATGGGAACTCTACTTCTGAGGGAGCCCTTCTCAACTGAGGCTAATCAAGAATGCTTGCCTGTCTTTTAGGCTGTACTACTTTAACGGAACATTTTGTTGTTATTAATTACAGAAGGTAGTCTGCAATGCAAAATGTTGTTAGTTCAATTTTCTTTAAATTAAAATCATCTCTTGTGGCCTACTTAAAAAAAACACACACACATACCCAGAGAAAAACTGCGTAATACATCAGGGGAAAGAATCACAAGAACTAAAAATATTCCTGATTCAGGATTCAGAAACAGCTCATCAGTTTTAATTTCAGGAGAAAGATCATGGGAAAGAATGAAGGAAAATCAGCCTTTAAGGACTCTATGGAAATTTAAAGATAATTTCATCTAACACCTCCTTTTATAGACAAAAAATGCTGAAGTTCCTCCTGAGGTTCACCCTTCAGCCAAAGATTAGACAGGCCCATAAAACAAAACAAAACTAAAGGGGCACACCAGCCCAGGGGCAAGGATGAGAAGGCAGGAGGGGACAGGAAAGCTGTAACAGGGAACCCAAGGTCCAGAAGGGAGAGTGTTGACACGTCGTGGGGTTGGTAACCAATGTCACAAAACAATATGTGTACTAATTGTTTAATGAAAAGCTAGTTTATTCTGTAAACCTTCATCTAAAGTACAATAATAAAATAAAAAATGTGTTAACAAAAAAAATGCTGAAATTCCCTGGTAGAATTAAACCTGAAGAAAGCACAAAAACGAGTTGTGGTTTTTTGAGGGTTTTGTTGTTGTTGTTGTTTGTTTTAGTTTTTGATTTTTCCTCTGCCTGCCAAGGTTAGTTTTCACTTCTTAAACCTTTTCCCCAGACATCAGCACTCTGCTGTCTGAGAACTGTGTCTGCTCACGAGTGTTTCTACAAGACCAACTATGTGTAGTGGAGAATTTAAGAGACAATCATCCTTGTCTTCAAGAGCTTTCCCATCTCCTTCTAACACAGACCTAATATTCACAGCAACTCATTAACAAACTGCCTGGTACTGAGTGCTACAAGATTATCAAACTGCCTGGTACTGAGTGCTACAAGATCAGAAACAGGTAAAACAGCTGAACTATTTTAACTTTGCTCAGTTCTTGTCCAAGCCTCAAGTCAAAAGAACTGCAAACACTTCGCATCCCTGGGGCTCCAGGATTCATTCCAAAGCCCTCCACACCTGCCCTCCTGACCTCTGGGGCGAGGCCCGGTGGTCCCTCGGGGTCCACGCGGACACCCCCCACATCCTGCACCCCTGGGGCCGCCGGGCGCGAACACTTTTCAGTCGGTCACTGCATTAAAGGATGAGAAATTCGAGGAAAAGTGCATGTTGGCTCCTCAATAACATAACTGTCACGTCTACAAACACATTCCGGGCGCCCGCCGCTTACCACGGCCGAGGCGCCTGAGGAGCGGCCGCCCGCTGAACGCCCTCGCTGGAAATACTGGCAAAATCTCCAATCGCCGCCTCAGACTTCATTGAACGCCAAGGCGGAGGAGCCCGGGCAGCCACCATACCCGCCCGGCGCGCAGCACCCGCCCCTGCGGTGCGCCGACCAATCAGGACAGCCAGACT
Organism: Trichechus manatus latirostris; assembly: GCF_000243295.1. Classification (NCBI taxonomy): domain Eukaryota; kingdom Metazoa; phylum Chordata; class Mammalia; order Sirenia; family Trichechidae; genus Trichechus; species Trichechus manatus. Next base: position 5,124,861 of record NW_004443997.1, read on the forward strand.
GGGATGACCCCGCCCCCATGCAGGAGGGGCGTCCCTCCTCTCACTCCACGGCCCAAGCCCGTTAGCGCCCCCTGTGTTCGCAGGGAGGAATGCAGGTGGGGAGCTGAGAAGAGGTTCCCAGTGGAGAACAGGTCTATTTCACTCATGTCCGCATTCTTCAAACCTCTCCCAGTGCCCAGCACATACCGGACAAAAAAATCCATTGCTCTCGAATCGATTCTGACTCACAGCAACCGTATAGGACAGAGTAGAACTGCCCCATAGAGTTTCCAAGGCTGTAATCTGTACGGGAGCCGACTGCGACATCTTTCTCCGGCTGATGGGTTCGAACCTGCGGCTCTTCTGTTAGCAGCGGAGCGCTTTAACTACTGCACCACCAGGGGTTCTTCCTAGCACATAGTAGCAGCTCAAAAAATAGCATGTGCTATGCGCAGCAGAATTGTGTAGTAGTTAAATCTGTGGCATTTGGAATGGAGGAAACCTGGTTTGGAATAACAGCTCATCTACTAACGTGCTGTGTGACCCTGAGCAAGTCACATTCTCTCTGAGACTCAATTTCCTCATACGTAGAATGGGTACTTATGTCACGCGGTCCTTTGGAGAAAAGCTTGGCACACGCAAAGTTATAGCTACTGGAATTCAAATCATTACCATAATGTTAAAGCGCTCTGGTAAATACTCCACTCTCTATTCCACTATCAGCAAAACGGGAAGGACTGGCCATATCATCTCTCTGTCTCTTCCAAACTAGAAACCTAGGGATTGGAAATGGTGGTTTTTAAAGAAAATAACAAATGTTAGATAGGCTGCAGGGAGACTGGAACTCTTACGCACTTGCTGGTGGGGAAGTAAAATGGTACAACCATTTTGGAAAATGATATGGCACTTCCTTAAAAAGCGAGAAATAGAAATACCGTATGATACAGCAATCCCACTCCTGGAATATATCCTAGAGAAGTAAGAGCAGTCACAAGAATAGACATATGCACACCCACATTCAATGCAGCATTGTTCACAATAGCAAAAAAAATGGAAACAACTTTGATGCCCATCAACAGATGAATAAACAATCTATGGTACATACACACAGTGGAATACTGCTCAAGGATAAAGAACAATGATGAATCTGCAAAGCACCTCACAACATGGATGAATCTGGAGGGCATTATGCTGAGTGAAATAAACCAATCACAAAAGGACCAATATTGTATGAGACCACTACAGTAAAAACTCATGAAAAGGTTTACACACAAAAAGAAACAATCTTTGATGGTTACGAGGGAAGGGAAGGGAAGGGTCAGAGGGAAAAACACTAAATAGACAATAGATAAGTGGTAACTTTGGTGAAGGGTACGACAGTACACAATACTGGGGAAGCCAGCACAACTTGTCTGAGGCAAGGTCATGGACACCCCATAGAACATCCATACTCCCTGAGGGACCAAATTACTGGGCTAAGGGCTGTGGGAACCATGGTCTATGCGACATCTAGCTCAATTGGCTTAACATAGTTTATAAAGAAAATGTTCCACATTCTACTTTGGTGAGTAGTGTCTGGGGTCTTAAAAGCCTGTAAGTGGCCATCTAAGAGATTCCACTGGTCTCACCCTGTCTGGAGCAAGAGAGAATGAAGAAAACCAAAGACACAAGGGAACGATTACTCCAAATGACTAATGGACCAGAAGTACTACAGCCTCCACCAGACTGAGTCCAGCACAACTAGATGGTGCCCGGCTACCACCATCGACTGCTCTGACAGGGATCACAATAGAGGGTCCCGGACAGAGATGGAGAAAAATGTAGAACAAAATTCTAATTCAAAAAAAGACCACACTTACTGGTCTGACAGAGACTGGAGAAAAACCCCGAGAGCATGGCCCCCCAGATCCCCTTTTAGCTCAGTAATGAAGTCACTTTTGAAGTTCACTCTTCAGCCAAAGATTAGACAGGCCCATAAAACAAAACAAGACTAAAGGGGCACACCAGCCCAAGGGCAAGGAAGAGAAGGCAGGAGGGGACAGGAAAGCTGGTAACGGGGAACCCAAGGTCGAGAAGGGGAGAGTGTTGACATGTCGTGGTGTTAGCTACCAATGTCACAAAACAATGTGTGTACTAATTGTTTAATGAGAAGCTGATTTGTTCTGTAAACCTTCATCTGAAGTACAACAAAAAAAGGTTTTTTTTAAGGTGGCTGTAGAGCACCCCTAGTGGAGGAGAAGGAAAACTGACAAAATATCACACAATTTTGGAAGACCAAGTTTTTAAAAGCTGTGGAAAAATTGGGGGAAAGAACAGGAAAGTGACATACAGATTCTGGGCATTCCCAGTAGGTGAGGTCAGATGAAGTCCCCTTAGCAGTATCAAGGACTCCCAGGCACCGAGCCCTCTCCAGCTAAGGGAGGTGGTCCCTCTCCCCTTCCCCACGCCTCCCTGGGTCTCTGGGTCCTGTGGGCTCAGAGGCACATCTTTTGTTCTGCCCCATCCTCTGTGTCCAGCTAAGGGTACTGCCTCCGCGGCTACCCAAGTCTCCACTGCTTAGGATGCCACTGTAGAGGACTCTGTGCCAGGGCATACCCAGGGCCCCCTCCACAGCTCTGGGACACATGTCAGGAGCTAGGCCACATGTCCCTGTGACATCAGATCTCTGGTTGTCTAATCAGAGTTCCCCAACGATATCAGGGCCTAATCCCTGGAACCTGCAAATGTTACCTTATTTGGAAAAAGGGTCTTTGTAAATGTGACTAGGTTAAGGATTTTGAGATGGAGAGATTATCCTGTGTTTTCTGGGTGGGCCTTAAATGCAATCACATGCATCCTTAGAAAAGAAAGGCAGAGGAGACTTGGCACAGAAACACAAAGGAGAAGGTGATGTGAAGATGAGCAGAGGGAGATTTGATGATGCTGGCTGTGAAGATTGGAGTGATGTTGCCACAAGCCAAGGAATGCTGGAAGCCATCAGAAACCCAAAGAGACAACGGTCGTATTCTCCCCTAGAGCCTCAGGAAGGAGCGAGGCCCTGCTGATGCCTTGATTTTGGCCCAGTGATATTGATTTCAGACCCCTGGACTCTGGAACTGTTGTGTTGTTGTTAGGTGTCATCGAGTCGGTTCTGACTCATAGCAACCCTAATTACAACAGAATAAAACACCCCCCCGATCCTGCACCATCCTCACAATCATTGTTATGCACAAGCCCATTGTTGCAGCCACTGTGTCAATCCATCTTGTTGAGAGTCTTCCTCTTTTTCGCTGACCCTCTACTTCACCAAGCATAATGTCCTTCTCCAGGGACTGGTCCCTCCTGATAACACGTCCAAAGTGTGTATGATGAAGTCTTGCCATTCTTGCTTCTAAGGAGCATTCTGGTTATAATTCTTCCAAGACAGGTTTGTTCATTCTTTCAGGCAGTCCATGGTGTATTCAATATTCTTCACCAACACCATAATTCAAAGGCATCAGTTCTTCTTCTGTCTTCTTTATTCATTGTCCAGCTTTCGCATGCATATGACGTGACTGAAAAAACCATGGCTTGGGTCAGCCACATCTTAGTCTTTAAAGTGACGTGTTTGCTTTTTAACACTTTAAAGAGGTCTTTCACAGCAGATTTGCCCAATGCAATGCATCGTTTGATTTCTTGACTGCTGCTTCTATGGGCGTTGATTGTGGATCCAAGTAAAATGAAATCCTTAACAACTTCAATCTTTTCTCCGTTCATTATGATGTTCCTTATTGGTTCAGCTATGAAGATTTTTGTTTTCTTTACGTTGAGGTGTAATTCATACCAAAGGCTGTAGTCTTTGATCTCCATCAGTAAATGCTTCAAGTCTTCTTCACTTTCAGCAAGCAAGATTCTGTCATCTGCATGTGGCAGGTTGTTAATGAGTCTTCCTCCAGTCCTGATGCTGTGTTCTTCTTCATACAGTTCAGCTTCTCGCATTATCTGCTCAGCATACAGATTGAATAAGTATGGTGAAAGGATACAACCCTGATGCACATCCTTCCTGAATTTAAACCTCGCAGTATCCCCTTGTTCTGTTCGAACGACTACATCTTGATCTATGTACAGGTTCCTTGTGAGCACAATTAAGTGTTCTGGAATTCCCATTCTTCACAATTTTACCCATAATTTGTTATGATCCACACAGTCGAATGCCTTAGCATAGTCAATAAAACACAGGTAACCATCCTTCTGGTATTCTCTGCTTTCAGCCAAGATCCATCTGACATCAGCAGTGATATCCGTTGTTCCACGTCCTTTTCTGCACCCGGCTGGAATTTCTGGCATTTCTCTGTCGTTGTACTGTTACAATAGCTTTTGAATGATGTTCAGCAAAATTTTACTTGTGTGTGATAGTAATGATATTGTTCGATAACTTCTGCAGTCTGCTTTATCACCTTTCTTTGGAATGGGCACAAATATGGATCTCTTCCTGTCAGTTGGCCAGGCAGCTGTCCTCCAAATTTCTTGGCAGAGATGAATGAGCACTTTCAGCACTACATCAGTTTGTTGAAACATCTCAATTGGTATTCCATCAATTCCTGGAGTCTTGTTTTTTGCCAATGCCTTCAGTGCAACTTGAACTTCTTCCTTCAGTACCATTGGTTCTTGATCATATGCTACCTCCTGAAATGGCTGAACATAGACCAATTCTTTTTGGTACAGTACACAGTACCAAAGTACAGTACTCTGTTTATTCTTTCCATCTTCTTTTTCTGCTTCCTGTGTCAGTTAATATTTCCCCCACAGAATCCTTCAATATTGCAACTCTAGGCTTGAATTTTTTCTTCATTTCTTTCAGCCTGAGAAATGCTGAACGTGTTCTTCCCTTGTGGTTTGCTAACTCCAGGTCTTTGCACATTTCGTTATAATAATTTACTTCGTCTTCTTGAGCCACCCTTTGAAATCTTCTGTTCAGCTCATTTACTTCATCATTTCTTCCTTTAACTTTAGCAACTCGATGTTCAAGAGCAAGTTTCAGAGTCTCTTCTGACATCCATTTTGGTCTTTTCTTTCTTTCTTGTCTTTGCAATGAAACCGGAACTGTGCAAGAGTAAATTTCTGATGTTTTAAGCCACAGAGTGTTTGGTAATTTGTTATAATACCTACAGGAAACTACTACAAGTTGCTCTGACTTCTGGCTCTGTTCCTCTCAGCTCTCAGGCTCCGTCCCAAATGTCCTACATCCCCTGTACACCTTCTTTTGGGCCTCGACAGCAACAATTGCCTGTGTTTCCCCTGCATTCCACCCTCACTCCCCACTGTACCTGGTGTGGGCTAGGCCCTGGGCTGATGAAGGAGTTGGCCCCAGGCCCTGACTCTCCAAGTCTGTGCAGTCCTGGATGCAGTGGGCAGTAGATGTCACCCACTCTCCCAGACAGGAGCAGAAATCCACCCAGGCTAATGTGCCCATGGAAGAGACAGTGGTCGTGATATTCCAGCCAGGACCTGGAGCCTAAGAACAGGAGGAGCAGCAGGCAATGCATTAGGAGCTGGGAATGGTCCAGACTCAAGACAGCTTCTCTCCTTCCACTCCTCAGCTTCCCCCCACCCTCCCCCTCCTTCTCTCCTCCCTCCCACCCTCCCATGCCATCTCCTGCTCTGTCCCTCTGTATGTTTGTGTGTGTGTGTGTGTATGAATGTCTCTCTCTAGGGGTGTTTTTCTCTGTATGTGTGTACACGCATATGTGTGTCTAGCTGTCTGTCTCTAAGGGTATTTCTCTCCCTCTGTGTGTGTGTGTGCGCGCGCGCGCGCGCGCGCGTGTAAATGCCTGTCTCTCCCTCTCTCTTTTGTTCCTCTCTCTCTCCTCCTCCCTCAATCTCTGTCTCTCTTTTCCACTCCCTCCCTCAGTCTCTCTCTGTTTCTGTCTATCTCTCTTTCTCTTCCCATGCAGCAGGAAACGAGGAATGAGGGGAGGTCAGCTCCAAACACTGTGGGAAATTCCAGGGATGAGAGCCCATGGAAGACACTTATCTCCCAGACATTTGTCCTGAAACCCTTAAGGAGAAAGAGAAACTTTCAGCAAAGCAAACTCAGTTTCAGTTTCGAAATGTCAAGAAAGCAGGGAGGAGCTGGCAGGACGGCTGGCTACTGAGCTTAAGGTACCCAGGGAGGAAGGAGCAGTGTGCTGCTATAGGGGAATCCCAGACCTCTCCGCACCCAAGAGAGGAGGATAAAGCCCCCTCTACCCCCACACTTTGCCTTCCCCTGTCTTCGCCCTTTTGCCCGAGGGAGAAAGGCTACAGCGTGCTCCTTTTTTTAAAAGGGTTGGGCAAAGCAGAGAGGATTGATTCCAAGAGGCATCCTGATCCTGCCGAGATGGAGCTGCCCCAGAACCTGTACGAGACCCCTGCGGACCGGCTGGACAACTTCGTGAGGCACAGCCTTCAGCCCCAGGGGGACTGGAAGGAGGAGGTTCAGGATGCCTGGCAGAGAATCGAACGGTTTCTGCGAGAGGAGTGCTTCCGCGATGAGCTGATTCTGGACCAAGAAGTCAGGGTGCTGAAGGTGGTGAAGGTGAGCACTTGGGGCTCTGGGGTTGGAATCCCAGCTCTGCCCCTTTGGGGCTGGGTGACCTTGGAAGTTGGGGTCACGTCATCTCTCTGAGCCTCAGTCTTCTCCTCTTAACCTGAAATTGTTATGAGCAATAAATGGGATAAAGAATGGAAACATGCTTTTAAATAGTAAGTTGTTCTACAAATGTGAAGGATAATGATGACTATCCTCATCTTCTTCATTATTATTACTATTATTATTTGGGATCCAGCTCTCTGAAAGCCAAGGAGTCAGGTGGACTAGGAATAGCAGATCTCTGCAAGATTTATGCTTTTTGTTTCTTGTTTAAGAAGTCCTAGTTTACCCTCTCCCCACCCCAGTCATAAGAATAACCTCGTATATTGTTGTTCTATAATGACACGTACTGGGTATGTTAGAAACTACCTAGCAATTATGTAATACCAGAGAGTACTTTATAGATTACATAGATGTATAGGGGCTGACCGTGGGATTCAATACCCATTTATAGCATGGCCTCTCTTGGGAAAGTGATCACTGTAATTCAACTTCTGACATATCTCTCTAAATCAAAAAGTGTCTTGACCACAAGATTAGATTTGGGAGAATGAAAAAACATCTAATAATAAGGTAAGTAGTAATGGCTGTAAGTAGGAGGAGGAGTAATGGCAGCCGAGGATAAGACTGCAAAGGAAGGACACACAGTCTTAAAGAGTCTCGAGAGGAGAAACCGAAGATCAGAGAGTTGTTATCAGCAAACTATCAGCTTCAAACAGAAATCCAGATATTCAAGTTCCTGTACCTGTCTAGAAGGATACAACTTTGCATGTCTGGGCTCTGACTCTTCCACACATCTGAGCATATAAAGTGTTTTCCCATAGGACCCCAACAATTTTTCTAACTGTGCTAGAGCTACATCAGCATCTTTGCCTTCTAGATCTAAACCCAAAAAAGGACATTCTGATCAGAACTACAGATTGTTGTTGTTGTTAAGTGCTGTCTAATCAGTTCCAACTCATAGCGACCCTGTGTGCAAGAGAATGAAACACTTGCTGGTCTGCACCATCCTCACAATCTCTGTTATGCTTGAGCCCATTGTTGCAGCCACTGTGTCAATCCATCTCATTGAAGGTCTTCCTGTTTTTCACTGACCTTCTATTTTACCAGCCAAGATGTCCTTCTCCAGGGACTGATCTCTCCTGATAACATGTCCAAAGTATGTGAGACAAAGTCTTGCCATTCTTGCTTCTAAGAAGCATTCTCGTTGTACTTCCTCCAAGACAGATTTGTTCATTCTTCCAGGCAGTCCATGGTGTATTCAATATTCTTCGCCAACACCACAATTTAAAGGCAGCAATTCTTCTTCAATCTTCCTTATTTTATCATCCAGCTTTCAAATGGATTTGAGGCAATTGAAAACACCATGGCTTGGGTCAGGCGCACGTTAGTCTTCAAGGTGACATCTTTGCTTTTTAACACTTTAAAGAGGTCTTTTACATCCGATTTGCCCAATGCAATGCATTGTTTGATTTCTTGACTGCTGCTTCCATGGGTGTTGATTGTGGATCCAAGTAAAATGAAATCCTTTACACCTTCAATATTTTCTCCATTTATCATGATGTTGCTTACTGGTCCAGTTATGGGGATTTTTGTTCTCTTTATGTTGAGGTGTAATCCATGCTGAAGGCTGTGGTCTTCGATCTTCATCAGTAAGTGCTTCAAGTCCTCTTCACTGTCAGCAAGCAAAATTGTGTCATCTGCATATTGCAGTTTCTTAATGAGTCTTCCTCCAATCCCGATGCCCTGTTTTCTTCATATAGTCCAGCTTCTTGGATCATTTGGTCAGCATACAGATTGAATAGGTGTGGTGAAAGGATACAACCCTGACACACACCTTTCCTGACTATAAACCACGCAGTATCCCGTTGTTCTGTTCGAACGACTGCCTGTTGATCTGTGTATAGGTTCTTCATGAGTACAATTAAGTGTTCTGGAATTCCCATTCTTTGCAATGTTATCCATAATTTGTTATGATCCACACAGTCGAATGCCTTTGCATAGTCAACAGAACACAGGTAAACATCTTTCTGATATTCTCCGCTTTCAGCCAGGATCCATCTGACATCAGTAATGCTGTCCCTTGCTCCACATCCTCTTCTGAATCCAGCTTGGATTTCTCGCAGTTCCCTGTCGATATACTGCTGCAGCCCCTTTTGAATGATCTTCAACAAAATTTTACTTGTGTGTGATATTAATGAAATTGTGCAATAATTTCTGCATTCGATTGGATCACATTTCTTGAGAATAGGCATAAATACAGATCTCTTCCAGTCGATTGGTCAGGTAGCTGTCTTCCAAATTTCTCAGCATAGATGAGTGAGCAATTTCAGCATTTCATCTGTTTGTTGAAACATGTCAATTGGTTTTCCGTCAGTTCCACCAAATCCTGGAACTACAAATAGGATGCACATTTTCTCAAGGATGGATTTGAAAGTGTTCAAATATTTTAACATACGTTCTAAATAAAGCTCTCCTATTGATTCACATGTGCTGTATTTCAGTAGAGGACATACTATGTATGCTGCTGCAAAATGGCAATATCTTGAAGTTTCCCATCTCACCCTAACAGGTATATGCATCAAGTATTTGTATAAGAAAAAATTAATTTTACCTTTCCTCTTGCTCTCTCAATAGACTCTATTTCCAGAAGTTGAAATACCCCTAGGTTAACTATCTCCAATTATTTTGAGCAGAAAGGAAAATGCCAAGAGCAGAGTGTTGATGGAGTTAAACCTTATTTGGACGAACATTGGCAAACAAGCAATTGCAATGAGGAAACAACTGCCTTAAGTTTCAATTTCTCTATCAGGAGGAGAAAGGTCCATTGCACATCTTGCACATACTTTAACATTTGTTTTCTCTGCTTTTCTTGGCTTGGAGCCCTGGTGACACACGGTTAAGAGCTCGGCTGCTAACCAAAAGGTCAGCAGTTTGAATCCACCAGCCGTTCCTTGGAAACTCTATGGGGCAGTTCTACTCTGTTCTATCAGGTCACTATGAGTCGGAATCGACTCGAAGGCAATCAGTTTGTTTCTTGACCTTGATAAGCACTGCATTTTCTTAGTTACATCTAGTTTCCCTGGGTTTAACCATCCAAATTGGGGTGAGAATGCCATGACATTTCTTGCTGGACTTAATCATGCTGCCGTCTGACACCCACATTCTTCCACATTCTCTTTCCTCTGGACATGAAATGCAATGCCTAAATTAAGGTTACCTAGGAATTAGTGGGAGCCCTGGTGGCACAGTGGTTAAGAGCTATGGCTGCTAACCAAGAGGTTGGCAGTTTGAATCCACCAGCTGTTCCTTGGAAACTCTGTAGGACAGTTCTACTCTGTCCTATTGTGTCACTATGAGTTGGAACTGACTCCATGGCACCTAACAACAACAACAGGAATTAGTAGCAGATCTGAAGTCAAAATTACTTTTTTTTTTTTTTTTGTCCTTCAGAAAATTTATCAGGTAACTCCTCCATTAACAGACTATTCGAATGCATATTTTATATACCTTAGCAGTATTTTTAAGCCTGTATAATCTTTTTTTTTAGTTGTGCATTAGGTGAAAGTTTACAGAGCAAATTAGTTTCCCATTCAGAAGTTTGTACATAAAGTGTCCAATAACATTGGTTTCATTTCCTACAATATGTCAGTACTCTCCCCATTTCCGTCCTAGGTTCCTGTTTCCTTTTGTCCTGATTTTCTACCCCTTCCTGCCTTCTCATCTTTGCTTTGGGGCAAATGTTGCCCTTTTGATCTCATATAATTGATTGTTCGAAGGAGCAGTTTCCTCTCCTATGTTATTGTTTATTTTAGGAGACTGTCTATGGTTTGGCTGAAAGGCAGTCTCTGGGAATGGCTTCACTTCCAGTTCAGAAGGGAGTCTTAGGGCCATAATCCTGGGGGTTCATAATTTTTTAATTATACGCCTGTTGTTTTTAGTTGCTATTGAGTTGATTCCAACTCATGGCGACCCATGTGTGTCAGAATTTAGTCAAAAAAATATGGAAAAATACAGAAACTTACAAAATGAATAACTCTACTATTCATAGATACACACTACTAACATTTTAGTGTACTATGATCACACTGGAGCCTTGGTGGCACAGTGGTTAAGAGGTCGGCTGCTAACCAAAAGGTCAGCAGTTCAAATCCACCAGCTGCTCCCTGGAAACCATATGGGGCAGTTCTACTCTGTCCTATAGGGTTACTATGAGTTGAATGAAATTGACTCAACAGGTTTGGGGTTTTTTTTGTTTTATGATCACATTTAAAATATTTTTAAATAACTAGAAAACATTTTATTTTATGTGTATTTATAAGTACGTTTATTTTAAAAGTAATTGCAAACCTCTGATGCAGGCAGAAATAGAGTAAGCCCCTTACAAACTATCTCACAGACTACAGCTAAAACTCCGGCAGAGGACAAAAAGCAAGAACTTGGGGGCTCTGAAAAGTAGATAGCATGCAGATGGAGAATGAAGTTGAAACTGTAACAAGGGTAATTACAATGGGATAAACTATTAATGCACAAAATAACATGGATAGATATTATGGGCATTATAGTGAACAGGGGGAAAAAAGCCAATTTCAAAAGGTCACATACTGTATGACTCCATTTATATAACATTCTCTAAATGACAAAATTATTGAGATGGAAAACGGATGAGTGGTTTCCAGGGTTTACGCATGGTGGCGGGGAGGGAGGGGAATGTGACTATGCAAGAGTAGCATGAGGGAGATCTCAGTCATGATGGAATAGTTCTGTATCTTGATTGCAGTGATGGTTACAGGAATCTATAAAGATGATAAAATGTCATAGAACTATACACCCACATGGTATCAATGCCAATTTCCTGGTTTTGATATTCTACTATATTTATGTAAGATGTAACCATTGGGGGGAACTGGATGAAGGGTACACCAGCCCTCTCGGGACTCTCTTTACAACCTCCTGTGAATCTATAATTATTTCAAAATAAATTTTTTTTTAAATTATACACACACATGTATACACACACATGTAATAGATGTACAAAATATATACAAAAAATGTGTTTGTCTAGGCCAGAGCCACTCAATAGAACTTTCTACAATGATGGAAACATTCTGTATCTGTGCTGTCCAATACGGTAGCCACTAGCCACATGTGGCTATTGAGCACTTGAAATGAGGCAAGTGTGACTGAGGAGCTGAATATTTTTTGTCATTTAACTTTAATAATTTAAATGGCCACATGTGGCTTTTGGCTACCATGTTGGATAAGTGTAGAACATCTGTGGAATGATGCTGGAAGCAGTTGGTAACTGTGGCTGCTTCTGGAGAAGGGGTTTAGAGCCTGGGGGTGGAATGGAGTTTTACATTTCATTTATATCCTTTGAATTGTTTAGAAAATGTTTATTTTCTCTAATCAATGAAAAGACATAGTAATACCCACAGCAAAAACCACTGTATATGATGGAAACCAAGGGCCCCTGTTGGAACCTGTGTAAACAGCCCAATTTGGATGTTTCTGACTCACCTCCAAACTCAGGCACCAGGCCTCAGTGGAGGTGAAGTTCAATATTATTGTCCCCACAGGGCGGCTCCTCAGGGAAGGGGACGACGTTGAACTACAGCTCCGATGTGGACATGGTCCTGTTCTTGAGCTGCTTCTCCAGCTTCCAAAACCAGGCCCAGCTCCGAAAAGACGTCATCACCCTCATCCAGGAGAAATTGGATCACTGTTGTAGGAGTTTGGCCTACCACATATCACTGGTCTCGCCCAGAGAGGGGGCCAGGGCCCCTCGCTCCCTGTCCTTGCAGGTCCAGTCCAAGAAGAGCAGTGAAGCCATTCGGGTGGATGTGCTCCCAGCTTTCGATGCTCTGGGTAAAGACAGAGATGGGTCGAATCCGGAGAAACCAGTCAAGGCCCCCTCACCAACCTGATCTTGGGGGAGGTTTGGCAAAGTAGAAACCAATGAGGAAAGATTGCAGTTTGTTCTTTTTGGAAAGGATAGGATTGGAGCTATACCTGAAGATTAAATCCTCCCGTAAATACATGTGTTGCCATGTCCAATTGTTTCATGGGGAAAGAGGTCTTCTCCCAAATAATGGATTCCCACTCAACCCAAGGAGAAGATTCCTGCCTGACCACATAGGAAGGAATATGGAGTCAGACAGAACTAGATTGGAATCATTTTTTAAAACAGGGCTCTTTATATTTTCAAATTTTGACTCCAAGACTTACCAGTTGTATGACTTTAGGCAAGCTATTTAACTCCTCCAAGACTCAGTTACTAACCTGTTAAATGAGATAATAATATCAAGTTGAACCCTAGCATATTTGACCATGTTGGACCTATAAAAATGCTAATTTCCTATGGTTCCACTTAATTTTACCTACTTCATGGAGCTGGTCTGAGGATTCCACGAGCTTAGCCCAGTGCCCAGCACATGTTAAGTCTGTGGTCAATGTGAGTTATTTAAAATCTATATGACTGTTGGGTATGCTGCCAAAACATCTAGGTCCCTAGGTGGTGCAAGCATTTTCACTTGACTATTAACCTAAAAGCTGGTGGTTCAAACCCACCAAGTGGCACCATGGAAGAAAGCCTAGAGTTCAGCTTCCATAGATTACAGCCAAGAAAACCCTATGGAGTAGTTCTACTCTGTTACACACGGGGTCACCATGAGTCAGAATTGACTCAATAGCAACAGATTTGGGTTTTTGTTTGTTTGTTTTTATTTACCAAACTATCTAGACCTCCACTTACGTAGTTGTAAATTAAAAAGAATAATATTGCTGTAGTGAGGATTGCAGGAGATGACTTACGCATGCTCTATGTGCAGTACTCCTTTTCCTATCTTCCTCATCTCAAAGGGTAGATTTTCCTAACTAGCTACTTTTCTTCTCCCAGGACCCTTTTGCCCAGACACTAAACCATCGCCGGAAATCTATGAAGACTTAATAACCAGTGCTGGCCAACCTGGGGAGTTTTCATCAAGCTTCACAGAGCTACAGAGGCACTTTGTGAAAAGCTGCCCTACTAAGCTGAAGAGCCTCCTGCGCCTGGTGAAGCACTGGTACCTGCAGGTGAGGGAGTGGGGCTGGGCTGGGAGGTGCACAGGCAGGGAGAGGGTGGGTGCACCACAGTATATTTTTAGGAATAAAAAAATGGAAACAACCCAACTGTCCAACCATAGGGGGTAGGTTAAATAGCGTAGAAATAGTATAATTGGGAGCTACTTATACACAGAGCACTGGGAACTGTGAGGGATAGCTATTATTTGTCTCAGTTTGCTACTGCTGCCATAATAGAAGTACCATTAGTGGTTGGCTTTAAAGACAATAAATTTATTTTCTCACAGTTCTGAAGGCTAAAAGTCCAAATCAGGGTCTTGGTCCTGTCCACTCTTCCTATTAGCCTCTTTCCTAGTGTTTGGTGACTGTCATCAATCTTTGGTGTTCCTTTGCTTGTAGACAGGTCCTCACATGACATCTGTCTTCCCCCTGTGAGTGTCTCTGTGTCTATTCTTCCTTTTTGATAGCTCAGAAGTGATTAGGTTTAGGACCCACCCTACTCTGGTATGACCTCATTAACATAACAAAATAAAATCCCTATTTACAAACCAAATCTGTTGCCATTGAGTCAATTCTGACTCATAGTGACCCTACAGGACAGAGTAGAACTGCCCCATAGGGTTTTCAAGGAGTGGCTGGTAGATTCGAACTGCCAACCTTTTGGTTAGCGGCCGGAGCTCCATTTACAAACAGGGTCATATTTAAGGGTACACGGGTTAGGCTTTTTAACACATATTTTTGGGGGATACAATTCAATCCATAATATAACTGTCATCGTTTGTTGTTATAGTCTGTTATCTTCTGAGGGGCAGGGCCCACATAAAATTTCATGAGTGTACATGATGGAAAATAAAGTTGATAAAGTATTACTGAGACCTGGAAACAGTGAACTAGAAATTCCCAGGCAGCAATTTCTCTCTCTCTCTCTCCCTCTCTCTCTGTCTCTGTCTCTCTCTCGCTCTCTTTCTTTCAACAGTTCTTAAAACCTAAATATCGAAAAGTACCATTGCCTTCAAAATATGCGCTGGAGCTACTGACCATCTACGCCTGGGAAATGGGTACAGAGAAAAGTGTGAACTTCCACATGGATGAAGGGTTTGTGGCTGTGATGAAACTCCTCAGAGATCATGAAGACATTTGTATATACTGGACCAAGTACTATGATTTCCAAAATGAGGTTGTCAGAAACTGTATCAAACAAAAGTTGAAGGAATACAGGTGAGTGTGTTAGTTGTGTTCATTTCAACTACAAGGGGCAGAAAACTCAACTCAAACAGTTCTAAAAATAAAAAGAATTTATTGGCCTTGTTACTGAAAATTCCAAAGATAACTGAAGCTTCAGATATGGTGTGATCGAGGTGGTCACTATGTCTTCAGAGTACCAAGATGGAATTGCTCAGCTCAGCCATTCCCAGGCTTTCAGCTTTGACTTCAGGCTAATTCCTTCATGGCTGTGTGAGGTCCAGGCTTTCCATCTGGATATGAACCTTCCAATATACCTTTGCCCCAGCATTACAAGCAAAAGTTCTGAGATAAGCCTTGACTGGGCCTGCTTTGGTTACATCCCTAATCTTGAACCAAGAGGTTCAGCATGCAGGGAGCTCACCCTGCACAAGGCAGGCACCCAATGCCTCTGAGGTCCAAAGGCCAGAACCATGAATGTGGCCCAGACCTGCCCCTTCTCTCTCCCAGACCTGTCATCCTGGACCCAGCTGACCCAACCAATAATCTGGGAAAGGGGAAGAGGTGGGACTTGGTGGCCAAAGAAGCTGCTTACTGCCTACGGCAGCCCTGCTGCAACACTGAAGACCCCAGCCAGGGCTGGCACATACAGGTATGACCCCACCCCAAAGTTGTGACTCAATGGTCTCTTCACTTCAGCTCCCCATGAATCTCCCAATACTCCTGCCACAGCACTCACAACTTCCCCACACAGGCAACACTTCCCCTAAAGATGTCCCAGTCAACCAGGTGTGCATTTCCTCCACTTATCCTGAAAATGCCTGGGTCTCAATTCTTTCCCCTGGAAAATGGGCAGAACAATTCTTCTGCTCAGTAGTCAATTGAGAGATGCAGCCAAATAATTTGCTCCCATACGTACATCCTGTGAGAGAATGCTTCCCCTATTATGGATTGTCAGAACCTTAACATCTTGCAATTAAAACAAGAGATTTAATAGATATATCCAAAAATGATACAGTGATAGCACAGGGTTCCCCTGTAGACAACAACCCAGCTGTGTTGCCTCCTTATGGATGGACCACAGCCATCCTAGGTCTGAATGTTACATAGGAATCTGGGTTCATAGACCAGGACTCTGCTTATGACCTCACTGAGAGACCTAATTTTCCCAACCTGCTACTCCCACAGTGAGCTTGTCACCAGGGCTTGCATTTCAGATCCTGCAGGGAAATTCTGAGCCTGGCTGCAAAGGCAACCTTGCAGCACCTGATGTACTTCTGACCAGAGCCCAAAGCAGCAGAGGGGCCCACTGCCTAGCCATGTCCCATTAGCTGTGAATGTCCAGCTGACCAAGGGGCTCTGGGCAGTAAGATTCACAGAACAGGCCAATACTTCCAACTCCTGCTGAGTCCCCTCCCCATAAGCCTTATTATTATTATTATTACAATTATTTTGCATTTTGTGGAAAGATAACACATGTTCATAGCATTAAAAAAATCAACTGCTAAAAGACACAAAATTAATGGTAACTTGTCTTTTCATCTCAACCCCCAGACTCTCAGTTCTACCACCTCTCAGACCTCCATAGATCAATTTTTTCCATCTCCTTCCATGGATACGCCATCCACATACAACCTCTTGCCCTTGTCTGTGCATCCTGTTTTTTGCACATTTTTACTTCTTTTACTTAAATCATTAAGCTATTTGGTAACTAATTTAAATTATCTTAGAGACAATTCCATATCCAGACACGTAGACCTAGCAGGTGTAACCATAAAATATAAAGTTCAAACCAGAATACTTTTGAGAGTGAAGGGGGTGATGTTAAAAGCCAGGACAATAGACATGAATCAAGACTGCCCTAAACAAATGGGAACATACAGTTATCCTCAATCTAATCAGTCTTTTTAACAGCTGTATCATTATCCACTGCATGAAAGTACCTTAATTTATATAACCAGTGCCCTACTGACAGATTTTTAGGATGCTTTCAGACTTTGGCTATTGCAATGGATATCTTTGAATACATTATAGATGTCTTTGCACACTGTGATCAGTGCCTCACATATGTGAAATCATTTATTCTCACAACAGCTGGATGGTGCTGTGAGTACTAATATTATCCTCATGGGACAGGGAGGACTCTGAATATCTCCTAATATGAGGAGTGGTCATTTGGAGAACTATTGCCAGTTGTTACTGTGATGGGGTGAGTTGGAGGACAGATGATGACCCCATGGTCCTATAAGCCTCTGACAACAAATGTCCCACTTTGCCTGGGACATTACCAGTTTATGACTGTTGTCTCACATAATTATTGATAGCACCTCCTTTTACTTTTAAAAGTGTCTTGGTAGGACAGTAAATTACATGGTCAGTTTCCAGAACAAGGGGCTTTGGAGATAACAGACAGCCATGACCACCCAGAGACCCTCACCTGCCCCTGTCTCTCTTTCAGCGAGCAAGAGATGTCCAGGTGACAGTGAGAAAGAGTGGGAAGGAGGCCTGGACACTCTCAGTGAACCCCTACAGCCCCATTTGGAAGATGAAAAAAGAGATTAAGAACATGTGTGCCCTCTATGGGCACCAGCGTCTCTCCTTCCAGGAGCCGGATGGGGAGCGGCAACCGCTCAGCAGCCAGAAGACCCTTGCTGATTATGGTATCTTCTCTAAGGTGAGCATCCGGGTGCTGGAAATCTTCCCCCCTGAGATCCAGGTCTTCGTGAAGGAATCTAGTGGCCAGAACAAGCCTTATGCCATCAACCCTGATGACTCTATCTGGGACTTGAAAGAGAAGATTGAGGTAGCTGGAGGCCCTTACATGAAGGATCAGATGATACTAAAGTTCCAGGGTCGGAACCTGCATAATCGTCTCAGCCTCAGAGACCTGCAGATCAAAGACTGTGACACCATCACGCTCATTAGGAGAAGCTGACAAGTGCTTGCAAGTCCCCAGGGGTGGCCATGACATGGTTGCCCATGATCTAGACTCCTAATGATCTTGTCTCCTCATCCCACCCCTTTCTACCCTGACCATTGTGATCTTTTGAAGCATAAATATGAATGTACCCCTCCCCAGTTTAAAATCCTTCAATGGCTCCCCATTACCTACAGAATAAAGTTCAAGTTCCTTTACTTGGCGTTCAGGGTCCTTGACGATCTAGCCCTTGCTTATATCTCTATAGCCCCCCATACTCTCAAAACACATCCTACGCTCCAGCCATGCCAAAACACTTGCAATTCCATGAACACAGAATGCTGGTTCACAGCTCTACGACTTTGAGTCAACTCTCCTTTACTCCCACGATTTCGTCTCTCAGCACTCGAACCTCTAAGTCAGAGGTTATGTAATCCCCTCAATATTATCGTTCATGTCAAATAACTTTACCCTTTTGGCCACAGCTGATAGGACCAGGGATGTCCACCCGACTCAGGATAGAATTGATCCATTGACTGGGCGAAGCCAACTCTGTCTTGAGTTCTAGGGATTGGGAACTATTATTTCTGGAGTATTTACTGCGTTTCAGGCATAGTACAGAGCCGTTGGCAAGCATTACATTCTCACAACAAGCTTAGATTGATACCATTGCCCCTATTTTACAGATGAAGAAACAGAGGCTCAGACAGGTTAAAGGTCTTGGTCAAAGTCACACAGCCAGCAAGTAGCAGAGCTGAGACTCAAGATGGTGTACTTCTGACCAGATCCAGCGACTTTAATCAGTAGGTGACGCAGCCTCCCTTAGTGGCCCACAGCTCTCCCTTGCCTACTCCAGTACTCTACACCCTAGCACTCAACTCTACACTGAATAGCATGCAATGCCCCAAATGTATCATAGTTTCTTGCATCTGAGCCCTTGCGTGTGTTGTTCCTTCTGCCTCTATCATGCCCTTCCTAGATCTGCCTTTTCCTAGTAGTGGGTCCTTGGGCCAGTTACTCAGTCTCACTGACCTCAACTTCCTCATGTACAGAACAGGAAACACATTGATTGTAATACTTACTTCACAAGGTCATTGTGAAGATCAGATGGCTGTGAAGGCATTTTATAAAATGTAAAGTCCTGTACCAGCATGAAATAAAGTGGTACAAAACCATGACACCCGGGGGCTAATATAGGAAGGGGACTTAAAAGATAGAAACAGCTGCTGAGTTGAACTGGTAGATGCAGTTTTGTTCTAATTTCTAGTGTGACAGATAGGCTCCAGAAAAGCACAGATGAACAAGATAGAGCGAAATTGTGATCATGGGTATGAAAGAAGCAAATTGGGAAGGAGAGAGCGGAAGGGGGTTGGATCATCTGAATCCTAGAAAAAGGAAAGAGCTTGACATGTACAAGAACTGACAGAATAGGTTTCAGGGAGGGGGCAAGAGCAGAGACCCACTTTAGAAAGCTGCTGTCGTTGTCCAAGCAAGGAGGCGATGATGGTTTGGGCTAGGGGTAGGAGTGAGGGTGGAAAGAACTGGATGGATTCAAGGCCCACCAAGGCTTCCTGGTGAATAGAATATGGGATGTGAGACTTTAGACTGGATGTAGCTTTCTTCCATGGTGTCCCAGATATTACAAGGAGAAAACTAAGATCTGCAAGCCCAACTAACCTCTGTCTTGCCTGAACACAAGGAGATAAATTATGATGATGATCAGGTAAGGGATAGTTTGTCTACCTTTAAACAATGGATGTTCACAGCTCTGTGGACTTCTGGGGGCTTCTGGGAAATATGCTAATATAAGGTTACATGAGCCCAGCATCACTGGAGGATACCAGGAGGAAACCAGTGAATTTGATCGAACTCCAGCAAGAGATTCAGAGAACGAAAACATAGAGTTTCAAAAAAAAAAGACCTTGAACTACTGACCCTTCCATTTCTCCTCCACCCTGAATTCACTTCCTTTTCTATCCAGAACACAAGGTCAAGCCTGCCAGTAACTGTTTGTTCACTGCCTTCAACTTTCCTGACCATTGTCCTTACAGTCCATTCAATCTTGGAAGATCAGGGATCTTTTGGGTTGCAAGTAAAAGAGATCCAATTAAATTAGTTTAAGCAAATATAAGTAGAACATAATGGCCCATAGCCCATCTGTCAGTTTGTCATACCATAGTGGCTTGTGTGTTGCTATGATGCTGGAAGCTATGCCACCTGTATCGCAAATATCAGCAGGATCACCCATGGTGGACAGGTTTCAGTGATTAGGAAAAAAAGACTAAGAAAAAAGGCCTGGTCATCTATTTCCAAAAATTAGCCAGTGAAAACCCTACAGATCACAATAGAATATTGTCCAACATAGCACTAGAAGATGAGCCTCCTAGGTTGGAAGAAACTACACAATAGTGGCAACAAGGGACTCAAACATACCAATGATCCTGAAAATGGTGCAGGACCAGGAAATGTTTTGTTTTGTTATAAATAAGGTCACCATGAGTTGGAGCCAACAACAACAACGATGACTCATAAGAGTCCAGGAGTATCTAACTTCAGGCACAGCTGGATCAAAGAGCTCAAATGATGCCAGAGAGTGGGTCAGCTAAAACACCCATTTATTTACTCATGGCTCTGTGGGTTGGCTGAGCAGTTTTTCTGGTCTGAGCTGGCTCACCTGAAGCTGAAGGACTATAGCAACCTAACTCACGTGCCTGGCAATTGGCCAGATATCAGCTGGAAAAACAGGAATGCCTTGACCATGTGTTTCTCTTTTTAAGCCTCTGCATACATCATGTTTGCTAATGTACCATTGGTCAGAACAAGGCACATGGTCAAGCCCTGATCAAGGGATAGAAAACACGTACCACTTCTTTTATTGTTGTTGCTGTTGAGAATATCTACAGCAGAACTTACATCAATTCATCAATTTCTCCATGGACAGTTCAGTGACATTGATTACATTCTTCAAGTTGTACAACCATTCTCACCCTTCTTTTCCAAATTGTTCCTCCCCTATTAACAAACTCACTGCCCCCTAAGTTTCCTATCTAATCTTTTGAGTTGCTATTGTCAACTTGATCTTAAAAGAGCACAATGCTCAAGGCAGACATCCTTTACTAATTAAACTACGGTGGTTTTAAGAAGACTTCAGGAGATATTTTTGGTTTATGGTTTGAAGATTATCTCAGGGCAATAGTTTCAGAGGTTCATCTAGCCTCCATAGCTTCAGCAATTCTGAATTCCATAAGAATTTGAAATTCTATTCTGCATTTTCCTCCCTTTTGATCAGGATTTTTCTATAGAATCTTTGATCAAAATGTTCAGTAGTGGTAACTCGGCACCAATTCTTCTGGTCTCATGACAAAAGAGGCAGTTGTTCATGGAGGCAATTAGCCTCACATTCCATTTTCTCCTCCTATTCCTGACCCTCCTGACCCTCCTGTTGCTCCAGGTGAATACAGACCAATTGTTATAACTTGGTACACACCACCTACTGATAGAAGAAACTGCAAATTCACATTGCAAAGGGGTGTGCGGAGAGGGATGGGAAGAACTAGAGATCGTTGCTTTCGATTTTCTCAGATAATCTCTCTCCCCGTGGCAGGGGAAATGGCCCTACTTCCTACCAGGGCCGTCTCAGGTAGGCCTTTTCTAACAGCCATATTTAAGTGTGAACACCTAACACCATGCATACCCTCACACGTACACACCACATACATGGTACTTCTTAACTCTTTTTCCTGCTTTCTTTTTCTCCATAGTACTTTTCACCATCATATTTACGACAGTTTTACTTGTTTATCCTATTTATTGTCTGTCTCCACCGCTAGAACATAAACACTCTGCAGGTAGACATTTTTGTCTGTCTTGTTTATTACTATATCATCAGCAACTGCCTCGCACGTAGTAGGACTTCAATAAATATTTGTTGAATGAATGAATGGCACTCTAAGATCTGACCCCTGCCCACCTGCCCAGATGCATCTCTCACCTCTCCCCTCCTCACCCTCCATGATCAAGTCACGTTTGACAAATGAGTCCCTAGCACTCACCCAGATCGCTCACACTTCTAGGTCTTTACCCAGCTGTGCCCTCTCCTCCTGGCCAGGTCCCTATTCTTAAGACTTATCTCAAGTAGGTGTCCACTGACAACACATGTGACTCAAAAGAAACTCTTCCATCCAGCTTTCCACCAGGCTTCCATGCCCTTTGTTCTACCCAAGCACACATCACCCTGGGCTCTCAGAGTCTCATTTCTTATCTCTCTCCCCTTCTGTTTTGGGAGTTCCTTGAGGCAAGAACCACGTCTTATTTTATCTTCCTAGCAGTGCCTGGCACCCAGCAGGCACTCAATATATGTTCAGTGAATGAATAATAATGCTTACACTTAGTGTGTGTTTACTCTGCTCAGTGTTCTGCAGGCATTATCATGCTTAATCTGCACAACAACCCTAAAGGGTGGATATTATTATTAAGCACATTTTATGGATAAAGACCATGAAGGTCGGAGAGGTTAAGAGTCTGGTAAAAAATTCCTGAGGCCAGCTCTTCAAACAAAGATTAGACTGTACTATGGAACATAAAATGATACTCTTGAAGAGTGTGCTTCTTAGCTCTAAGTAGGTATATGAGACTAAATGGGCAGCTCCTGTCCGGAGGTGAGATGAGAAAGCAGAGAGGGTCAGGAGCTGGTTGAATGGACACAGGAAATCAAGGGTGGAAAGGAGGAATGTGCTATCACCGTATAGGGAGAGCGATTAGAGTCATATAACAGTGTATGTATAAATTTTTGTGTGAGAGACTAACTTGAATTGTAAACTTTCACTTAAAGTACAACAATAAACAAAAAAGAGTCTGGTAAAAAAATACTCAAAACCATAAATGCAACAGATACTTGTACACCAGTGTTCATTGGAGCACTACTCACAATGGCCAAAAGTGGAAACAGCCTAAATGTCCATCACGAGATGAATGGATAAACAAAACATAAGACATACATATGATGGAGTAATACTCAGCCATAAAAAGAAATGAAGTCCTGCTACATGCTACAACATGGGTGAACCTTGAAAATATCATGCTGAGTGAAATAAATCAGTCACAAAAGAACAAATATTGTACGATCCCACTTATATGAAATATCTAGAATAGGCAAGTGTGTAGAAATCAAAGTTTATCAGTGGTTACCAGGGGTGGGCAGGAGGGAGGGGGAAAGGAGAACTCAATGCTTAGGGAGGGGACACTAAGCTTCTGTTAAGGGTGATGGTATAATTTGGGTACAGATAAGAGTCATGGTTGAGGAACATGACAAATATAATTAATGTCCTTGAACTGTACATGTGAGGATTGCTGAAATGTCAGATGTTTTGTTATACATATATTTACCACAAAAAAGGTTAAATTGACAAACATTTTGTTATGTATGTTTTACCACAACAAAAATTTTAAAATAGTAATTAAAAAATGATGCCATGGAAGAACATTTATTGACGTGGAAAGATACTCAGTTTATGTTGACAAATAAAAATCAGGATATAAAATAGTAAAAAATAAAAAAGAGAGAGAGTCTGGTAAAGGGCAGACTGGAATTCCAAGTCTGAGCTGTCTGATTTTGGATTTCTCACTTCTTACACCCACCCTGAGCAAGTCCCTTCTCTTTATGAGTTTCATTTTCCTTATTTCAAGATAAGGTGGTTGGATTACCATTCAACTCTAACCTACCGGCAAAATTGCCTCCTCAGTGATCAAACTCAAGCCAATTTCAGTTTCCAAACGTCATAAAACCGAAACTAGGAAAAGTTGAGAATTGAAACCAATGGCAGGCAGGTTGGCTGGAAGCCAGGCCCTTTAAGGTGGCCCCAGGCTTCCAGCCTCAGCCCAGTGCCCCTCAACATCACTGCAGTGAGCAGGGTCCTAGGAGGGGAACCCCAGGTCAGGCCAGTCATTCCCAGTTTCCTCTCTGTCCCGGTCCTTTACCCCACACAGTGTTGGAGATCAGCTGAAGAGGGGCCCCCTTAACAAAGTGGGTGTGTGCCCAGAGCTGACAGGTGCCAGAGTGGCTATATCTGTCCAGCAGTGGTTCTCTGGAGCAGAGATGGCGCTGGCCCAGGAGCTGTATGACACCCCTGCCTGTAGGCTAGACTCCTTCGTGGCTCAGTGGCTGCAGCCCCGCCGGGAATGGAAGGAAGAGGTGATGGGGGCAGTGCGAACCGTGGAGAAGTTCCTGAGGGAGGAGCACTTCCAGGGCGACGGGCTGGACCAGGAGGTGCGGGTGCTGAAGGTGCTCAAGGTGAGACTTTTCCATCCCCTAACGCAGGGCAAAACTTAGCATAAGGGGCTGCATCCCTGATGATGCTGGGGACCCTTTGCCCAGTCATCCCTAGCCCATACTGCTAACATCTCAGGACACCTCATTAACTGCCTGAACCCCCACCCAACACTGCAACCTTGAGCAGAAAGAGTCTACTCAGAAAGCTAATAATAATAGCTCACATTTTGAGGTTCTCTTCGCATATATGGTCTCCAATTCTTGCACCCTGTGAGGAGGGTACTGTTTTTTCCCCATTTTACAGATGAGCAAAGTAGAGGCTAGGAGACTTAAGATTCATAACAACCAAATGCAATGTAATGTCTTTGATTAGATTCTGGTTTGAATAATTCATCTGTAAAATACAATTTGGGGACAATTGGAAAAATTCTAATATGGCCTGGGTATTAGATAATATAAGGGAATCATTGGTGGTACAGTGGTTAAGAGTTCAGCTCCTAACCAAAAGGTGGGCAGTTAGAATCCACCAGCTGCTCCTTGGAAATCCTATAGGGTAGCTCTACTCTGTCCCATAAGGTCACTGTGAGTTGGAATCGACTTGACCACAACGGGTTTGGTTTTGGTTCAATAGCAGTTTTGTGGTTATGGGGAGAATGTTCTCTCTCTCTCTCCTTTTTTTACATAAATGCTAAAGTATTTAGGGATAAAGTGTCTTGATGTCTGTGATTAAAACGGTTTAGATGAAACAAATGTGTCAAGGAGTTTAGCCTTGTTGATTCTATCTGGTTGGGTACATGAGTATTCTTTGTATTTTCTCTTTTTCTGTGTGTTTTCAAATTTTGATAATAACATTTTTTTATTGGAGGCTCAGAGAGGTGAGGTGACTTGCCCAAGGTCACACAGCTAGTGTTGGAGCTGGGGTTTGAGCCACGGTCTACTTGACTCCACAGCCAGAGCTCTGGGCTACCCCACTGAGAGGTTTCTTCAAACTTTTCCCGTAGCTGGCTCATGCTACCTCCTGTCCTAGCTAGGATCAAAATTCAAGAGGGTCAGAGTTAGAAAGGCCCTGGATAATCAGACAGTCTCAGTCAATCCCTCAATTAACCATTAAGGAAACTGAGGCACAGAGAGGGTGAGAGACATCCTCTGGTCACACAGCAAATTGGTGGCAGAGGCAAGACTAGAACTGGTACTACTGACTCCCAGCCCAGTGCTCTAGTTCTCTCTTCAGGGGCAGCCACTCCAGGGAAGGATTTAGAAGCCTCAGGTCCCCACCATTTCTTTTCACCCTTTCCCACTATGGTTTAGAGACGAGAAACCAGAAGTTTTGATATCAGAAGGACCTAGGTTTTACTCTTGACTTCTTCACTTATCAGGTCTGTGACACTGGATTTACCATCTTATCTCTCAAATCCTCAGTTTTGTCATCTGTAATTGGGGCATCATCTCCGTATCTCCTTCAAATGAGGAAATGCAGGTTAAATGATTAGTGTACATGGCAAATGCTCAAAAACAGAAGCATTGTTCTAATTCTTGCCCAGACTTTCTTCTGGGACTGGGGCACCCATCTGACTCACACAGACCCTCCCGTATCCTCGCTCACAACCCCGAGAATGAAGTGGATGGAATGGGGGAAGGCTGGAGAGAGAAAGCTGTTACAAACAGAATGAGCTTTAATGGCAGGAAGTGGTATTTACCCAGCCCTCAAATCCTGCTCACAGACCATAGCTACTGTCTTAGGCTGGGTTCTCTAGAGAAGCAAAACCAGTGAAGTGAATGTATATATATACATATACACACACACATAGACATATACAGAGAGAGAGAGATTTATCTCAAGGAAATGGCTCACGTGGGTGTAGAGGCTGGCATGTCCCAAGTCCGTGAGTCAGGCATCAGCCTGAAAGCTTCTCCTGACTCATGTCGCTTCAGAGGCTGACCAACCCAAGATGGGCAGGTCAGACAGCAGGCTGCTGGTTCACAAGAGGCCAACAAATCACCAGATCAGCAAGCAATACAGCAGGCCACTGGCTCAAGTCCCAAGAACTGGAGGTCAGATAATGACAAACCAGATGCAGGATGCAGAGCGAGCAAAAGCCAGAGAGCTTTGCCAGAACTGCCATATACGTTGGATGCAGGCCACGTCCCCGAGGAAATGCCCCTTACATCTGATTGGATGATCACATCATGGAGGTGGTTTCTTTATCACAAAATAGAGGATAACTACATCAGTACATAACTGCCAAATTACATCATTGCATAACTGCCAAATCACTGAGAATCATGGCCCAGCCAAGCTGACACACAACCTTAACCATCACGGTCACTTCTCCCCTGGAGACCGCTAAGTGATAGAGGTACCCAAAGAGCAATGGCCAATAATGATGAATCCTTTATGGAGTCTAAGCCCCAGCACAGAAAGTCTGGTGAGCTTGGTTGGTCCACATGAGTGAATGTTGCCCTTGAATGAGTTGGGCTTAAGTAGGTTTGAACCAAGGTCCTGGGCTGGTGCAAACAGTTTTCACCCAACTACTGATCAAATAAGAAGGTATGGTGGCACAGTGATTAAGCACTCAGCTACTAACAGATAGATCAGTGGATTAAACCCATCAGCCACTGTGCAGGAGAAAGATGTGGCTGTCTGCTTTCCTTAAAGATTTACAGCCTTGGAAACCCTATGGGGCAGTTCTACTCTGTCCTATAGGGTCGCTATGAGCTGGAATCGACTCAACTGCAATGGGTTTGTATTTTGGTGGGTGGTTTACTTACCAAATGGTTGGCAGTTCAAACCCACCTAGCAGGTCTGTGGAAGAAAGACCTGGCGATCTGCTTCCAGAAAAAGATCACAGCCAAGAAAACCCTATGGAGCAGTTCTCTCTGTAACACATAGTTGCTGTGAGTTAGAATCAACTCAATGGCAACGAAGCAAGCCATGAAGCTTGTTCCAGCTTGTTCTTTCCTCTCTGCCTGGATCTTTCCACAGAAAGGATAGTCTATATGCAATTTTCAAGGCGATATGCTCTTCCCAACCCTTTCACATGGGGCAGAAATGCTGAGTGGAGAAAGAATGGAAAAGGAAGGGGAAAAAAGATGACAGACTCCTTTCAGGATTGGGGCCTGGATGTCAGACTGGGTCACAGGGAAAAATGAGGTGGAAGAGCCACATTCTATGTTCAGACTCAATCTGAGTCTGCTGCCTCCTGGCTATGAGACTTTGACACGTTGATTAACCTCGTGATGCCTCAGTTTTCTCATCTGTAAGCTGGATGGTGGTCCAAATGGTTAAGACTTGGCTGCTAACCAAAAGGTTGTTGATTTGAGTCCACCCAGAAGCACCTCGGAAGAAAAGCCTGGTGCTCTATTTCCAAAAGATCACAGCTGTTGAAAATCCTATAGAGCACAACTGTACTCTGACACACATGAGGTTGCCATGAGTCAAACGCAACTGGTAAATCAGAGATAATTATGATAGTAATATGTGTAAAGGGCTTCAGCGGTGCCTGATGCAGAGAGTATGCGACACAAGAGAGCTGGATTATTAAAGTCCAGTGACTACTGATTCCACCCACCAGAAAAGATGGCCAACCACAGTCCTGAGGTCTGATGCATCCTTAGCTTTCCCATCTTCGAGCAAGGGAGGAGGAGGCAAAGAGTTGTGGGGCTTTGTATCCTGGAGGCAACAGGGGCTGGAGACCAAGCCTAGAATCTCAAAACATCAAAAAGATCCCTTCAAAATCATCCAGCTCAGGCTCTTTCCATTACAGATGGGGAAACTGAGACCCAGGCAGTGGAAGGGATTGTCCACAGATGAAGTTGGTGGCAAAGGCTAGCAGAGGAAGAGCAAAAGAGGCTAGAGGAGAAAGAGAAATATATTGCTGACTTTCTGTGTGCCACTTGGCACACTGTGTCTCATCTAATCCTCCCATAACCCAATGACTCATGTTCTACCATTACTTTCATTTTATAGATAGGAGACTTAGCACTCAGGATGATCACACAGCTAAGAAACAGAGGCAGGAGTAAGTCAGAGTCAGGCTGCCCCGTTCCACAGTCCTTGCCTCTCATCTACCAGGTAATCCTGCTTCCCTTTTTTTAATGTCATGTAATTACCCAAATAAACCAAACCAAACCCACTGCTGTCAAGTTAATTCCGACTCATAGTGACCCTGTAGGACAGAGTAGGCTGGTGGGTTCAAACCACAAACCTTTTGGTTAGCAGCTGATCTCTTTAACCACTGCACCACCAGGGCTCCCTGTGGAATTACCCAGACGCCTCAAAATCCTCCCAACAACACTATAGAACAGACATTACTATTCTCACTTTGCCCATGAGAAGACTGAGGCTCAGAAGCAGTGCCGGGTAGTCATTCAGAGATGTGGACTCTGGAGACAGGCTGACTGTGTCAAACCCAGGTACTATGTGACCATGGGCAAGCGATGTAGTCTCTTGGTATCTCACCTGTAAAGTGGGGATATTATTCCTACCCAAGTATCCATCAGGGTGGTGGTGAGCATAAAACGGGATGTTGTTGGTGTTATTAGCTGCCGTCGAGTCGATTCCAACTCATGGCAACCTCACGTGTGCAGAGTAGAACTGCTCCATAGAGTTTTCAAGGCTGTGACCTCTCAGAAGCAGATTGCCAGGTCTGTCTTCCGAGGTGCGTCTGGGTGATTTCAAACTGCCGACCATTCAGCTAGTAGTCAAGCGCTTAACCGTTTGTGCCACCCAGGCGCTCTAAAATGGGACATTATCTGTAAAGCGGGTAAGAGATAGCCTGGCTATGGAAGTGGCCACAGGGTGACAGGCTCTTGTTTTGCAGGTGGGCTCCTTTGGGAATGGCACGGTGCTCAGGAATGCTGCAGAGGTGGAGTTGGTGGTGTTCCTGAGCTGTTTCTGCAGCTTCCAGGAAGAGGCCAGGTACCACCAAGCTGTTCTGAGGCTGATACGGAAAAAACTGTGGCGTTGCCAGGACCTGCTGGCCCTCGGGTTGGAGGACATGTGGGTGGCCCGAGGAGTCCCCGACGCTCTTGTCTTCACCCTCCAGACCAAAGGGATCGTGGGGCTCATCACCATCACCATTGTGCCTGCTTACAAGGCCCTAGGTAAGGGGAGGGAGGGGAAGCTTTCTCACCTCACTCACCTGCCCTCCCGAAGACTTGCAACTCCCTCACCCCTAAGCCATGCCTCATGCAGATACCTGCATGCATGCATTCATTCATTCATGTCCTGTGCTGGGGGCTGGATATCGCAGTTCACAGGACTGACCCAACTCTGGCCGTCATGGAGCTCAACTCGGGAAACAGAAATTTATCAAAGAATCACACAGATAAATGTATGAGTGCAAATGGGGGTAAGTGCCCAAAGGAAAAGAATGGGGCAACCTGGGTGACCACAGAAAGGGTGCTTAGGAAGGGCACCCTTTCTGCAGAAAGGACGCTCAGGAGACATTGAGAACCGACAAGGGGAAGGAGTTACAATAGTCACCGAGACTGCTTCTGTAGCACTTACTATGGGCCTGGGGCCCTGCACCTGTTTGGGTTTTCCCAGAAGCAGACTCTGACTCAAAGATTCGAAGACAAGCAATTTATTTGGGAGATGATCCCAGGAAACACTGGTAGGGAAGTGGGGAATTGAAGGAGGGAAGAGAAGAAACAAAGAAAGAGTGCCTTATAGAGCAAGTCAAATGGGCTTCATGTTCCTGGAAAATTCTAGGTCACAATGTAGAGCAGTCTCCATTATCCCAAGTGAGAGTAAGATAGTCCCCAGGTTACAAACGTCCAATTTACGTACAATACGTAGTTACAAACCAACCGTCACAAAACATATTATATTAAAAATTATTATTATTATTACTGTATTATTACGTTAAAGATTTTTAGTGTATCTGAAAGTTTTTTTTAATCTTTGTTACCCATAGAAAGGTTCACTATGTACTATATACTAAGAGAAACACTTGACTGAGGTGAGATATGAACCGTACCTAAGTGTTCTGATTTACGTACAGATTTGACTTAAAGACAGACTTAGGAACCGAACTCTTTTGTAAACTGGGGACTACCTTATTATCTTCCAACTGGAGTGTTTATCTACGGACTCTATCAGTCATTGGCTGAGGGCTATTTCCCCAGGGCATTAATTCTCTGGCACTTCTTGTTTGCCCTCAGGCGGAGAGTCCTAGCTGTTTGAAGTAAACAGTATCTGCTACAACCCCAGATAATAAGTAGATTTCACCTCATGTGCCAGCTCCTATTAACTGTAGTGGCTGCCTGGAATTGCTATGGGGCAAAGGTGTCAGAAATAGCATCCAATCTTAGCAAGAGAGAGTGCGGGGATGGATTAGTGCTGTCTGCCATGGACACACTTCCTTGGGCAAACGCTCCGTCTGAGCCCAGCTTTCCTATCTTATACTGGTTCTTCCCTACAGGTGTTGGGAGATTAAAATAATCACAGAAAAAGAGCTCCAAAACAGACTTTGAGAAAAACTGGGGGTGTTGGGGACATCAAGGGAGGCAACCAATCCTTCAGTGGCCTGAGGAATGGAAATTTCAGTTGTCCAGAGAAAGAATCTCACAAGAAGGACAATTCAACAGGACAAATCTTTGGTCTCTGAGAATATGAAGCCTCAGGTTTCTCTGCAGAGAGAAACCAATGAATTAGCACCCCTTCCCCCATGAACTTTTATAAACCTGGGTCTCCCTAGTCCCCACTATCTCCCTTTGCTTCGTCTCTCCTCAGGGCCTTTGGCTTCCAACTTGCAGCCACCTCCTGATGTCTATGTGAGTCTGATTAAGGCCCACGGATACCCTGGAAATTTCTCTCCATCCTTCAGTGAGCTACAGAGAAACTTCGTGAAACATCGGCCAACCAAGCTGAAAAGCCTCCTGAGGCTGGTAAAACACTGGTACCTGCAGGTGAGGGGGCTGCCAGGTTGGAGATCGTTGAAGAACAAAGGGGTTTTCCTCACATAATCATTATAATAGAACATTAACCTAGGTAACTGACTCTGCCCTGTTGATCTTTGATTAAGCAGTCTTAACCGCTTCTGGAGTAAGAGTCTGATGAAATTCTGACGCGATCCCTTGGTATGGTCTGTTGGGGTGGCAACATCAGTCTTTACTCATGAATTTATTCCCAATTACTCTCCAGAAATTTCCTATAGTGGGGTGGGGAGGGGAAGAGCTATCTACAGATAGATTATAATCAGACTATTCTTTTGTAAAATGCTTTTTTTCATTTATACTCATAAAGAGAAAGAGAACTAGCAGCTTTAATATTACAACTTTAATCATGGGTCAAAAATAAACACAGCACAAAATTCATCAGTCAGTTCAGCTCCCAATCTTATATGGCTGTTTTCCAGGAGGCACAAACACCCATAAACACACACACACACACACACATACACACACACACATTTTCGTGGTTTTTTTCCCCTCATGGTTGCAAAATGCCCACAGACGCTCCTGGCCTCATGCTCATCACAGGATCTCAGCTATTAGCTAGTCCTGTGGTTTCCATTTTTTTCCCTTTGAGCTAAAAAGCCTTTCTTTAAAGGAAACCTTTCTCAGAAGTCCAATACGTAAATAGTAAAAATGGAGCTGTTTATCTAAAAACTCAGCCCAGATTTAAGAAAAACAATGAAATATACTTCTCATATTAAATATATAGCATGTATCAGACTTTTTTTCTTTTTTTACAATTAAAACACACAAAAATTGGTTTGTGGGGCTGAAGTTTTATGATTTTTTTTTTTTTTGGTATATGTTGTACAAAAGGAAGCAGAACACCCCAGACACCCTTATAGCTCAGTGATGAAGTCATTTCCGAGATTCACCGTTCAGCCGGGGACTGGACAGCCCCATAAAACCAAATGGGACTAATGAGGCACAGCAGTCCAGGGACAGGGGCCAGAAGGCAGAAGGGGACAGGAAAGCTGGTGATAGGGAACCCAAGGTTGAGTAAGGATAGTGGTGATGTGTTGTGAGGTTGTTAATCATTGTCATAGGGCAACGTGTGTAGTAACTGTTAAATGAGAAACTATTTTGTTCTGTAAGCCTTCATCTAAAGTGAGAATAGCAGCACAATTGGAAGAGGGTAGTCGATGTCACTGAACTGTGCATGTAGAAATTTTTGAAATGGTGTATCTTTGGCTATGTATATTTTCATCAAAAAAAAGAGAAAATGTTGAGAAGGGAGAAGGTTGACATGTCGTGGGGTTGTTGACCAATGTCATAAAACAATATGTGTACTACTGTTTTCATGAGAAACTATTTGTTCTGTAAACCTTCACGTGAAGTACAATTAAAAAAAAAACAAAGGAAGCAGAACTTCTGAATGGCCAAATTGAATAAGAGTTAGAGAGCTATTTTTAGAGAAGAAACATTTGAAAGCATAAACTGTTTTTTAAGAAACATTTGGAATGTTGACATTTAAGTCCTCTATAGGGTCGCTATGAGTTACAGTCGACTCGACAGCAATGGGTTTGGTTTTGGTCTTTTGGGGGGGTAGTATGTAGACTTCATCTCATTTATTAGGAAGGACTGGTCTCTGGAGAAGGACGTCATGCTGGGTAAAGTAGAGGGTCAAAGAAAAAGAGTAAAACATTCAACGAGAGGGATTGACGCAGTGGCTGCAAATATGGGCTGAAACATAGCAACGATTGTGAGGACGTCACAGGACTGGGCGGCATTTCCTTCTGTTGAGCACAGCGTCACTATGAGTCAGAACCGGTTCGACGACACCTAACAACATTGGGGTAGTATGATAGGAAAGAAAAGAGTTATAATAATATCTTCTTTTGTAGTTGAAGGTAAAAAGCCATTATTGAACCTTCAACACTTTGCAACACTTTAAATAAAATTTGCTACAAATACCTTTGAAAATTAAAATGGCGCTGCTTAGGCTAGGATGCTGGAGGCAGAGTCCAACCAGCTCATCCCCTGGGGCACCTCTTCATAACTCCATCCCAAGAGTTACCTCTGTCAAGCACAGTTTGGAATCCTCTAGACTAACCCAGCACCATAATTCTAAAATGGAGAAACCAAGGCCCAGAGAGGGAAAGTGACTTGGCCAAGGTCACACAACCAGTAGGTGGCAGAACTGGGACTCCGAAACCAAACCAAACCCTTTGCCATCGAGTTGATTCTGACACATAGCGACCCTATAGGACAGAGTAGAACTGCCCCATGGGATTTCCAAGGCTGTAATCTTTATGAGAGCAGGCTGCCACATGTTTCTCCCACTGAGAGGCTGGTGGGTTTGAACCACCAAGTTAGCAGCCAAGCGCTTAACCACTGTGCCACCAGGGCCCCTTGAGCCGGGACAAGAACTTGGGTTTTCCAATTTCTGGCCCAGTGCATTCCTGACACAGAATCTTGGGGTCTCTCTCTCTCCCCGTCTTTCAACAGTATGTGAAAGCCAAGTGCCCCAGAGCCAACCTGCCTCCTCTCTATGCCCTCGAACTACTGACCGTCTATGCCTGGGAAATGGGTACTCAGGAGGATGAGAATTTCAGGTTGGATGAAGGCCTTACCACTGTGATGGAACTGCTCCAGGCGTATGAGTTTGTCTGCATCTACTGGACCAAGTACTATGCCTTCCAGAACCTAGTCATCGAGAACTTTGTCAGAAAACAGCTCCAGAAAGAGAGGTACTGGGCCACTGTTTGCCCACCAGGTCTCATAGAGAAAAGAAATAACTGAGGGAAAGGTGATATA
Source organism: Trichechus manatus latirostris (assembly GCF_000243295.1). Classification (NCBI taxonomy): domain Eukaryota; kingdom Metazoa; phylum Chordata; class Mammalia; order Sirenia; family Trichechidae; genus Trichechus; species Trichechus manatus. The sequence goes on from NW_004443997.1 coordinate 5,158,575, forward strand.
GAGCTTTATGGGTGGGCTTTTTTAAGTAGTGGAGTCCCGGGGTAGTGTACACAGTTAAGCACTCAGCTGCTAACGCAAGTTCAAGTCCACTCAGAGGTACCTTGGAAGAAAGGCCTGGTGATCTAGTTCTAAAAAATCAGCCACTGAAAACCCTACGGAACGTAGTTCTGCTCTGACCCACATGGGGTCGCCACGAGTCAGAACTGACTCAATGGCAACTGGGTTGTTTTAGCTTTTTTTTAAATTATTATTAAGTAGTAAGACCTCCTAGACAGCCCTGGTGGTACAGTGGTTAAGAGGGAGCTCAGCAGCTAATCAAAAGGTTGGTGGTTTGAACCCACCAGCCCCTCCACAGAAGAAAGATGTGGCAGTCTGTTTCCATAAAGATTACAGCCTTGGAAACCCTATGGGGCAATTCTGCTCTGCCCTGTAGGGTCTCTATGAGTCAGAATCGACTTGACAGCACACAACAACAAGGCCACCATGTTAGTTGCGCACTGAGATCTCATGCTAACACAGATCTCTTTATCTCAAGCTGGCTGCCTGTCAAAATTGCCAGGGTTCTTGGGCACTATGAGCCTTTTCCTTGCTCCACAGGCCATCCACCCCACCCTACCTTAGGCCTCGTGCCCTCAGAAGACCATTTCAGTGACTTTTAGAGACAGTATGGTAAAGTGGAAAGAATCATGGAGACCCAAGTGTAAATCCCAGCTCTGCTATTTTCTCACCTCTATAAGCCTCAGTTCCTTATCCGTAAAACAGGAGTAAATGGGCACCTACAGAGCAGAACTATTGTGAGTGTCACAGAAAATATACGTCAATGGCCTACAGTATTTAGGACATAGGAGATGCCGGATGGAGCCTTGGTGGCCCAGTGGTTAAGCTCTTGGCAGCTAACCAAAAGGTTGGCAGTTTGAATCCACCAGCTGCTCCTTGGAAACCCTATAGGACAGTTCTACTCTGTCCTACAGGGTTGCTATGAGTCTGAATTGACTCGACAGCAATGGGTTTGGTTTTGGTTAGATGCCAGATAGGAGACTTGGTGGCACAATGGTTAAGCACTCAGCTGCTAACCGAAAGGTTGGTGGTTCGAACCTACCCAGCAGCTCTGTGGAAGAAAGACCTGGCGATCTGCTCCCATAAAGATTACAGCATAGAAAACCTTATGGGACAATTCTACTCTGTCACATGGTGTTGCTATGAGTCAGAATCGACTCGATGGCATCCAACAAGAAGATGCCAGATAAATGCTCACTATGGTAGAAAAGGCTGCCACGCCTCACCCATATCCCCTTGACCCACCCACATGAGTGGGCATCTGTTAGTGCTCCAGCAAGCCTCATTCCCACCCCTAAAATCCCAAAGACCCGCAGTTCTCTCCCCAAGAGGAATTCTTGGGAATATAATGGTCCTCATCCCGTTACTTTCCAGTGATGTTTTGGGGCCCTCCTGGACTCAGTGGCTTGCTGAGAAGGTTTCTTTCTGGCCAGCAGGCCTCCAAACCAGAAAGAGCCTGGGCACCCTCTCCTTGTGTTGCAGACCCATCATCCTGGATCCAGCTGACCCCACTCAAAACGTGGCGGAAGGATACAGATGGGACATAGTCGCTCAGAGGGCCTGCCAGTGCCTGAAACAGGACTGTTGCTATGACAACCAGGGGATCCCGGTCACCAGCTGGAACGTGAAGGTAACAGCTCTTCTCAGGGTCTTCAGGGACTTAAAGCTTAGAATGAGATAACTGCATAGTATTTCCTTCTTTACTTCCGTGTTGATGGAGCCAACAAAACTTGAGTGTCATACTGAGTTTGACACTAGCTATGCAAACTTGAGAAAACTATTTGACTCTCTGACCCTCAGGCTCCTTATTTTAAGTCCTTTTCTCTTTTTCTTTTCTTTCTCTCCTTCCCATAACTTACCTGGGAATAAGTTCTATTCTCCCAATCATCCTTTGCATGAGCTGTGCTCAGCCAAGTATACTCAATCAGTTTTGTTTTGCATCAGCATTGGGCTTGGGACTGGTGGGGTGTGGGTGCAAGGGAACAATGGTGGTACAGAAATAGAGCATGGTCCCTGCCCTCAAGAAACTCACTGTATTTTGTTAAGAAGCAAGTCCATGAAACAAACTTGCACCAAACAGCTAGAAAGAATTGTCGAAGAAGACAAGATACTCAGAAATCAAAAGATGCTAAATGACATTATCATGTGATGCCGCACCTATGGTACGGGCAAAGATCATAATAATCTATTGCGTCCACATCACAATTGACAGTCTGTAAAGCTAGTGCTTGCCCAGGCACTGTCTCAAGTGATCCTTGCAGCAAATTTGAAAAGTAGGGAGGCCAACTATTATTGTTGTTATTATCATCACCATCGTCATCATCCCCATTTTACAGATGAAGAAACTGAGGCTCAGAGAGGTTAAGTTAATTAACCAAAGTCACACTGCTAAGAGGCAGCAGAGCCAGGATTCACACTTAGGTCTTTGTGGGGCTTTGGAAATAGAGAATAAATGTTATCTGAACTGGCCAGAGAAGATTCCATGAAGAAGTAAGGGCATGAAGTGGGCCCGCAAGTCTGGGAAGAGATATAGAAGCTCAGAGAAGAGGGCTCTCCAGGTCGAGGGGACAGGTGGGCCAAAGGCCTGGAGGTGGGAATAAGCAAGGTGAACGCAGGAACAATAGATTGACCTGCTTGGAGAAGCAAGCAAGCAGAAGCTGAAACAGTGGCTCTATAATGCGGTACCCAGATTACAAACTGAGGGCTCACCAACCACAGGTGGTCCACAGATGGGCTGAAAATTATATGCATCTGGATTTTTCCTGAAATAAAAACCATTGTGCAATGATTTTTCTCTTGAAAAATCCAAAGACTTGGCAATGCTGAGCCCATATTCCTTCTTGAAAAGGATCCACTAGCTCTCCCCAGAATTTTCCAGGTGGTGTTCTTCAGTCAAGAGCCCATATTCCTTCTTGAAAAGGACCCACTAGAGGCCCAGCACTCCCCAGAATTTTCCTGGTGGTGTTCTTCAGCCACTAGGTCTCAGGCACTTGAGTGTGGCCTCTGGTGGCGGTGAAGGACACAGACTTCAAAGTCTGACCGACCTTGGTTCAAATCCCTGCCCTGCTCCTTACTACCTTTGGAATGCTTGTGGTGCTTGGTAAATTGCTTAACCCTGCTGAACCACAACATCCTCATCTGTAAAATGGGGATAATAGTACAGCCAACTTCATAGGGCTGCTGTAAGAATAAAATGTGGTAAGAGTATGAAAGGCACCCAGCACAGCACCTGGCAGATGGTTAAACCAATTGCCATCAAGTTGATACCACCTCATGGCGACCCCATGTGTGTCAGAGTAGAACTGTGCTCCACAGGGTTTTCAATGGCTGATATTTTTGGAAGTAGATCGTCAGGTATTTCTTCCAAGGTGCCTCGAGGTAGACTAGAACTTCCGAGCTTTTGATTAGCAGCCAAGCATGTTAACCATTTGCACTGCCCAGGGATTCCAGAAGGTGGTTGAAAAACCAAACCAAACCAGTTGCCATCAAGTCGATTCCAACTCATGGTGACCCCATGTGTGCAAGGTAGGACTGTGCTCCATGGGGTTTTCAAGGCTGTGCCCTTTTGGAAGCAGATCGCCAGTCCTGTCTTCTGAAGCACCTCTGGGTGGGTTCCAACTGCCAGCCATTTGGCTAGTAGTCAAGCTCTTAATCATTTGCACCACCCAGGGTTAGCCCTCACTAAATGTTTGCTGCTGCTGCTGCTATTGTTGTTGAAAAGATGAAGGCAGGTGAAGGAAACTTCTGCACATTAGACAGAGAAACATGGATTTAACCCAACCTCTCTCCTTCTCCCTTCCAGAGGGCACGAGACATCCAGGTGACAGTGGAGCAGTGCGGTTACTTAGACCTGATCCTCTGGGTAGACCCTTATGAGCCCATAAAGAAGATTAAGAAGAAAATCCAGCAGAACCGGGGCTACTCAGGCCTGCAGCGTCTGTCCTTCCAGGAGCCCAGTGGCCAACGGCAGCTCCTCAGCAGCCACTGCTCCTTGGCTTATTATGGGATCTTCTCCAACATCCGCATCTATCTGCTGGAGACTTTCTCCCCTGAGATTCAGGTCTTTGTGAAGAATCCAGACGGTGGGAGCGACGCCTATGCCATCAATCCCAGCAACTGCATCCTGAGCCTAAAAGAGCAGATTGAAGACAACTTTGGGCTGCCCAGAAAGCAGCAGCAGCTCGAGTTCCAAGGCCAAGTCCTGCAGGATTGGTTGGATTTTGTGGGCTATGGCATCCAAGACAGTGACACCCTTTTCCTCTCTAAGAAAAGAGCCAGAGAGGCTCCATTTCCACCCAGCTAATTTCCTCTGAGAAACTTCTCTGTGCATCGAATCTGTCACCGAATCCAGAACTCATCCTGTCAACCATGCCTCCCAGTTCTCTGCAAAGAAGCCCCATGTCTTAACCAGCTTTGTAATAGTTACCTAGCCCTACTGTTGGGGGAGTGGGGAGGGGTGTGAGAGACTGAATATACACACAGACAATGGCCAGACTATATACAGTGAAACCTGGGAGAGCCGGAACTCAGCAGGATTGCCTTGTTTTTCCAGGTCTCGCAAGTCTCCCGCCTTTCACAGTGTGCAGTCTTACCACTTTTCTGTCGCTCATTTTAGTGGAAAATATTTGAGTTTTCCTTCTCTGACAGGTTTTTGCCTTACGTGGTTTCTGGCTTTTGCAGGTTTTACTGTACAAGTATAGAACGCTGGTCCAGAACTTCTGTCTGCAGCAACCAGTCCATGAAGCCAAACCATCATCTCTGCAGTAATCACCCCAAAATGGTCAGGACTTGGTCAATAACTACCAGCTTCCCTAATACTTGTCCCTCTTCCAACTTAATGACAAACCAGAGAAGGTCAAATATGCTCCCTTAACCAATCACACAGAGCCCTGGTGGCGCAGTGGTAAAGAGGTCAGCAGTTCAAATCCATCAGCTGCTCCTTGGAAACCTAATGGGGCAGTTCTACTCTGTCCTATAGGGTCACTATGAATCGACTCAACAGCAACAGTTTTTTGTTGGTTTTTTTTTTAACCAATCACACAGAATGCCTTGCTTCTACTTATCCCACCTCCACTTCTCTGCGCCAACAGCCCCAATCAGAACACACCTGAAGTTAGCCCTTTTTCCGTTATAAAGCTTTGCCACTGCTCTGCCTCCTCTGAGTCTCGTCCAAACGCAAAGCATGGTGGTTGACTCCCTTGCTAGCTAGAGCAAGCTCTGAATGAACAGCCTTGTTCTCATTTGGGTGGTCTTCATTATCTCGACAGGTGCTAATGTTGTCCTGGTGGTTATTGTTTAATTATTTGCGCATCTCAATTCTGGGAGTCAAGGACTGTTGGGAAACTGAGACAGAGAGAAGCAAAGTCAGGGAGAGTGAGAATGATGCAGTGTAAAATCTCCTCAACTCCGGAAACACACACAGTACATAATAGGACCTTAGGAAAATAACAGGAGTCCCTGGGTGGTGCAAACAGTTAAGCTCTTGGCTGCTAACCAAAAGGTATGTGGTTCAAACCCACCCAGGGGCACCTCAGAAAACAGGCCAATGATCTGCTTCCAAAAGGTCACTGCCATGGAAACTCTAGGGAGCACAGTTCTACTCTGACACACATGGGGTCATCAAGAATCACAATCAGCTCAAAGGCAACTGGAAGGAAAATAACAGCATCTTCACTGTCAAAGGACATCACGTGATCAATCAAGGTTTACCCCAATCAACCAAAACAAAATTTCCTTTTTTCCTCCCCTTTTGCCCTGCTTTCTGGTGGACTACCCACAATAGCATATGAAATGCACTTTATAATTGGTTCTCAACAGCCTCTGGGCAATTTAGCAATAGTAATCTGCATATTTCCTGCCTCTTTTTGCTTTCGGGAGGCAGAAAAAGTGCTTCCTTTCCATGGGGTCAACAGGCTAGTCCAGCCCATATCTTTGTGCCCTTCGTAATGCAAGTACAGACCACATTGTAGGTAGGGGGCAGATTTTTGTTTAAAACAGAAAAAGTAAGTCACCTTCCTTTCAGAACAGAAAAATCTAAGACCAGAGAGCTTATTTCAGTAGTCTTTGACACACTCAGTTCAAAGATAAAAGATTAAAAACAGCATTCCAGAAACAAGTAAAGGTGATTTTGTTCCTCTATAATTATGGAGCATCTTAATTCCAGAGATTCTAATTCGTTGGTCTTAGGTGGGTCCTGGGAATCAGCATTGTTTAAAAAGCTCCCCAGATGCCTCCAATGTGCAGGCAGGGTTGAGAAGTCCTGCACCAGAAAACCGCAGAGTGTTCGCCAAACCAAACTGTGTACCTGAATCACCTGGGACAGTGCCTCTCAAACTTTAATGTGCACACAAATCACCTGGAGATCTTGTTAAAATGCAGGTTCTGATTCAGGAGGTCTAGGTGGAGTCCAAGAGTCTGCATTTTTAACAAGCTTCCAAGTAATGCCAATGCTGCTGGTTCATGGGCCAGACTCTGAATAGTAAAAAACCAAAACAAAACCCATTGCCATGTGGTCAATTCTGACTCATGGCAACCTCATGTGTTAGAGTAGAACTGCTTCATAGGGTTTTCTTGGCTGTAATCTTTACAGAAGCAGATCACCAGGCCTTTCTTCTGCGGTGCCACTGGGTGAATTCAAACCACCAACCTATAGGTTAGCGGTCAAGTGCAAACCATTTGCACCACCTAGGGACCGCCAGAGTAACAAAGGCCTAGCATGTTAGAGGAAATACAGATTCCTGGGTCCCACCTCTCAGAGATTCTGATTCAGTTAGCTTTTAGCAAGACCCCAGAATCTTCATTTTGACAAGTTCCCTAAGGTTCTGATGCCCAGCTGGATTTAGGAATTACTAGAATAAATTAATAATGATGAAACTTACATTGGATCAAAACCTGGGAACTAATCCCGGTTATTTCCTTGAGTCCTTAGGCAATTCCCTTCCTCTCTGTTGGTCTCGTTTTCCTCATCTATTAAAAGAAAAGGATGGAGAGGTTGATCTCTTAGGCTCTTCTACCTATCAGATTTCAGAACGCCCCGTCCCCAATGACCTGCGCTTCCCCGTTCTCACGTGGGGCTGTGAACGAAGATCGCCCAATGAAGGAGCTCCCCACAATCCTTTGCGGTAGTTCAAGATGGCGGCGCCCACAGGCGCAATGGGCGATTCCGATAGCAGCAGCAGCAGCAGCGATGCCGAAGAGCTGGCGCGGTGCCGCGAGGCAGCGATGCCGGCCTGGGGCTTGGAGCAGCGCCCAAGTGGTCCGGAGAAGGCTAGAGCTGGTAGGGGGCTGTGCTCGGAGAGGCTGGCCGAAGAGCGTGGGGTCTTCCTCTGGGGGCTGAGAGGATGGATGGTGAGAAGTCACTGGTACTCGAATTCCTTCTCCTAGAGAGCTCCAGGGACTGTGTGAAGTTCAAATTCAAAGCTCGGGCAGGTGCAGCAGAGAGGATGGTTCCATTACCCCAGTCGGGGAAACTGAGGTGTTTAAGTGTCTTGAATCTGCTGCCTTCGCTCCATCCTCTCTGCCGCACACTGGCCCCGCCGCCATCACCTCTCCGTAATGACTACGACGCCCCCTCCCTGGATTCTTGCATCAGCCTTTCCCTGTCTCCAACACGTTCTCCACATCTAGGGAAGCTGCCAATGAGGAGCTGGCAGGCAGCTCTGACCGTGTTGTTCCCGTGCTTGAAACCCCTCTGTGACTCCCTATTTTGCTAGGAATAAATCCGTTGGCCTCTAACTGAAATTTAGTATCTCTTTCTATCGTGCATATGGGCAACAAACCACAGTAGTTTTGGCGATACCTGTTCCACTGCTCCAGCAGAAGTCGCAGATTTTCATATCCCGTAATGGTTGTTACAGATATATAAAAATATCATTTTGTTCACAGTAAAATGGTGCAAAAATCATTTATACACCTCTCTGCTTTAAAATTACAGTAGTTTTTAGACTCGCCTCTAGATCTTATTTAGTTAATGCATTAATTAAGAAGCACATATATTAACATTACTAATCTGGTGTTCTAATACTATGATAACTGGATTTCTCTATCATTGGTTTTCGTTGTAATCCTATGTGTTATACTTCATCCATTTAAAAGATTATGCTTAGAAGGGATCCAGGCTTCACCAAACTGCCAGAGGAGGCCATCGCAAAACAAGATTAAGAACCTCTGCATTTGTTTAAAAGGACTTACAAGCCCCTTAGTGATCTATTCCCTGCCTGCCTCTCCCTAGTTGCCCTCCTGCTTTACTATGCTTCCTGTAGGTAGGCTCCAGACAACACTATGCCCTCTCATCTCTGGGCACCATAGTTCTGCAGTTTTCTCTGCAGGCTCTGTGCAGGTCTGCCTTTCCAGCTCCATCATTCATTAACAGTGAGAACTTGAGCAAGGAACTGAAATCTCACTGTCCCTAAATTTCCTCGTCTGTAAACTGGAGATAATGGTAGTATCCAGCCCGTAAAGTTGAGAAGTAACTGAGATGATGCATCTACACTGCTAGGCACATATTAAAGGCCCAATAAATGGTAGCAGTTATGTGGCTGATCTCTTTATATGGACTGCTTTCCCTTCCTGCCTAATTTCCACTCATCCTTTAATACCACCTCTTTGGGAAAGCTTTCTCAATCCTCCAAGTCTAGGTTAGACACCTTCTTCGTGCCACTGTCATACTTTGTGAGAGTTGTTATGCATCAGAATCGACTCAATGGCAGTGGATTTTTTTTTTTTTTTTTTCGTAAACAGTGATTTCCTTTCTTTCTACAATTGCCCCTTTACCTTTTTCCTTTCATCCCTGCATCCTCAATGCTTTGAGTCAACTCTGGCCTGTACTTGTTCCACAAGTAAGTGGTTATGTGATGTAAGCTTCTTGAGGACAGGGATCTGGTCTGTCCCTTCACCATGGTATCATCAGGGCCCAGCACAGTGCTCAGGAAGTAGTTTTTGAATTAGTGAACTTGCCCAAAAGACACCACTCTAGTGAGTGAGGGGACCGGGATTCCAGCCAGACTCGTAGTCCAGTTGCTTCTTCTTTGTCAGAATGGATTACTAGGTGGCAGTGGAAGGAGGACTTGGTATGAAGTGCCAGCTCTTATGCTGGTCCTGGACAAGTAACATGACTTCTGGGAGCTGCACTTTCCTCATCTGTAAAATGCCTGACTCTTAGGGTTGGTCTGAGGCTCAAACATGAACAAGCTTTGACCAGCATACGAAGAGATACGTGAGAAGTGGCATCCAAGGTACCAGCTTTACAACTCATTGTTTTTGTGACCTCATAAATCCCCTGCTGATCAAAGTAGATGTAGCTGCTGATAATAAGTGTTATCATTTATTGAGCACCTACTGTGTGCCAGCACTGTGTGCTGGACACTTGATGTGCATTCTTGGGTGATTCTGGGAATAGTAGCCACCATGAGTTGAGTACTCATTCTGTGCCCCTGTTCTAAGCACTTGCTGGTCCTGAATGCTCCCAGTCAGGTTTCTGCCTCAAGGCCTTCACAGGCACTCTTGCCTCTGCCTGGAATGCTCTCCCCCAGATAGCCATTTGGTTCACTCCCTCACCTCCTTCAAATCTCTGTTCAAATGTTACCTTCTCAGCAAGGCCGTCCCTGCCCATCCTCATAAAGTGTTACCTCCACCCAGCACTCCTACCTTCCTCCCCTGCTTTGTTTGTTTTCCGTATATGCGCCGTTAGCTAATTTTATATTTTACTCGTGCGTGTTTGTTTGTTATCTGTCTCCACTAACTAGAACATGAGCTCCATGAAGGCAAGGGTATTTGTCAAATTGTTCCGCAACTACATCTGGGTGATATTAGACATTCGGTATTTGGTTGAGTGAATGGCCACCAGGCCAGGCATCCACAATGTTTTCATGTGTAAATCAATGTAGCTGAGCCCCCTTCTTCTCTTTTCCACAGCACTTTGCACACAGCCAGGCACATAATAGGCACTCAGTAAATTCTGGAATCAAATTACAGTTAGACTTGCCCGTTCAGCATGGTGGTTAAGAGAGGGGCTCTGGAGCCAGGTGGTCTGAGTTCCCATCGCAACTCTGACACTTACTATTTGACTCTGACCAAGTTATTTTACATCTCCTTGCCTCCGCTTCCTCTTCTGTAAAATGGGGATAATGATAACCACTTTCATGGGGTTGTTGTGAAGATATCAATGAGTCATACATGTAAATCACTTAAAATTCTGCCTGGCACACAGCCGATGTTGTTATTGTCCGTGTTTCCTCTATAAATGCCTCAATTTTCATTGTTTCCACAGATGCTGCAAATAACCAGCTGCCAGCCACCCAGCCGAGCCTCAGGTAGTATGCACTTTGGGGTCAAGTTTATATTTATGTGTGTTTGTCTAGCAACTACAGCGTAGTATCTGGCACACAGCAGGAAGTCAACAAATAATTGACTGCCTGCTGTGTGCCAGATGCCAGGCTGTTGTTGTTATTAGTTGCTATCGAATCAGCTCTGACTCCTGGTGACCTTACGTATAACAGAGGGAAACATTGTCTGGTTTTGTGCTGTCTTTATGATAGTTGGTATGTTTGAGTCGGTTGTGGCTATAGATGCTAGGGTAGACCCTGGGCTGCTAGGCTAGTCCCCAGATGAACAGAACACATGTAGTCCCTGCCTTCAACGGGGTAGCTTCTGAGCTGGCAGGAAGTGAGGTCCTTTTGTGTGTGTTGCAGGCTTAAGGTGGATGAGCACGAACAAGATGGCAACGAGCTTCAGACTACCCCAGAATTCCGAGCTCATGTAGCTAAGAAGCTGGGAGCCCTACTGGACAGGTAACCAAAAGCAAACCTTCTCCCGCCCTTGTTAATGCAAACAGTAATGGCTTCCTTGGCTGTGAACTCACTGTGTGCCAGCAGGTACTGTGGCAAGTGCTTGACATATCTGACCTCACTGCATTCGTACTCAACCGGCCGGGCAGGCCCTACTGTTGTCCTTATTCTCCAGATGGGGAAACATAGACTCTTAGCAAGGGGAAGTGCTTTCCTGAAGTCACAGAGAATCAGGGGCGGAGCTGGGACTTGAACCCAGGTGTGTCTGAGTCCAAAGCCCATGCTCTCAACCACAGAGTTAGCCTGCTACCGTGAGAATGAAAGAGAAACCCTAAGGAGTAAGAGCTCATTCCCGCCGGGAGAGGGCAGGAAGCAGAGTTCATATTTTGGGGTGTTTTCTGTGTGCCAGGCATCACACCCATTCTCTTTCTTACATTTCCAGCATAGGTTGAAATACGGTCTAAGTATTCAGGTTGGCATTCCTAAAGTAGGTGCCAAAGGATACAAGCCCAAAGTGTAGCTCTAGGAAGAAGGCAGTCCAACAGCAACATAGTTTGAGAAACACTACAATCCACGTGCCTCTACATGCCCTTGGAGATTGGAATTCATAATAGGACATTCAAGGCTCTGGGAATCCCTGCCAAAAAGAGATCTGTGTAACTTCATTTAGTCCGGCATTTCTCTAGCTCATTTGGCCACAGTGCCTTCTTTCATGGAAGACCAGTCCACATACCATGGAACACAATTTGGGAAACCCTGATCTCGCTTCATTCCTTGTTTTTGTTGAGAATATACATAGCAGAACATAAACACCAATTCAACCATTTCTGCGTGTACAATTCAGTGACATTGATTACATTCTTTGAGTTGTGCAACTATTCTCACCCTCCTTTTCTGAGTTGGTCCTCTGCCATTAACATAAACTCACTGCCCCTAAGGTTCCTATCTAATCTTTCTAGTTGCAGTTGTCACTGTGATCCAAGATAGATATTTCTTAAAAGAGCATAATACTCAAGGCAGACATTCTTTACTAGTTAAGCTAAACTTTTGTTTGGTTTTAAGAAGACTTCAGGGGATACTTTTGGTCTAAGGTTTAAAGATGATCTCAGGGCAATAGTTTCAGGGATTCATCCAGCCTCCGTGGCTCCAAAAAGCCTGGAGTCAGTGTCTAGCTCCATTCTTGATTTGCAGAGCCCTTTTGGGTTTGAAAGGGGAGATGAGGACATTAGAGCCATAGTCCCTCAACTGGAAATAAATATCAAAAAGGGCAAACGAGCCCTTCCGACGTGTGAACCAACTGCTCTTCTAAGACAGAATGTTAGGCCAGACCCCAGCAGGCTGAACTACTATGGCATTAGAGGCAGCCCCTCAACCTGAGAATGTGGCAGACATGTTTAGGAACATCAGTTGGTGTTCTGACCTGTGGGAGCACAGTCTGTCTTCATGACTGTCCGACTTCATGGTGAACAAGGCCCACTTGGCATTACAGTGAGTTATGATGGGACATTTCCCCAGGTTGTCAACCATGGTCAGACTGTTACCTGCACTTCTTCATATTTCTCTCCAAAGAGGTCTAACTGATACCCCAGTTGGTGTCTTGTGTTAGATCAGGGCTTGTCAACCTTAGCACTGTTGACATTTTGGAGTGGATAATTCTTTGTCATGGGCACTGCCCTGAGCATTGTCAGGTATTAAGCAGCATCCCTGGCCTTCTTCCACAAGATGCCAATAGCATCCCACCCCCTTAATTGTGATAAAACCAAAAATGTCTCCAGACATTGCCCAATGTTCCCTGGGTGACAATCACTGTGTTACATCCTCGGGTCAGAGTCAAGTGCCTGGATGTCGCATCTCTACTCCCTCTCCCAGATTGCTTTTCTCAAACAAGGCTTTGGGGATGCCTTTAGCATATATAGAAGGATGTTAGGACAAAGAACCCAGTGCGTTGCTTCGTTTGCTGTGAGGACGTCGTTGTACACGGTGACTTACCCGTCAGCATTCACCAGAGACACGCTGTCTTAGTTTGCTAGTGCTGCTATAACACAAATTCCACAAATAGGTGGCTTTAAAGAACAGAAATTTCTTTTCTCACAGTTCAAGAGGCTAGAAGTTCGAATTCAGAATGTGGTTCTAGTAGGGGTCCTTCCTTATCTATTTCACCTTCTAATTGCCAGCAATTCTTGGAGTTTCTGGGCTGGTAGACTCATCTGCCTACATCGTCCTCAGATAGCATTTGTCTTCCCCCATACCTGCTTGCTTGTCTCTGTGTCTAGTCTGCTCCTTTTATAACTGAGAAGTGATTGGATTTAGGACACACCTTACACTGATACCGCCTCCTTAACATAACAAAGAAAACCCTGTTCCCAGACAGGATCACAGCCACAGATACAGGGGTAAGGATTCCAACATACATTTTGGAGGCACACAATTTAATCCATAACACATGCTTCCTGGTCTCAGCAATTCTCTCTGGTCCCTCCGTGCTTCTGGAGAGCTGTGGTTTATTCTTATTTTAGAAGTCCTCTGGAGCTTGTTGCTAATCTTGATGTCAAGAATCATCTTCACCAGCATCATAGCTACCATTTGTTGATCACCTGCTTGTGGCCAGGCTCTGTGCTAAGTGTCTGATGTCCATTATCTCATGTAATCCCCATGACAACCCTGAGAGTTGTTATCTGTTATAATGCTGAACGTTCAGATGAGTAGCAGAAGCTCAGAAAGATAAACTCGTTTGCCAAAGGGGACATAGATGGTAAGTGACCAAGCCATGATTCAAAACTCAGTTCTCTGAAATCTGAATAAGGTGGGTGGATCATAGCAATGTCAGTTTCCTGGTTGTTATATTGTGCACTGGTTGTGCTTGATGTTACCTTTGGAATAAATCTGGTGAGGCGTGTTTATGAGATCTGTCTGTATTATTTCTTAACAGCTGCATATGAATCTATAATTATCTCAGAATTAAAAAATTAAAAACACAGGTTTCCGTTGCTTTGGAAGCTGGGCTCTGAACCACTTTGCTAGACTGGTCATGTTTCCCTTTTCATGCTTGCTGCTAGGAAGCTCAGAGCAAAATGTGTGATGTCTAGCAAGTGTATAGGACTTCTTGACCACACTCCCAGCTGCTTCTGTTCTTCCTGCTCTTATGTTCTCTTTGCCCTGTTTTAAATTGCGTTCATTTTGTTGTACTCTTAGTATCTTTAAAATGTCTTTCAACCCTTTCTGGAATAAAGTGGAATTTAAACAAGTGAAATACTGCAGTTTGAGCTGGCAGGGGCTGTTCAGCATGTTATGGCTGTAGGCAGTAGAATTCTTATGAGGCCAGTGCGCGCTCTGCTTTTGCAGTAAAGATCATGCCCCCATCCCCTCCACTTAAAAAATTTTTAATTAAAATAAAAATTTATTTTGCTACCCCAAATCGCATCCTAAATCAGCTATCTCCTCTTGCCTTAGCTCCATTACCATCTCAGAAACGCAGAAGGAGCCAACAAACGCCAGGGTACAGAAGGCTGTCTCAGAGGATGATGGTGAGTAGTTAAACTAGTAATAACAGCTCTTGTTTATTAAGCACCTACTTTGTTCCTGGAGCAGGAGAAAGGTATGGCAGTCTGCTCCCGTAAAGATTACAGCCTTCAAAACCCTACCGGACAGTTCTGCCCTGTCCTGTAGAGTCACTACGAGTCAGAATTGACTCGACGGCAGCGGGTCTGGGTGTGCCTGGACCTGGGCAATATAGTTTTGGTACAATTTCTTTCATCTGCTTAGCTCCCAGGTGAGGCATTTATTATGATGCTACCCCCATTTGCAGACAGGAAAACTGAGGCTCTGAGAAATGAAGTTACTTTGCTGACATAACCTGATCAGGAGCCGCCACAACCTCAACCTGTGTGTCTACCTGCCCCACACCCAAGTCATTTGTCACTTTGGAGGCTGCCTTAGGGGGCTCATTTGTCGGCTTCCAGAACCCTGACTTCTGGAAGTCTCTGGGGACTGGCTTGGTGACCTGACTTAGCAGCTGACGTCCCTGGAAACACCCTGTCCTCTGGCTCCAACGGGCATTTACCAATGACAGGGCATCGTTTTGTAGTTAGATAATAGTGATTCCAGGTCTTTGCCTCTGGACTGGGAATGCACTGAAGGCAGGGGTGGGGCAGCCTCCATACCTGGGAGGAGGGGCCAGCATCTGGGGCTGCTGACTTTGCCTCCTTGAATATCAGGCTTCCGCCTTTTCTTCACGTCCATCCCTGGCGACCCTAAGAAGGAAGCTTCTCCCCAGCCCCGCCAGAAGCGACCGCCCTCCAGCTCCAGGTAAGATCTCACACTAGGCCTCAAACTCCCTCCTTTTTGCTCTTCTGTCTTGGCTGATCGGTTGTAATCCCCAAGCAGACTTCAGTTAGGTCCGTGCCAAGGAAGGGGCGACGTCCAGTAGCTGAAGAAATCGTGCACTCAGTGGGGAGGTGAAGAGGTTGTGTTGGGTTTGGATATTTACTGCTTTTTGAGTATACTCCTCTTGTGCCGAACACCTCACTTGCACTTTATCGTGTTTGCCTCCTGGGACATCCCTGTGAGGCTTGGGCTCTATTAAAACCCCCATTTTATAGATGAAGACACTGAGGGTCAGAGAGGTTAAGTCACTTAATGAGGTCACACAGCTGGTAAGTAGAGAAGCCAGTATTTGAACCCAGCTCTGCCTCACTCTCAAGCCTGAGCTCTTTCACTTCCTCCTTCTGTGTCCTCTTTCCGGTGGTTTGGACAGAGGGGGCCAGCTTTGGGGCCTTTTCCTGATTCCAGCTGATCCAGGCTACCCTCTACCTGCCCCTTTGCAGCAGCGAGGACAGCGATGAGGAGTGGCAGAGGTGCCGGGAGGCAGCTGTGTCAGCCTCCGACATTCTCAAGGAATCAGCCATCCATGGCCCTATCAAGGTGGAGAAAGAGGCAAAGAAGAAGAAAAAGAGGAAAAAGAAAGCCAAGGAGGAGGCCAATGCCATCTCAGCCACAGCCACCACCACCACAAGTGGGGCCATGGTCCAAAAGCAAGAAAAGGAGACAGCCAAGCTCAATGGGGACCAGGCATCACTTGGGACCAAAAAGAGGAAAAAAAAGAAAAAGGCAAAGCCTAGTGAGGCTCCCCAATTCCCACCAGCAAAGAGTGCAGCAGCCATGCTTGCAAACTGACCCAGCCTGTGGACACAGGGCCTAGCTAGCTCTGAGGACAAGGTGCCCACTGGAGACAAGACATTTCCAAGCCTCTGCCTTCCTCCAAGTTCAAGGCCTTGGCTGGTGTCATGGATTGAATTATGTCCCCCCAGAAAATGTGTGTATCCATTTGGCTAGGCCATGTTCCCAGTATAGTGTGGTGGTCCTCCATTTTGTGATTGTAATTTTATGTTAAAGAGGATTAGGGTGGGCTTGTAACACCATCCTTACCCAGGTCACATCCCTGATCCCACTGCGAAAGGAGTTTCTCTGGGGTGTGGCCTGCACCACCTTTTATCTCTCAAGAGATGAAAGGGAAGCAAGCAGAGAGTTAGGGACCTCATACCACCAAGAAAGCAGTGCCGGGAGCAGAGCGTGTCCTTTGGATCTGGGGTCCCTGCGCGGAGAAGCTCCTAGTCCAGGGGAAGATGGATGAGAAGGCCGACAGAGAGAGAAAGCCTGACGCCCTGAATTTGGACTTCTAGCCTACTAGACTGTGAGAAAATTTGTCTTTGTTAAAGCCATCCACTTGTGGTATTTCTGTTACAGCAGCACTAGATAACTAAGACAGCTGGCAGGTCCAGACTCTGCCTCAAGGGCCAGGAAGATGGAGTGGTTGTAGGGTCAGAAGCCTAAGCAAGGCCTGCCCCTCTCTGCTTCCACTGGGGCAGACCTATGGTACCAGAACATTCTGTGGCCTCAGGAAGAAGAAACCTGCAGTTACTCAAGATTGATGGTCAAGTGGTTAAGCTTCCATCTCTCCAGTGCTGATTGAGTGGGCAAGTGAAAAGAGATCTCCTTCCCCTTTGCCTCCTCAGCTCCAGTGTGAAAAAATGAGAGAAGGGGTCCCTGAGATGCCAAAGCCCAGAGAGAATGTTCTATCTCCCCTAGGCCACATAGACGTGATATAATACTGTCTAAAAAAAGGAAGAGAAGTTTCTTCCTCCATATTTGTGAATATCCCTCGCACGGACCATCATGTCTCCGAGCCATCCAGATTATTGAAAATAAATTCTTGTGAAACCTAACACTTAACAGAATATTCTGGGTGCTGCCTGTCTGTCAGCGCCAAATCTTGATGAGACCTTGTGAATAAGACTCACATGAGGGATCCTCCTACCTGTACCCCCAAGATAAGTCCCTTCCCCTCAGAGCTTCAGGACTTCCGGAAGTGCTGCGCCACTTGTGGACTGGGTTTCTTAACGGTAGGGTATTCTGCAACAAGGAACAGACGCTCAAGTTTAAGGTGAAAGTGTGGCATCGTAATCTTGCCACCAAGATGCAGCAGAGCAAGAAAAGCAGAAATGGGCATGAGGGTGTGCGTGTGCTAAGCCCTTCTCTCCTCAGGCTCCCGGACCACACCAAGCCTGCGCTGCCTGCCCAACCACTGATCACTGAACAAACAAGAAGTGTTCAATACATTTCTCATTTGCTTTACTGAACTTTAAATAGTTTGACAGGCTCGCCCTTAGCTGGTTGTAAGTTGCAGGGGGGTAGGGGACTGCCCCTTCCTCAGTCTCCGGGTGGAATTGTCCACTGAGGTCCAGGTTATCTGCAGCAGCCTCAAGGAGATGAGGTCACCTGTGCCCTGGGGTTATACAGCTGCTTTGTCCGTCTCCCCTACCCAGTGAAACTCCGGACCTCAGACTCCTCAGGGTAGCTGTGAACTGCCTGGGCCTCTCCCCACCCCTCCACCAGCCAGGCTCCCAAGATCTCCGGCATCAGTCCCGTCCACACAGAGAGCGCCTCTCCAGCTGGCTGCACCTCTCTCTTCCTCTGGGCTCCTCAGCTCTGCCAGCCACTCAGGCCTTACTGCCTGCCTCGGCAACTTCTCCCCCAAACAAGGGAAGGGTCTGTAGGGCCCCCGAGGTCAGAAGAGCTGCTGCCCAGGGGCCTGGCTGCGTCACCAGCCACAGAGTCCCGAGGCCCCTGCAGGGGCAGAGAGGACGTCCTAGCCCAGAGCTGGTCTTCAGTCGAGGCTTAATGCCAGGCTGGCTTCAGAAGGTGCGATGCTCAGGGGAACGAATGTCCAGGAAAGCAAGGTGATGGGGACCAGGGGAAGTGATGGCTTGGAACAGGAGCTGGGAAAGCCCTGCTGCCTTCCCTGTTAGCTTGAGCCCCCCGTGGCTTGGACATCTGAGCTCCAGGCCCTGGCCCGAGGTAGCCTCTCAGGAAATCGTATGTAAGTGAGTGATGGATGGATACAAATGGGTGTGTGGATCCAGAGCTGGGAGGTGGGAAGGGGCAGGGCTGGAGTGGCCTGATGGGTACGTGGGTGACAGAAGAGACCTTGGTGCATTCATCCCAGGGGGAGGTGACCTCTCCAAGCTCAGTGAGTCCCAGTCACACGGGCTTGTGTCCTGAGGAGTGTGGCTGCCGGAGCCCCTTCAGGGCCCCAGGGCTCTCCACAGGCTGAGGCTGAGCGTCCAAGGGCTGTCCCCTTATGTTCCAAGTGATGAGATTTCACCCTGAGCAGCAGGGATGGTCCCTCCCGTGTCCTGCCAGGAACAGGCTCTGCTTCCTGGCTCTCCACAGTCCCCTGTTGTGCACCTGAAGCAGCCCTCCTCACTTGGGGCACTGTGGAACCCTCCCATTGCTGGCAGTCCCCCAGGGAAGGCAGCAGCCCTGTGGCAGCAAAAATTTGGCAGCCTCATGCCCTCCAGGCGGCGGCGGCTGCTGTCATCACTCCCCCAGCAGGCAGCACAGGAGGCAACCCGGGAGGCGGTTGCCGCAGTTACTGGGAGGATGAGGCCATCTGCGTGGAGATGAAGGTCTCAATGACGCTGTGGTTGGTTGGCAGCAGGTGGCTGTGGCTGTTGGTGGAGTCGGAGCTCTGGTACAGCACCAGGCTGCTGGAGGACACTGCAGAGGGAAATGAGGCTGCTGGCTGCCCCGCCAAGCCCACCCTCACCCACCCTGCTTGCCTGCCCCCAGGGGTACCAGGGAGGCTGGGCCTCACCTCCTGAGCCACAGCACATAATAGCAACCCCAAAGTCAAACCTCTGTCCTCAGTGCTTATTAAGGCTCACAGCCAGGTGACCAGGCCACCCGGGGACTGGCCTGGTCAGAACATTCTAGTGGGAGTGTTGGAGAAGCCCTGGAGAGATGGTCAAGAGAACAGGCTCTGAGGTTAGACCTGGGTTGGAGTCCTGGCCCTGCCACCTAGGAAATGTGGAAGGGGAGGCAAGTCCTTCGCCTCCTTGGGTGTTGGCTTTCTTATCTGTAAAATGGGGATGATACACGCCTCCCGGGCTTGTGGTGAGGCCGGTGGGGGTAAAGCATAGGACTGGAACATGGCGCCCTTCATAACTGCCACTGCTGCCCACGGTGCTGGGTCGAGGAGCCTGAGGCTTACAGAGGGAAGCAACTTGCCTAAAGTCACACAGTTATTGAGTGGTCACGCCAGGGCTCGCACCCAGCAGCCTGGCTCCAGAGTGCCTGCTCTTAACCACCACATCATGGGCTGCGAGCTCAGGGAATGGGAATGAGAGAGATGGGTAGGTCAAGTGGGGATGTGGCAGGCTGAGAGCCCACGCTCCACTGTTGTTGCGTGGGAACATGAGTCCTTCCAGTTTTCAGAGAGAAGCCAGAAACCCAGATTTCTATTTGAAAGCTGATTTTTCAATGTTGGCAACTAATTCAATAATGTTAAGCCCGAGCCAAACCAAACTCATCCCTGAGTCACTTCTGGCCACCACAAGCCCCGGTTTCTAATCATTGCCCCCTCCTACCTCTTCCGATGCCTTAATCTTGCCTCAGTCAAGTCCAGTGAGTCTCCCTGCAAGCTAGGCCCCGCTGTCCTGTGCTTTTATATCCCACTTAGGACACTTCATAGAACCCAGGCCAAGTTCGAGAAGCAGAGAGTGCCCTCCAAAGCCTGGGTGATGCCCGCTGCCATTGCCCCCGGTCTGCCGCACAGGTCATCCTCCCCGGTGGTGGGGACAGTGAGAGTGAGGGGCAGGGGAAGGCTGCTCACCGGTGGGGCTGGTGCTGAGCCTGTGGGCGGGCTGCAGGTGCTGGATGCCAGTGGGGTCCTGGCTGGGGATGTGGATGGTGGTAGCCTGGGACACCGATGTGTGAAGCCCAGACTCGCTGGAGACCTCCGTGTCTGAGGTGAAGACCTGGAGATACACGGCAGCCACCTAAGCCCCCAGAGGCATGGTGCTTGGGGGGAGGGCTTCTCGGGAGTGGGGCCTGGCTTTACCTGCTTGGTGGGCGTGAGGCTGGCAAGGGCGCTCAGGTTGGTGGTGTCGGTGATGAGCATGGTCTGTGGGAGCAGGCCCGTGTGGGTGTACTGGGCCACCTCAGGCTTGTGGCTGTAAAGGGCTGGCCAGGAGGGAGGAGGGAGATGTTGATACAGACGTGGTACCCTGAACTCCTCCCTGAGGGCCTCAAGGCTGGGCTCTCTGGAGGAGGTAGGGCGTGCACTCTGCCTGGCAGAGTTGGGAGGATGGGGCAGTGGTTGGGGACTCCGCTGATTTCCAAAACTGGGAGCTCCAGAAAAGGGGTTGGGCCCTCTCCGCCACCACAGCCTGTGGATGTGGAGCAGAGGCCAGGAGCCCAAACCCAGCTCCTCCTGCCAGCTGGGTGTGAAGGGACCTGGGAGGCATGGGTGTGGGTGCTGCTGGACCAAGCAAGGCCTCAAAGGAAAGGCAGGCGGCAGGTTAAGGAGTGAGCAGGGCAGAGGGCAGCAGTATCTCCCACCCTAGGACACCTCTCAAATGTAACCAGTTTCACCTACAGCCCTCTGAATATGCACACACACTAGTAGAACACACACCAACCTCATAGGCCCACATTGACTCGAATGAAAACATAATCACCCACCCACACACATAAGTACATACACGTTCAAGCACATATCCACAGAGATATATGCAGGTCCACAGTCCCTAACCCCCAATTCCAAAATCCAAAAAGCTCAGAAAACCAAAAGATGTTCATAAAGTTTGACGCTAGAGCTCATTTGGTAACAAAGCCTGACCTGAGCCTGATGTGAGGTCATGCAGGTCTTTAGCCTGCTTTATGGAATTCATGCCTTCTGCTGAGAAATAGTAGTGCTTTGATGACATGGAAATAATAGTGCTTTGTGTTGCCGCAAACCCTGCTGGGAGTGTTGTGTAACATATGATATAGCCACCATATTATCCTGGGTGGCGCAAACCGTGAACACTCTCAGGTACTAATCAAAAGGTTGGTGGTTTGAGTCCACCCAGAGGAAGGAAGGGCTGGTGATCTACTTCCAAAAAATCAGCCATTGGAAACCTATGGAGCACAGTTCTACTCTGACACACGTGGGGTCATCATGAGTTGGAGTCAACTCAGTAGCAACTGGTTTGGGTTTATCTTTCTAAAAGCTGAAAAATAATGAATTCAGAAATACAGACGGCTCCAAGGGTTTCAGAGGACTATATTCCCACACATAGGCGTACACCCACAAACACATTCCGATAAGCAGCCAGATACACATCACAACACAGTGCCTGCACTCAACAAATATACGTGCTTGTGCTCAGCTGCACGTATTCACACCCTGAAACATATTCCTGCCCACAGGCACTCATCTGAGCGCACAGACACCCTCGATCACTGAAGCACGCACACGTGGACCAGACACAGGCACAGCCTACAACACCGACAAAGTTGACCTGTTCCTCGGTGTTCACCGAGAGCCGACCCCAGCCAGCACTACCCACTGAGGGAGGCAAGGGGCACTCACCGTGGGGGCTCTGCAGCTGGGCCATGGTGGCCATGAAGGGGCTCTGGGCCACGTGGCTCTGCACCGGAGGTATGAGTGGTTGCTGGTAGGATGGGTGCAGTGACTGGGAGAACTGAACTGGCTGCAGGGTGGTCAGGCTGCTACCCATGCTGTTGATGACTGGTACGCTCTGGGCCTGAGTGGAGGCCAGGCCTGCAGCAGGAGGGCAGGAGTCAGCCTAGCTCCCACCCCCCTCCACAGCACCAACCCAGACTCCCCTGGTGGTATCATCTCTTCCTCCCAAAACCCAGGAGTTGAGAGACAGGGCAATCAGGAAACAGCCCTGCCCTAAGATGCACTCCAAGCTTGGCCCTGCTGCTAACTTAACTGAGTGGCCCTGGCAAGTTACCTCCCTCACCTCTCTGAGCCTCTAGCTCCTTATCTGGGCAGGGAGTGGGAGAGGTGGGCATTGACTAGCTCAGGTTGTCAAACCGGGTTCCCTGGAGCCTTGGGGTTCCACAGAAGCGCAAGGGCCCTAGACTGAGTTCCCTGACACCCTCTCCCACCACCTCCCTGTCTCCCTTATATGTTGAGCTTCTGCATAGTAAAACCAAACCTGTTGCAGTTGAGTCGATTCTGACTCACAGGGACCCTATAGGACAGAGCAGAACTGCCCCGCAGAGTTTCCAAGGAGAGCCTGGTGGATTTGAACTGCTGACCTTTTGGTTAGCAGTCAAATGCTCAAACCACTGTGCCACCAGGGCTCCTCTGCATAATAAACCAAAAAAGCAAAACCATCACCATCAAGTCGATTCCGACTCATAGCGACCTTATAGGACGGTAGAACTGCCGCATAGGGTTTCCAAGGAGTGCCTGGTGGATTTGAACTGCCGACCCTTTGGTTAGCAGCTGAGCTGTTAACCACTACACCACCAGGGTTTCCCTCTGCATAATAGCTTGTGCAAATAAGGGCTTTCAAGCTTTAAAAGAAAAAGAAAACTGCAACCTAGAAAAATTCAATCCCCCTTCTGCTGCTCTGTTTTTCCCATAGACTTTTCGCCTTCGAAGGCACTGTATGATTCATGTATGATGTTTATGGTCCGCCTCCCCAGTTGGGTCATATCTACAGGAGGGTTGAGATTTTGTTTTGGTTTGTTCGCTCGCATTATCACTGATGTAGCACAGTGCCTGGCATGGAGTAGACACTCGATAGATACGTGTTGTATGAATGAATGAATGAGTCTCAGTGGCTCTTCCAGTTCCTGGATTCTGCATAAGCCCCAAGAGCCCCCCACTCAGATCCGCCACCCATCCCCACCTGCTTACCAATGACCAGAGTGGAGGCGCCCGTGTTGGTGAATGTGGAGCTCAGGGAGGCAGGCTCACCGGGCCCGATGGCCATGACCCCAGGGAGCGAGGCCATGATGAGGTTCTGGGGCTGCTGGTTGAGGCCTGGGGATGTCTGCTCCAGGCTGTGCAGTGCTGTCAGGGTGCTGACTGGGGGCAGGGGCCCCCCTGTTGCCGAGACCTTCAAGGGGAGGCCAAGCTGAGTCGGGTTGAGCCCCCACACTGCCTCCCTGAGGACCCCTGCAGGATCTCCCAGCCAAGGGAGGATCGGGGTAGTGGGGTTTTCCCACAGACAGGGGACACTCACCAGCTTGGCTTCAGTGCTCAGCAGGCTGTGGCTGGGCTCCAGGCCCGTGGGGGACACTTGGTGCAGGGGTGCAGACACTGTCACCAGGGGACCACCACTGCTGGAGGGCACTTCCGCTGCCTCACTCGTTGCAGACTGTCCATAGCGCACACCTGGAATGGGGTGCAATGTGCAGCCTCAGCACCCGACTTCCCTGCCCTCGCCCGCCTCCATAGCCCTCATCACTCCATAGCCATCATCACCCCAAACCACATGGCTTTGCTTAGGCCAGTTGCCCCATCTTTCTTTAGGCAGCCAGCAGACTGCTTGAGCATCTATCCACCTTCGACCAGGTCCTGTGCTGGCTGCTTCCAACTCCTTGAAGGCAAGAGCTGCGCTTATTAGCTCCATGTTCCCCACTCCCAGTGCTATACCTGACGTGCAGTAGGTGCTCAATAAAAGACAAAGTGAAATATATCATTTTTTAAAAAAAAGAAAATTGAACCAAACTGAGGCTAATGAAATCAACCTAGAGTGAACTGAGTTCGACAGAAAGAACTGAAATCAGTTAAGCTGAACTGAATCTAGTTTAATTAAACCTGAAATGAATGGAGCTCGATTAAGTTGAATTGAGCTGAATTGAATTGAATTACATCCAATCATATTGAATCACATCAAACTGAATTGGATTAAACTGAGCTGCACAAAAATTTAAATTAACTCAATTTAATTGAATTACATTTTGTTAAACTGAATCAATCGAATGGGAATTGAATTGAATTAAATTTACCAAATTTAAATGAACCAAATTGGATTATAATGAGTTGAACATAATTGAACAGAGTTTAATTGAATCGAGTTGTCCTGAAATGAATTGAATTGATTTGATCTGAAATGAATGAGGTGAATTGAAGTAACCCAAATCAAGTTAGGTTTAACTGAATGGACTGGAGTGGAGAGAATGGAATGGAGTTGAGTGAATTGGGTGAAGCAAAGTGGATGGCATGAAGTGGAATGCAGTGGAGCAGACAGAGTAATGTGGAGTGGAGTAGATGGAATGGCTGGAGTGGAGTGGATTATAGTGGAATGGTTGGAGTGGAGTGGATTATAGTGGAATGGTTGGAGTGGAGTGGATTATAGTGGAATAGATGGAGTGGAATGGATCCAAGCCAAAATGCTAAAGAGGTTTGGGTGGCTACTACCACTGGGGCAGACCTCCCCACCTCTCCCACCTACCCCCATGTCCCTTCTACAAACTTCCCCAATCTCTGTGCCCACATAGCACTCACCGTGGACCTTACTCGGGGAGAGGGCAGGTGGGGGAAGGCCAGGGGAGCTGTGGGCAGGCAGCGCAGGCCCTGGGCCTGGCCCAGGTGGTGGCCCGGTGTATGTGTCCATGGCCAGCTTGTGCCGAAAGGCTTCTTCTTTGCGCCGGTTGGCAAACCAGTTGTAGACACGCACCTCCGTGACGAGGTTGGAGCCCAGTCCCTGCGCCTGCGATGGTGACACCCCCCTCTGGATGCACTCCGCCCTGCAGAAATGCCTACCCATGAGCCTCCCAGGCCAGGCTCAGGAACCCTCTCCTGGGGGTGGAAGAGGAGGATTCTAGGAAGTCAGGCTCTACCTAAGTGTTTGGGCTGGGTTCCAATCCCAGTTCTGCTGTGTGACCTTGGGCAATTGACTTAGCCTGTCTGACC
Source organism: Trichechus manatus latirostris (assembly GCF_000243295.1). Classification (NCBI taxonomy): domain Eukaryota; kingdom Metazoa; phylum Chordata; class Mammalia; order Sirenia; family Trichechidae; genus Trichechus; species Trichechus manatus. The sequence goes on from NW_004443997.1 coordinate 5,183,637, forward strand.
TCAGTCTTTCCATTCATAAAGTGAGCAAAATAGCCATAGGGTTATAGTGGAGATGAAATGAGATGAGCAACTACCCAAGGGATTTCCTGGGGGGGGGGGGGGTTGCTAGAAACGGAGCTACGGAGCTAGGTCTAAGACACTGAGCAGAGCTGAGTACTCTCAGTTCTCTGGGTCACATTAAGCCAACAGCAGGACCTCTCACGGCCAGGGGAGCCTCCCTTAGGAGCCAGAGCCACCCTTTCCTCCCCCAGGCTTGCCCCAGCCTAGCCGCAGCCCCAACCAAATCAGCACTGCTAACCCGCCAGCCATTGTACCTATTGCACTCCTCCACCAATGCCTCTCGCTCCTCCTTGCTGGGGTTCTTCTGCCTCTCATAGGCCTGGAACAGGATCTGCTGGGATGCTGGACCCCACTTGAATCGGTTCCTACGCCCCTTCTTGGTTGGCAGCTCATCGCCTGTGGGCTCTTCAATCAGCCCACCCTGCCCTGCATGGGTAAACTCTGCAGACACAGAGAGCCATGAGCAGGGCCCTGGCCACTCCCACCTTCCCACGTCAATTCACCTGCCCACATCCCTGATTCTCATCCCCCGGGTGCTGAACCAGAGGAGCTTACAACTAGAATTTAGAAATCATCTAATCCAGTGACGACAAGCACACAGCACATGAGCCACCACCCTATTCACCTGTGTCCAAGGCAGACATCAGTAATCAATCCCTGCACACTTTTCTACAGAGCCAAAATTTAATCTCACAACCTTTCTCAATAAAATGCTCGAAGATACCGTGAGCTGGCCTAAAAAATTAAAATATTTCAGCTTAAAAAAATACTACCCTGTCAAGGTCATCAGAAACAAGGTAAACCTAAGATACTATCACAACCAGGAAGAACCTAAGGAGATATGACAACTCTGTGTAATGTGTCTACCACTGGATGGGATCCTAGAACAGAAAAAGAACATTAGAGGAAAACTGAGGAAATCTGAATAAAGTATGGGCTTTATTTAATAATAATTTATTTGTTAATTGTGACAAGTGTACCATACCAATGTTAATAAAGAGGCAGTGGTATCCATGCGGGAGAGCCAGGTTTGATTCCCAGCCAATGCACCTCACTCACAGCCACCACCCATCTGTCAGTGGAGGCGTGCATGTTGCTAGGATGCTGAATAGGTTTCAGCAGAGCTTCCAGACTAAGATGGACTAGGAGGAAAGGCCTGGTGATCTACATCCAGAAATCAGCCAGTGAAAACCCTCTGGATGACAATGGTCCAATCCCATTGTGCATGGGGTTGCCATGAGTCAGGGGCCGTCTTAATGGCAGGTGACAACAACGCATTGCTGTTCCCACATTATAATACATGCCTCACTGTATCATAACCATCTTTTCTCCTGCCTCCCCACTGAAGAGTGAGTTCTTGGAGGACCCAACTCATCCATCTTTGGATGTTCAGCTTCAGCCCTTCTCCCCTGCCCCAGAGTGCCTTGAGCAAAATAGGTAATAAATGTTGGTTGAGTCTGACTGACCTCCTCTCAGTCTGCCTGTCTGTAACAGCGGTGGTGAAAATTCAGCCCCCACCCACGAGTTGTGCAGATTCTCCAGGCCCTGCCAGGGAAGACGCAGCCATGGTCGTTACTTACGCTGGGCCACCTCTCGCTGCTTGCGGACGTACCAGGTGTACAGGGCGGCTCGCTTCTGCGTCTTCATGGGGGTGCCCTTGTTGAGGTGCTGGGACAGGTGGGACTGGTTGAGGCCAGTGGTGTCAACCACCTCCCGCTGTGGGATGTTGTGCTGCTGTAGGTAGGACTTGACCATCTTCGCCACCCGCCACGGGTCCTCCCTGAAAGGAGGGCAAGGACAGGGCCTGTTCAGTGGGGTGTCCAGTGGGCCCTGCCAGTGCTGCAGATTCAGCTGGGGGTCCTTGGTGCTAGGAGCCCTGTCAGCCCTGGGGAGGGCGATGGTGGATGGAAGCAGCCTCGGAGCCTGGGGGTCTGCACCCGGACTCAGAGGTGGGAGGCATGGGCACTCTTGAAAGGATACAAGGACATGGAGACAGAGACATTTGGACACATACATACACAACAGACTTGTGGACACAGGCGTGTGGACACAGACCTGGGAACAGACGAAGGTTTAGAAATAGGAACACACAGATGTACAGGTGAACAGACTCCCACAGGAAGCTGCACAAGCCAGATGAGGAGGGTCCTCACTGCTGTGCCTCCTTTAAACTACCTCTGCTCATCCGGCCTGGAATTGTTATTTGTGGCTGTGTCTTATCCACTGTAAGAAACTGTAAAGCCCTTGAGGGCAGGAACTGTCTGGTTCTCAGCACACAAAATAGGCCTGACGTAGAGTATTGTCCTTGGTGCAGGCATGAATAAATGAGTGGGTAAGTGGGTGGATGGACAAGTAGATGGATGGATCAGTAGGTGGATCGATGAGTGGATTGTTGGGTGGATGGATGGATGGGTAGATGAATGGGTGGATGGGTAGATGAGTAGTGGTGGGTGGACAGGGGGGATGGATGAGGAAGACCTACTGGAAAAAGAAAATCACTGGATCTGAAACAAGGAGAGAAACACGGATTCTCCCATTTTATAGAAAGGGCCACTAAGGCTCAGAGTGCTTGCGTCGTTTGTCCAAAGTCGCATGGCTGACCCAGCAGGGTCCCGTCCCACCTGAAGGTATTCTAAGTCAGTTTGTCAGGCAGAAATCACACAGGGTCAAAATGCCTCTGAAAATCCCTGCAACTAAAGCCTAGGCAGCAGCACAACCAGTTTCCCCAAAGCACTGGGTGGGCAACTAGTTCTTCAATGGCGTCCCAGGTGAAGAAGCTATGGGCTCGCAGAGGCCTCGGACAAAAAATGTGTGCATTGAGCATCAGAATCCCACTCTCCGGGCTGAGAATCTCTCACTAGAATTCCACTGCTAGGATTTGAGCCTTCTGATATTTGCACATGTGACAAATGGCACTTGCAGAAGGCAATTTGCTGCCATGTTGCTTGCCAAATCAGTTAAGTCAATTCCAACTCCTAGTGACCCCATGTGTGTCAGAGTAGAACTGTGCTCCACAGGGTTTTCAATGGCTGATTTTTCAGAAGTAGATCACCAGGCCTTTCTTCTGAGGCACCTCTGGGTGGACTCGAACCACCAACCGTTTGGTTAGCAGCCGAGCATGTTAACCTTTTGCACCACCCGGGGACTCCAGCAAAAGATTGGAAACAACCTAAATGTCCAGTGAAATGATGCTGATTAATTAAATGCAGGGCTCCTGTTCAACACGACTGTAAAAACCCACCGAGGAAGCTCTGTTTGCTTCCAAGTGGAATGGCCTCTGAGACAGAACGGGGTTTGTCTGGTTTGTCTGCAAGGCTGCTATTTGTGTAAAATAAAAAGCTGGGTAAGAGGATATGTGTACATATTTGCTTGTCTATATGTGAAATCCCAGAGAGACCAACAAGGTACTGGTGTCACTGGTTACTTCCAGAGGGGAACGAGGTGAGAGGGGGCGGGTTTCCCTGTTTCTCTTCTGTCCTTTTTAAATTATGTAATGTATTCTAATATATCATATCTATTATTGTTGCCACTTGCCATCAAGTCAGTTCTGACTCGTGGTGACCCCATGTGTGCAAATTAGAAATGCACTCCATAGAAGTTTTCAAGGCTGTGACCTTTTGGAAGCAGCTCACCAGGCATTTCTTCTGAGGTGCTTCTGGGTGGGCTCGAACTACCAATGCTTAATCATTTGCACCACCCAGGGACTCCTCAATATATCATATATATATATATAATATTTAAAACTGGATTATAGCAAACAAAAAGCAAATAAAACCCCCAGGGCTCTGAAACCTACCCCCACACTACCTTCTCTCCTAGCCCCTCCCTTCTTCCTTAAAGAACTTGCCCCCTTGGCAATGTCCTCCTCAGACGTGAGGGCACAGAGCCATTCTCCATCACATTGGCCCTCTGACTGCCTCCTTTTTTATCCCAGAGGAAAGGCAGGTGGTGGCAGATAAATTTAAACTGGCCAGCAGTAGATTCAGCAAAGCCCTGTTTTGAAAGAAATGATCGCCGGGACAATTAATGCTTCGTGAGTGTTTATTATGAGCCATGCACTGTGCTATGGGCTAATCATTTAAATCTAACAATAACCTTAAGAAGTAGGTACTGCTAGGATGCCCATTTCATAGGTGAGGAAACTGAGGCTCAGGAAAGGTGCAATTGCTTGTCCAAGGTGACCTACCTGGGACTCAAGCATATTCTATGCTGCTCTTGATCCTCCAGACCTCTCCCCCAGCTCCTCTCTCTCCCTACTTTCAGGGGCCCCTGGGATCTTCTCTTCTCTGCCTCCCTCTCCCCTCCCCCGGTGCCATTCAGAGCTGGGAGGCAAGGGCCGTACAAAGTCCAGCCTTGTGCCTCGTAGCAAACATGTTTATCTAATCTCAGAGCTGGGCTGCCTCCCTCCCCCACTCCAACCATCACCCTCCTGTACTCTCTCCCTCCCTCCCTTCTCTCTTGGGAGGGGGGTCAGCTTTCTCTCACCAGGGCCTCTCCTGGACCCAGACTAAAGAATTACCATCTGCTGATGTCCAGCTGATTCCCTGTGTCTCTTTTGTGTCTGTCCATCTGTTTTTATCTCTCTCTTTTTCCTCTCTTTCTTTCTCTGTCTGCCTCTCTCTTTCCTTCTCTCCTCTGTCCAATTCCCCCACATCAGATCAAATTTAAACTGAACCTGGAAATAAAACAAAGACCAGCCAGCCTTCGCATATGTGTAGCGTCTGTAAACAGAGCACAGGTATTCGAATGTGAAAATGGGGCCCCAAAATGTTAAAGTGAGCTAATACAGACTTTCTATTTTTAAGCAGTTCCTAAGAGTGTTGAACAACAAATTCACAACAAACAAAAAGTGAAATTAAAATGCCAGTCAGCTGGTGGGACTGTAAAATGGTACAACCACTATGGAAAATGGTATGGCATTTCCTCAAAAAGCTAGAAACAGAAATACCTATTCCTGGTGATGGGAAAGGCAATACACGATACAGGAGAAGTCAGCACAAGTTGACCAAGGTAAATGAAGACTTGCGTAACTGAGAGGTACCCAAGAATAAAGGACAATTACAGTAAATGTAACATATACAATTTTGCAATAACAGTTGTTGTTTTTGTTACATGCCGTCGAGTCAGTTCCAGCTCCTAGTGACGCTATAGGACAGAGGAGAACTGCCCTATAGGGTTTCCAAGGAGCGGCTGGTGGATTTGAACTGCAGACCTTTTGGTTAGCAGCTGAGCTCTTAACCACTATGTCACCAGAGATCTGCAATAACAGTAGTAACAACCAAAAAATATGTGTGTGGTTACAGGGGTAGATATGCATGCTAGATATGTACAGGAAGGTATACGTGAGTGCATGCACTTACATATATAGCTGTATTTGTAGGCATAAGTATATACATGTTTGGGTGTGCTCATGTATGTTAATATACATAATAACGCACATAGGGGGCACAGTTACGGAGACCTCTTAGACATATCCAAATACCTCACAGGATTGGTTTACTGGATTAAAGGGCTTGGGACCACAGTCTCATGGGACAACTCAGTCAATTGGCATAACATGTTCATAAAGATAGCGTTCTACATCCTAGTTTGGTGAGTAGAGTCTGGGGTCTTAAAAGCTTGTGAGCAGCCATCTAAGATACAACTATTGGTCTCTTCTCATCTGGAGCAAAAGACAATGAAGGAAACCAAAGACTCAAAGAAGAAACTAGTCCACAGAACTGATGGTCAACACAAACCATGGCCTCTTCTAGCCTGACACCAGAAGAACTAGATGGTGCCCAGCTACCACTACCGACCATCCTGACCAGAGACATGAGAGAAGGTCCCGGATAGAATGGAAGAAAAATGTAGAACAAAACTCAAATTCCTAAAAAAGGCCAGACTTACTGGACTGATAGAGACTAGAGGAACCCCCGAGACTATTGCCCTAAGATACTTGTTTAACTTGGAACTGAGGTTGCTCCCAGAAGTCTCCTTTCGGCCAAATAATAGATTGGCTTATAAAATAATCTCACCTGTGAGGAATGTGCTTCCTTAAACAATCAACTATACGAGACCAAACAGTCAACATTTACCCAAAAGCAAAGATGAGAGGGCAAGGAGGGGCAGGGAAGCTAGAAAAATGGAAACAGAACAAACAGAATGGAAATAATGAGAATGCTGACACCTTGCAAAAATTGGAACCCATGTCACGGAACAATTTGTACAAAAATTTGTTAAATGGGAACCTAATTTGCTGTGTAAACTTTCACCTAAAACCCAATAAAATATTCAAATAAATACATAAAAATAAGATGCCAGTCAGAAGACAGCCAGCCAAGAGGGGTTGTCCCCCACTTGCTAGGATGTTGTCTGTGCCACTTTTTTTTTTAAAACCCACTGAATCAATCACTCAATCTCTCTCTCCTCTCAGTGTGTGTCTTTCTTTGTCTATTTGTTTCTCACCTCTGTTTTTGCCTTTTGGACTGTGTGTGTATATGAGTTTGTATACCTTGGTTTCTCCATCTCTTTGTGTCTGTCTGTCTGTCTCTCTTAGTTTCTGACTGTGTGTCTCTGTCTCTTTCGCCCTCTGTCTGTGTGTGTGACTCTGTCTGTTGCTCTCGCTCTCCCTGCCTCTGTCTCTCTTCCTTCCGTCCCCATCCCAACACACGCTGGCACGCGCGTGCACACACACGCACATACACTCAGTTTCCAAAGACCTGGCTCTTTTTTCAGGACAGCTTCCCCAGCTCTCCCAAGTCAGAACTAAAGGCCAAGTCTCCAGGCAGTTCCCGCTTCGGCTCTAATGGCTTTGGGAGTCAAACCAACCTGGCTTCCAATCTCACCACTGCCACTTAGCACCTGTGTGATCTTGCATGGCCCACACCCCATCTGTAACATCAGATAAATCCATGCCCACCTCACGGTGTTATCGGGGAAATTAAAAAATGAGTTTAGAACGGGGGAAACACTTATAGGGCAGGGCCTGGCACACAGGAAGTTCTCAATAAGCAGAACAATATTGTCATTATCATCATTAACTACGTAGTCCTAGGGACCCCCACCCCCACAGCAGAAGGCAGAGGGGCCAAGAACAGGTGAAGGTGGGCCCGTATCTCCCCCATCCCCTTTTTGGGGTCAATCAGTAGTCCCAGCTTTAGGCCCTTTCCTCTCTGCCCCCAGGGGTTTCAGTACATCCAAGGTGGTAGAGCTGGGAGACCAGCTTGTAGAGCCACCCACCCCAGGAGGGGCTGAGAGCTCAGTGTGGGGCCCTGCAGACCTGGGTTTGAATCCCCCTCTGCCACTCGCTATCCATGGCGCCTTGGGAAGTTTGCTTAACCTCCCTGTGCCTTAGTTTCTTCATCTGTGATATAGGGCTAATAATAACTAACTTCAGAGGGTTCTGGGGAGGAGAAAATAAATTAATGCATCTGTAAAATCTTTTGGAAGAAGTACAGCCAGAATGCTCCTTAGAAGCGAGGATGGGGAGACTTCGTCGCATGTACTTTGGACATATTATCAGGAGGGACGAATCTCCGGAGAAGGACATCATGCTTGCTAAAGCAGAGGGTCAGCAAAAAAGAGGAAGACCGTCAATGAGATAGACTGACACAGTGGCTGCAACAATGGGCTCAAACACAGCAACGGTTATGAGGATGGTGCAGGACCAGGCAGTGTTTCGTTCTGTTGTACACGGTGTCGCTGTGAGTTAGAACCGACTCGACAGCACCTAACAACAACAACAAAAAGCATCATATGGCAGTGAGTTGATGGTGTTATGGATGGGGGGTGGTTGAACAGCAAGAATGCCTGGCAAGAGGGAAAGGGAAGGCAAACTTACCAAGGAGAAGCATGCAAACCTCAAGGATGCTATGAAGAGTGTGGGTGGGATAGGAGGACCCGGGTCCAAGTTTTGGTGCTAACCACTTTGTCAGAGTTACCAGGGCAAGTCATTTTGGCTCCCCGAGCCTTGATTTGCTTATTTGTAAAATGGGGCTACAAATAATAGCTACCAGGTATTGTACTTACTGTGTGTGCATTCTACAATTATGCTATTTAATTAACCCTGTGAGTAAGTAAAGGAGCCCTAGTGGCCCAGTGGTTAAGCACTCAGCTGCTAACTGAAAGTCCAGCGGTTCTAATCCACCAGCTGCTCTACAGGAGAAAGATGTGGCAGTCTGCTTCCGTAAAGATTTACAGCCTTGGACAACTAGATGGTGCCCGGCTACTACCGTCAATTGCTCTGACAGGGATCACAATAGAGGGTCCCAGACAGAGCTGGAGAAAAACGTAGAACAAAGTTCAAACTCACAAAAGAATACCACGCTTATTGGTCTGACAGAGACTGGAGAAACCCCAACAGTATGGCCCCCAGACACGCTTTTACTCAGTACTGAAGTCACGCCTGAGTTTCATCCTTCAGCCAAAGATTAGACAGGCCCATAAAACAAACAGTAACGCATGTAGCTCTACCATATATATGAGACTAAATGGGCACACCAGCCCAGGGGCAAGGACGAGAAGGCAGGAGGGGACAAGAAAGCTGGACGAATGGAAATGGGGAAGCCAAGGTCGAGAAGGGTGGACTATTGACATGTGGCGGGGTTGGCAACCAGTGTCACAAAACAATATGTGTATTAATTGTGTAATGAGAAACTACTTTTCTCTGTAAACCTTCATCTAAAGCACAATAAAAATTTAATAAAGAAAAAAAAAAAGACTTACAGCCTTGGAAACCCTGTAGGGCACTTCTGCTGTGTTCTGTAGGGTAGCTATGAGTCAGAACCGACTTGATAGCAGTGGGTTTGATTTTTGGTTTTGGCGGTTAAGTAGTATCATCTCCACCTTGCAGAGGAAACTGAGGTTCAGAAAGGTGAAATCACCTGCCCAAGCTAGAAAGGGGCAGAGCTGGGATTCAAACCCAGGCAGTCTGGCTTCAGTCAGGGATGTCAGATCCTTAGTTCCACCTTGGCCATTGTCTTTCTGGGCCTCAGTGCACCAGTGCTGCCCAGTGAGGAGGATCGGAGTGCTTCAGGGTAGGGGCTTGAGCTGCTTGGGGACAGGGAGGAACCTGGGTCCAAGTTCCTCCTTCGGTCACGGCCTCAGCCTGCTGGGCGCTGGCCACCGAGACAGTAGATGTGCCAGGGTTCAGACAGTCCTCGTCTCGCATTCATTCACGCTGTGTGTCAGCCACCAATTTCCAGTTGCCATCAAGTCAAATCCGACTCATGGCAACCCCACGTGTGCCAGAGCAGAACAGTGCTCCATAGGGTTTTCATGGCTGTGAACTTTCAGAAGCAGATTGCCAGGCCTTTCTTACAAAGCACCTCGAGATGGGTTCGAGCTGCCAACCTTTCAGTTAGTAGCCAAGTGCTTAACCACTTGTGCCCCCCGGGGACTCCTATGTGTCAATCACTGGGATGGATACTAGGGTACAAGTGACGAACAAGTACCCAACTCAGGTCCTGCCCTTGAAGAGCTTCTATTTTCATACCAAGAGATAGAAGAAAACTAACAAACAGATAAATAAGATAACCATAAGTGATAGGAGAAAGTAAACAAGGGTGGTGGAAGAGGAAGTTACTAGGGGTGGGACCCACCTTTAGATGTGGTGGTCAGGGAGGACCTCCCTGAGGAGGTGACATTTGAGCTGAAGGAGAAGAAGGAATGGGCTGTGGGAAGATCTAGAACAAGGCTTCTAGGCAGAAGGGACAGGATGTGCAAAGGCCCTGAGGTGAGAATCAGCTTGGTGTGTTCAGGGACAGCAAGGTCAGCTTAACTAGGGCAAAGTGAGTGAGTGAGGGAGAGAGAGGTCCTGAAAGAGGGCAGGGAAGTTGAGGGAGGGGAGAGACCAGGGCAGGAAGTTTGGATTTTGTTCATTGGCCAGGTGGGGGGAAACTGAGGCAGAAGGTGGGGAAGAGACTTGCTTAAGGTTACATGGACTAAGACGGGTTTCTGGTATGGCCTCAGGCATGGGCACCCTAGGGAGGCCTGGGACCCAGTATCCAGCCCTGCATCTTCCCAGACACTTGTCCTCTCCAGAGACACGACTTCCCCTGGAGGTCCTGACTCTGCACCATCTCTTCCAGCCTTAACCTCCACGTCTCCCCACCCCAGCCCAGGCCTTGCCTCAGTCTCCTTTCCCTGCCTGGAGGCCAGAAGCCCCACTTTTTTTCCCTCAGGGCGTTTTCAGGTCCCTTTTGTTACCTGAACAATAAGTAACCCAGGTAGTTAGTTATAAACTCCACAGGAACAAGGAGCTGGTTGATAATTTATAGCAACATCTCAAATTTAAATGGAAAGTAAATAGCATGCTGTTAGCATTAAAGAAAACCCAATGGGGCGGGCAGGCGGGAGGCACTCCAGCCTCCTCTCCTCTCAGCTTGGGGCACCTCACTTTCTCCCCAGCCCCTTCGCCCCGCTGGGCCTGGGTCCCTCTCCCTGCTCGTTTCCGCTGCTTTCTGTTCCTCGGGGCTCTCTCTCCATCTCCCCGACGTCCCCTTTCTCCCTCTGATTTCTGGAAGGCCCCAGGGCCCTGCTCGTCCCCAGGGAGCACCTTGACCTCTGCTCCCGCTTCGAGAGCTGTGGATCAAGCCTCCCCCCACCGTCCCACCTAAGGGGCTGCTGATCAAGAGGTCCCACCCAGCCAGGTAAGAAAGGCCCTGGGCACCTGCTGCTCCCCCACCCCAGCACCCCCAAACCCATCTAGGGCCCCCAGCAGGTCCAACCCAGCCCCACCCTGCCCAGGTTGCCCTTGCCCTGGGTCTGGCGATGCCTGGCTCCTTGCCCCACCCCTGTAGCCCTGCCGCCCTTTGTCCTCCTCTTCCTGCCAAGTCAGGGGGCCCTGGCTGCCTCCCTGCCCCCTACCCAGGGCCTCACGAGACCGGGCAGACCCGAAGCACCCTGAGGCCACTGGGAAGCCCCGAGCCACCAGCCCTCCCCCACCCCAAGCAGGCATCAGGACCTTGGACAGAACAAAGGCAATCCCCTCAGAACATTGTAGCGGGCTCATCCTCAGGTCCCCAACCACCCCAGCTCCCCTGGCCGCTAGTCATAGGGGTTTAGAGCACCAAACAGGCTGGGCTTGGAGGCCCAGCTGGGCTGCCTTAGTAGGCTACTTCTCCTCGTTGAGCCTGTTTGCCATCTGTGAAGCAGAGTGAGCGTTAGCTTCCTCACAGGGTTAATCTCAACATTAACCAAAATTACAAACGAGAAACCTCAGCACAGGGTCCAGCAAGTTGTAAACTTTAGGAAGCAGGTGGCTGCTGGGATGGAAGCTATGGAGCTTTTCCCGAGGGGAGGACCCTGCAGCCCCCAGCCCCCAGGTCACCCTGCCTCCACCTGAACCTCCCATCCTCTACCTCCACTGGTGGGAGGTTGGTTGGCCCAGGTCTCTCCAGGCCACCATCCCTACAAGTTAATGATCACAGGCCTTATCAGAGCCTTTTGCTGTTTATAAATATATAAAACAAAAGAGAAATAATAAAGCCCGTGGGTAATTAGTAACCAGGTCACCTCTGCTGAGGAGAGGGGAGGCATCCAGCCTGGGACCCACCCAGTTCAGGAGATGGGGAGCCAGTCGGTGGATGGGGGTACAGACTGGGAAGTCACTAATGGTGCTTGCTGGCAAGGTGTGGGGGAGGTGCTGTGGCTGTGCAGGAAGGGGAGCAGCTGCTGCCCCCAGGCTCCATCCCCCTCAGGTAAGAAAGCTCTGGGCTTTCCTGGGTGAACACTTGAGTCCCAAGATGACTGGGGAAGCCCCCAAATCCCCAGCCTAGGCCCCCCAGCTGTGCTTCCTGGCCCCTGAGCCTACATTCTGAGGACTTGGCAGGGAAGTTAGGGTTTGAGGAGCAGAAATGGCCTTGCTGGCTAGAAATTCCCACCACCATCTTCCCACCACCCTCGGATTCTCCAGGCATTTCAGTTGCAGTCTGCTGCCTTTTGCCCCCTCGGAGCTTGCCTGGGGCACGTCCTACTTCCCAGGCTCTAGGCTGAATGGCTCCTGGGCCAGGAGACCCTACAGAGAGGCTGCCTCAGGGGCTGGGGGCTCCAGCCTCCTAGCCCCCTCTGAGCTCTCACCGCCCGGTCCCTTTCCCGATACCTGGGCTAAAGGCCACAGCTCATGGCGACTCTCTACTCTGAAGAGGGGCTGGTCAGGAGCTGGGGTGGGCTCCGTCTCGGGCGCTGGGGGCAAGGAGGGGGTCCTTACTGCAGAAGGGTCTCCACCACGGCCTTCTGGTGGGCCGCCTCCTCGGGACTGAGGTTCTCCAGCTCTTTGAGGATGGGCGGCGTGAAGTCTTCCCCATCGTCGTCCGTCTCGTCCTCGGAGCCCCGCGTCTCCCCCAGCCCGTTGGGAAGCTCGGCCAGCTCCCCTCGGCCACTGCCACAGGACTCCCCCTTGTCCAGGGGCTCGACCCCGGCCAGCAGGTAGGGCCCTGGCTCACCCAGGGCCTGTATCAGCGCCTCTTTGCTCAGGCCCGACTCGAGCAGGGCCGCCAGGAGCTCCGTCTGCAGTTGGCTCAGTTTGGCAACCATGGCTCCACCGCCACTGGGCCGCGCGGCCCGGGACCACCAGGTCCACGGCCTCCCCCACCACGTGGGCCGTCCACTGCCGGCAGCCCAGTGGGCCCAAGCCAGGCTCCTTGCACCCACTGCACCCCCCCCAAGCCCCTCTAGCCGAGCTGTGTGGGCACCCCCAGCCCCCAACCCTGGCCCCAGCGGCCAGTGAATCAGGGCCCCTGCCCGCTCTGTTTACATTGGAGCTGGGGAAATTCTCCAAGGTTCATATTTATCCGTGTGGTTAGCAAAGGGAGTGAACTTTGGACTTCAGCCCTGCCGCGCGCAAAGTGCAGGCCTCATGGCAGCGCAGAGGGACAGGGAGCCACGGCGTTCAATGGGAGCAGGCAGAGCGGAAGGTGGGGGAGGCGGAGGCGCGGGGCCCAGGACAGTTGGGATGGAAGGTGCTAGGAGCCCGGGAGGACTTTGGGCGAGCATTGGGTCCACCCTAAGGGCCTTGTAGGGCATCAGGCTGAGGCAGGAGAGCAAAAAAGGCAGGTTTCCTTTAGAAACAGAAGTAGCAGGGAGTTCTAGGCAGCTGGGCGTGCTCTCCTCAGGGGCAGGGCTAGATCACGCCCATTTTGGGACTCCCCTCCCCAGGCTCAACACGAGGCCTGCATGTAGGAAAAACTTGTTGACTGGAGTCTACTGTGCTTGAGGGACTATTCTGGGTCTCTAACATGTATTGTTACTTCATTGTACAGGCAGTCCCCTGGTTAGGAACCTCCAACTTACATACAACTGATAGTTAAGTTAGGAACCAATCCCAGGAAAACCTATTATATTAAAACTCGGAGGTACATTCAATGGTTCGTAATACAAACCAGTGCTACGTTGTGAACGCATCAAAACATTATTATTGTTGTTGCTGTATTATTATGTTAAAGATGTTTTCTTGTATCTGGAAGTGTTTCTTTAATGTTTTTTATGCATAGAAAGGTACACTATATACCATATATTAAGACAAACATCTGACTAACTGATGTTAGATATGAACAGCACCTAACTGTTCTGACTTACGTCCAAATTTGACTAAAAGACAGACTTAGGAACAGAACTCGTTCGTAATCGGGGACTACTTGTATCCTCCTAACACCTGTGAGTAGGTGCAGGGGAAGAAGAAGAAACTAAGCCTCAGAGAGGTTAAACAACTTACCCAAAGTCACACAGCTAGCAAGGGCCAAGACTTGCAGAGCCAGACTAGGGAGAGGCAAGTGAGGTACTTGCCTTAGGTGCACATGTTAAGGGGATACCAACAAACCTAGTAACCAACATAAATAATATTCTAATGCAATATATTAGAAAAGCAAAATGAATGCAAAACCCAGGAAGATCCAAAACATACGTCTGCCAAAAAATTTGTACACAAATGTTCATAGCAGCATTATTCATAATAGCCAAAAAGTGGAAATAACCCACCCCAAATGTCTTCAACTAATGAATCGATAAATAAAATGTGATTGGTACGTACTACATGTTTATTATTCAGCCATAAAAAGAAATGAAGTACCAACAGATGCTACAACAGGGATGAACCTTGAAACCATTATGCTAAGTGAAGGAAGCCAGACAAAAAGGCCTCATATTATGTGATTCCGTTGGTATGAAGTGTCCAGAATAGGCAAATCCATAGAGACAGAAAGTAGATTAGTAGTTGCATAGGGCTTGGGGGATGCAGTTGCTAGCTAAGGGCATAGGGTTTCTTTTGGGAAGATAAAATGTTCTAAAATTGATGGTGCATGTGATGGTTGTACATCATTGTGAATATAATAAAAACCACTGAACTGTATACTTTAAAAGGGTGAATTTTATGGTCAGTGTATTATATGTCAATAAAAGATTTTTTTCAAGTAATGCAAATTTGTTGTTTATGACCTGTCTCCCTCTGCTAGAATATAAGCCCCTGAGGGCAGGGCTTCTGTCTGTCTTGTTCACTGCTGTATTCCCAGTGCCTAAAATAGTTCCTGGTATATAGTTGGTAAGGTCCCTGGGTAGCGTAAATGGTTTGCACTCAGCTACCAACCTAAAGGTTGACAGTTCAGATCCACTCACTGGCACCATGAAAGAAAGGCATGGTGATCCGCTTCCATAAAGATTACAGCCAAGAAAGCCCTATGGAACAGTTCTACTCTGTAACACATGGGGTCTGCATGAGTCAGAATTGACTCGACAGCAACAGGTTTGGGTTTTCACGCAGTAGGTGCTCAATAAATATTGGTTGAATGAATAAGTGGCTAAAGTTCATTGTGCACTGACCATGTATACTTAGCTCAGTGCTAAGCGTTAGTAATGTATTCCATTTCCAGACAACGTATGGAGTAGGTTCTGTTAATATTCCCGTTCTGTAGGGGAGGAAACAGAGGCTGACAGGGTCAGTGCCTTGCTCGGAGTCCCATGGAGCAGGGTTTTAAACCCAAGCAGGATGGCACTAGCAGCTGCCCCCATGAAAGGGCGGGATTCCACCCTTCCTCCAGTGTGACCAGTGGCCAAAACTAGTTGCTTTGCAGTTAGGCAGCTCGCTGCTGGGTGCAGAATTCTCAAGTGCAGGAATTCTGCCCCTGGTTAAAGGGCAGGGACGGTGCTGTGAACTGTTCCTTGGTGGCTTCATGGTCCTCCCCCTCACTAACCCCCTGCCAGGAGGTGGCTTGCTGCCTGCAGCTGCCCCTGAGTAACTTTTCATCTAGAACAGGAAACCAGAGGGAGCAAGGAGCGTGGGGCCTGGGTCCTTTGCACAATGTTTGAACTCCTTAATTGCTGGGTCCTCCAACAGCCAGGTGGCTGAGCTGGTGACTCTTGGACTGAAGGTGGATTTGGTGGGAGAGGGAATGGCGGTGAGTGGGGAAGGCCTCCAGGGGGCTTAAGGAGAGACATTTTCCCAGGCCCCACCTTCAGCTCCCAACACACACGGAGGCTGTTGCTCTGGGCCCCTTGAGTAGCGGTTCCAATAGATGGGAAGGGATGTCAGTAAGGCAAGCAGAAAGGGCTGGTTCCAGCCCCCAGCCTACCTTCCTTCCCATACTAAGAGGGTGAAGCTGAATTAACTCATGATTGGGAGAGGCATTTTGCATTCTTGAGGATCACCCAGGACCTGGTTTGAATTTTACTGCTCCCACATACCCACCCCCACTCCTTCTCCCATCCCCCAGCTGGGTGGGCCCAGGCAAGTAAGTTAGTATCTCTTATTCAAGTTACTTAAGACAATTTTTATAAAGAGTAAAATGCAGAGATCCCAAAATTGCTTGTTCTAGGCACACTTTCAGCTGCCTTGGAGTTGACTCCAACTCATGGCAACCCCATGTGTGTCAGAGTAGAACTGTGTTCCATGGGGTTTTCAGTGGGTGATGTTTTGGAAGTAGATCACCGGGCCTTTCTTCTAAGGTGCCCCTGGGTGGACTTGAACCTCCAGCCTTTTTAGCAGCCAAGCGTGTTAACTGTTTATACCACCCAGGGGCTTTCTTAGTGTCTCAGTCATTTTTTTTCACAGTGCCCCAAGGTCCCCTACTCCCCCCAAAATGAACAGTTATGTTTATTAGGTAGTTTAATCACGACAACTTGATTACTATTTATGTCCTTAAAACTTAATGCAAAAAAAAAAAAAAAACTGAATGCACAGAAATTGAAAGAAAAGTATTTTTAGTTCATTTTTAAATAACCATAAACCAAACCAAATCCTTTGCTGTGGAGTTGATTCTGACTCATAGTGACCCTATAGGACAGATAGAACTGCCCCATAGGGTTTCCAAGGAGCAGCTGGTGGATTCAAACTGCCAACCTTCTGGTCAGCAGCCGAGCTTTTAACCACTGCACCACCAGGGCTCCTAAATAACCATAAGTATGTACTCACGGGATGTATGGGCCTGTTGGGCTCTACATAACTTCTCCAACCTTGGAATCTGATTAGACACCTTAAGCCATTGCCATTGAGTAGATTCTACTCATAGTGACCCTATAGGGTAAACTAGAACTGACCCATAGGGTTTCCAAGGCCGTAATCTTTACTGAAGCAGATTGCCGCATCTTTCTCCCCTGGAGCTGCTGGTGGGTTTGAACCGCTGACCTTTCGGTTAGCAGCCAAGCGCTTAACCATTTAACCCTACCGCCCTCGCTTCCTGTTCCACATTTATTTTGCATATCATCAAGGGAGTGTAGCCCCATCTAACACGGAAACTGGAACTACCTAGAGCTGTAGTTTCAGAAGTGTCCAACAGATGCCACTGTGTTTCCTCCAAAAATCCTCTATAATCTTCTGCTGGGCCTTGAGGCATCTCGGAGCACAGTCTGGGAACCATCGGCCTGAAGGACTGCTTTGGACGAAATAGGTGCTCAGTGAACGGTAGCTGTGAGCTTTGTCACTATTCTCTCCTACTGGGTGAGTAACTGTTTGCAAAGCCCAAGTTTTTTGAGGTCCAGGCAGAGTACAAGGCTTCCCGTTGGCCTTGGGAGCCCTGTAAGGGAGAGTGTCCCTTCAGCTAGTCTGGAAGCTCTCTGGGAATTAAAGCCCCCACCTCAGGCTGTTGATCTCAGTCAGGGTCCACCTGTATCCCTATCTCCTACCCACCCCCCATCCCTGCCACCACCCCTTAACCTTTATTGAGCAGACCCTGGTCTATGCCATTTTTACGCATTATCTCATTTAACATCTCAACAGCCTTATGAGGTAGGTACTTTTATCCCCATTTTATAGATAAGAAACTGAGGCTCAGAAGGACATGGAACTTGTCCCACTAATGCGTGGCAGAGCCCGCATTTGAACTCAGATCTCCCTGATGCCAGAATCCAAGCCCTTGACTACTGTTCCATGCTACCTCTTTCCCTGAGGCAGTTAATGCTCACTACACATTTGTTACTATTGCTTTTGTTGTTTTGGGTAAGTGTTAACTCCAACCCTGTGCCCATTGGCCCTGTCACCTTCATGCTGATTTACAGATGAAGAGACTAAGGTTCCAAGGGGATAAAACACCGTGGTTAAGAACACAGACTCTGGAGGCAGACTGCTCCAGATTTGAGCCTGGCTCTGCCAGTTACCAGCTGTGTGATCCTGGGTAACTTGCTTGACTTCTCTGTGCCTCCATTTTCTCTAAAATGGGGATGAGAATACTTGCGAGTTGTTAGGGGGATTAATGAGGTAATGCACATGAAGCACAAGGAGCCGTGGTGGCACAACAGTTAAGCGCTTGGCTTTGAACTGAAAGGTTGATGGTTCAAATGAACCCATCCAGTGACACCACGGTAGGGAGGGAGACCTGGCCATCTGTTTCCATAAAGATTAGAGCCTAGGAAACCCTATAGGGCAGTTCTACTCTGTCACATTGGGTCACTGTGGGTCGAAATTGATTCAGTGGCATCTAATGACACATAAAGCACGGTGCCTGGCACGCTGTAAGCACTCCCTACCACTGAGTGATTATTGTTATGTGATTGTTAACATGATGACTCTACTCCCTTCTGTCAGGCTGAGTTCTCCTCTTTGAAAGTTCTGCACGTGACAGCGCTGGTCACTTATTTCATTTGACCTGTGTCATGGATTGAATTGTGTCCCCCAAAAATATCTGTCAACTTGGCTAGGCCATGATTCCCAGTATTGTGTAATTGCCCACCATTTTGTCATCTGATGTGATTTTCCTATGTGTTGTAAATCCTACCTCTATGATGTTAATGAGATAGATTAGCGACAGTTACATTGATGAGCTCTACAAGATTAGATTGTTTCTTAAGCCAATCTTTTTTTGAGATATAAAAGAGAGAAGCAAGCAGAGAGACAGGGGAACCTCATACCAACAAGAAAGCAGTGCCAGGAGCAGAATGTATCCTTTGGACCCAGGGTCCCTTCTCCCAGAAGCTCCTCGACCATGGAAGATTGATGACAAGGACCTTCCTCCAGAGCCGACAGAGAAGAGAAAGCCTTCCCCTGGAGCTGACACCCTGAATTTGGACTTGTAGACTGTGAGAGAATAAATTTCTCTTTGTGAAAGCCATCCACCTGTGGTATTTCTGTTATAGCAGCACTAGATGACTAAGCCAACCTGTAAGTCTTGATTCTGGCCTTCAAGGCCATCAATAACTCAACCCCACTCTCTAACCAGCCTGACCTCTCAGCTCCCCTCTCCAGTCCAGAGAGCCTCCTCACCACCCCCCAACACCTGCTTCTACCCCCTTCCAGGCCTTTGTCAACCAGTAATATGTTGGAGCTGACTCATACTGACTTCCAAGAGAGCTGATTGTGCACATCTCTTCCCAACTCCGTGTTCGGTGACGTCGCTTTGATACCCTGAAATCAGTCATGTTGGGAGGATTTACACCATATGGAACTAGGCAAATACAACAAATAAGGTTTTTGTTTTGTTTTATTTTGTTTTCAGAGAGCTCGTTGTTAAACATTTATTAGCACAACACTGACGCTATTCTTGCTACCTGAAGCACCCTCCGCATTCCTGATGGACTCTGGAGAAAAAGAAGAACTGAGTTTTAATCCCAGATCTACCACTTACGGTCTGTGTGACCAAGGGCAGTGGACTGAATCTCTCTGCACCTGTTTCTTATTGTAAATTAGAGGTGATAGTAGTACCCAACTCACAGGGGTTTTGTGAGGGTTAAATGTAATTAGCTCATGAAAACCCTATGGCTCACAACAGAATATTGTCCAATACAGTGCTAGATAAGCCCCCGAGGTTGGACGGCACTCAGAATACACAGTGGCAGCAACAACAGACTCGAGCATACCAACGATCGTGAGGACAGCACAGGACCAGGCAACATTTCGTTCTGTTGTGCGTGGGGTCAGCATGAGTCAGAGCCACATCAATGGTGGCTAACAACAACAAATGTGATGTACATCCTCTTGGCAGAGTGCCTGGCACTTAGGACTCAATCCATGCTGGCTGCTGTGATGATGTTGACAATGCCCTTCCTCCAGGAAGCCTTCCCTGACCACCCGTGTTCACGGGATCATGCTTACCAGCCTCAGAATTCTTAGAGCCCTTACTTCTGGTGTACTAAATTATCCCACCAGCTCGCCAACCTGCTCCATATCTGTTCCTCAGCTTAGGTACCCAGCTTCCCCATCCTCTGGCAGTCCAGCTGTGAGCCTCAGTTTCCTTCAGCTTCTTCCTCCTGTCCTTCACTCCGCCTACCCCATTTTATCAGTGTCTAAATTCTCCATTCTCCATGGCTGCCCTGTCTCTCAAACATGTCCCCCCACCTGAATGGATTTCTCATGATTTCCGATTAGGTCATAAACTCTGGGAAGGTAGGGATGACTTTGGCTTTGCTTTGACACTTCTTGTCCCTGCCCAGCTCTGATCTGGACACACAGGGACCTTTAAGGGTAAGACACACACGAGCCAGGAAAAACACCAGTGGAAGGAAGGGGCCAGAGCCCACGTGTGCTTGTCTGCTTTGTTGTCATTCTCTTCTTCGACAGCAGAAGGCGCTATACTTCCACGCAGCAAAAGTTTCCACACTGCCTTATCCTAAGAATTCCCAGCTGGAGCCACAGGGTAAAAAAATTCAGATTTCAGGGCCACATCTCCACTGTTCCTGAGTCAGACTCTTCAGCAGAAAGGCCAGAGAATCTCTTTTTGGGACAAGCACCTCAAGATAAACAACCTGGTTCCAACAAGCAAAAGCCCTCATCCTAAGGAAAGGTCATGGAAGCCCCATAGACACATCCAAACTCCCTGAGGGACTGAATTGCTGGGCGGAGGGCTGTGGGGACCATGGTCT
>NW_004443997.1:5204578-5234871 GCF_000243295.1 Trichechus manatus latirostris
GGTTGAGAAGTTAGAGGGTTAACATGTTGTGGGGTTGTTAACCAATGTCATAAAACAATATGTGTACTACTGTTTCATGGAAACTATTTGTTCTGTAAGCCTTCACCTGAAGTACAATAAAAAAAATAAAATAAAATAAAAAAGCCCTTGTCCCGTCATAGTACAGGCAAAGTGGGCAAATAAATACGTTAGCTGGGACTTCATATTTGGGCCCGGGGGCTGGTTGAGGGTACAGCCCACAGAGCAAACTGTCTCAGACCCTGCCATGCACCAGCTGTGTGACCCAGAACAAGTCCCGTAACCACTTTGAGCCTGTTTCCTCATCTATAAAGTATGCATAATGTGGGCCCTAACTCACAGCTTCAACAAGATCAAATGAAGCGTGCATGCAGCCAGCAAGGCACCCTGGGTGGCGCAAATGGCTGAGCACTCAACTACTAACTGAGAGATTGGTGATCCGAAACCACCCAGAGGTGCCTTGGAAGAAAGGCCTGGCCATCTGCTTCCAACAGGTCATAGCCTTGAAAACCCTATGGCGCACTTCTACTCTGCAACACATGGGGTCGCCATGAGTCGGAACTGACTTGATGGCAACTGGTGTTTGTTTTGTTTTGTTTTAATACATCAAGTGTTTGAATGTTAGTTTTCATCCTAATAAAAATAACTTACATTTTTGAGCACTTACTATGTGTCAAGCTTTATATTTACCCAGTCCTTTAACCCCCACCATGACCCTATAAAGTAAGTTCTGTTATCATCCCCGAGGAGCCCTTGTGGCGCAGTGTTTAAGCGCTCGGATGCTAATCGAAAGGCAGGCCTTTCAACTGGTTCTTTCCATATACATAAGAATCAGCTGGGAATCTTGTTAAAATGTAGATTCTGATTCAGTATATGTGGGGGTGGAAACGCAAATTCTCAGAAGGACTGTCAAAAGGTCTGTGGTTCAAACCCACTAGCTGCTCCAAGGGAGAAAGATGTGGCAGTCTACTTCTGTAAAGATTTACAGCCTTGGAAACCCTATGGAGCAGTTCTACTCTGTCCTACAGGGTTGCTATAAGTCAGAATAAACTCGATGGCATTGGGTTTGGAGTATTATTATTATCATTCCCATTTCACAGATGAAGAAACTGGGGCACAAAGAATAAGGAAATTGCCTAAGGTCCCACAGTTAGGAAATGGCAGTGCTGGAATTTGAACCTAGGAAGTCTGGCTCTGAGCCAGGAGGAAACAGCCTCAGGGAACGAACCTATAACATCTTGTCAAATCACTGAAATTGCACCTTTGGCGTCTTTCGGGAAAAGCTGAACACTCCGCTGGGCAGGTCCCAAAAGCAGCAAAAGCCTGACCGCCCCAGGTGCGGGCCCAGCCGGGATTCCCACTTCTAGTTCTTTCAGATTGCCTCACACACACCTGAGTCAGACCGGGACGTGCTGGTGCCTCCATCTCGCTAAAGCCGCCTATTGTGAACAGACAAGTGTCAATTAGTTACTGCCTTAATGCAAGACCTCCCATTCCAGAAACAACTTCTGGACTCCCCCCACGGAAAACAGGGCCTTTGTGAGGGACGCAAAGGAACAAAACGGAAATCAAGCTGAACCAAGTCTCCACGGGACCGATGTTCCAGTGGCATCTACACAAAGGCTTGGGTTGGAGCCTCTCGACTCAACGGAAAAAAAAAAACCCAAACCCGTTGCCGTCGAGTCGATTCCAACCCATGGCGACCCTATAGGACAGAGTAGAACTGCCCCATAGAGTTTCCAAGGAGCTCCTGGTGAATTCGAACTGCTGACCTTTTGGTTAGCAGACGTAGCTCTTAATCACTGCACCACCAGGGTTTCCTCAGCCTAGAGAAGGTAGCCCTAAAGCCGGGACAGCCAGGGGCTAGGGTGGAGTGGGGCCGAGACCAGGAAGGGGAAGCAGGAATCCCAGATGCCTTGCCCACCCTCCAGAGTTTCCCTCGGATGGAGAGCAGGGGCTCCCAGGACCCCAGGACTGTTCTTACTCCCCAGTTTTCAGATGAGGAAATTGAGGCTCAGAATAGAACTGCCCCATAGGGTTCCCGAGGAGCGGCTGGTGGATTCGAACTGCCAACCTTTTGGTTAGCAGCTGAGCTCTTAACCACTGCGCCACCAGGGGTCCTCTCGTCTCACCAATTATCGAGAATTAAAAAAAAAAAAATTACACAGTAGTATTTCTGGATGGACACAAAAGAACCTGGTAATGTTGGTTCTTTCTGAGAGGGGAACCGAGAGACCGGAGAATGGAGTGGGATACAGGCTTCTCTTTTGTGCTTGTTCATTTTCACACCCTGGGTGAATGGGGCAGGGTCCTGGCAGGATACAGCTGGCACTGTCAAATTAGATGCTTCGAGGAGGCTTTCATAAAGGGGCTATTTAGCAAAGTGAGAGCAGATGTAAGGAGACCCAAGGGAGAGAGGTCTGGGGTGGGGGCTGGGCTAGTAACAGTGGGGAGCTGTCACCAACCCTGGGCCTGACAGGGTGAGACATGGGAATGACCACCAACACCTTGGAAAGAGCTGCCTTGGAAGGATAAACCTCTCCATCAAGGCCAGGTGACACAGGGAGGGGAGTTTTGTCACCCTGGTTCCTGTCCTGCCTCCCAGGCTCCTCCTGGGCTCTCCACTAGGTAAAACCCACCAAAGTAGAATCCCTGGGCAGTGCAAAGGGTTCACGTGCTTGGCCGCTAACCAAAAGGTTGTAGGTTCAAGTCCACCCAGAGGCGCCTCGGAAGAAAGGCTTAGCAATCTACTTCGGAAAAATCGGCCATTGAAAACCTTATGGGGCACAGTTCTACTCTGACATGTATGGGGTCGCGATGAGTCAGAGTCGGAAGGCACTCAACGGCAACTGGTTACTGGTTACAGAAAGCCAGTCACAGGCCAGAAGGCAAGGGAGAGGCCTGCACGGAGCTGAGTGGATTTGAGAGCAGAGAGCAACTCTGGAGGCCGACCAGATAGCCTCACAACAAACATGCATTGCGTGTTCAAACAACAGATCATCTGAAAAGAAAGGGGCAAATGCTGTCAGCTATTTCAGATTTTTTCCCATCAATCCTCCTTTTTCACTGAAGGTATTTTGAGTTGAGTTTCTGCCACTTGAAAAGTAAAGTGTCCTGCTTAATATAGATGGAAAATTCTAAGACTGCATTGAAGTGGAAATTTAGCATTATGATTGTCCACTGCATGTAAAATCCAGCCACCTTACAAGGAGCTGGCTGATGGGACCCCTGCCCACCTCCCTAACTGCCTCCTTCCACTTTCAACTACAGCACTGATCTCCAGCTTAGCCTTCAGCTCCTAGGGTCTAGGGTATGCAAAGCTCCTTCTGGCCTCAGGGCATTTACACATGCTATTCCTTCTGCCTGAACCACACTTTTTGCTCTTCATCCCACCACTAGCTCCTTCTCATCCTTTGTCTATGTTATGGATTGAATTGTGTCCCCCCAAAATGTGTGTTAACTTGGCTAGGCCATGATTCCCAGTACTGGGTGATTGTCCATCATTTTGTCATCTGATGTGATTTTCCAATGTGTTTTAAGTCCTACTTCTATGATATTAATAAAGCAGGATTAGAGGCAGTTACGTTAATGAGGCAGGACTCAATCTACAAGATTAGGCTGTATCTTGAGTCAATCTCTTTTGAGATATAAAAGAGAGAACGGAGCAGAGAGATATGCGGACTTCATTCCACCAAGAAAGTAGAGTTAGGAATAGAGTGTGTCGTTTGGACCTGGGGTCCCTGCACTGAGAAGTTCCAAGACTTCGGGAAAATTGATGACAAGGATCTTCCTCCAGAACGACAGAGAGAGAAAGACTTCCCCTGGAGGTGGCACCCAGAATTCAGACACTAGCCTACTAGACTATCAGAGAATAAATATTTGTTTGTTAAAGCCATCCACTTGCAGTATTTCTGTTATAGCAGCACTAGATAACTAAGACAGCCTACTTCTCAACTTAAATGTTACCTTCACACAAAGCCCTTCCTGAGGCACTCCCTTCTGTTATTCCCCATCCCTGTACTGTCTTTGCTTCTTTGTGGCTCTTTTTAACTTTTGTGATTATACATTTGTGTCTCCCACCAGATTGTAAGTTCTATGAGGTCTTAGTTTTGTTCGTGACTAGAACAATACCTAGCACCTAGCAGGTGCTCATTAAATATGTGAAGAATGAATCGACCAATGATTTTTCTCCTCATCGTCTCTGACTAGTCTCTATTTGATCACTTCCAGGAACAGGGAACTCCTGACATTGCCAAGGATGTCACTCCATCTTCAGTCAGTTCTGAAAATAATATTGTATCAGTCAGGGATGTTTGGCTGCACAGAACAGAAAACCCAAAGTAACAGTGGTGTAAACACATAAGGATTTATTCCTTCCGGAAGAAGGTGGTCCAAGACTGGAATGGGGGCACCACAATGTCACCAATGCTTTTACTTTTCTGCCCCACCATCCTCAGTGGGTGGCTTCTGTACTCAAGGTTACCTTATGGTCCAAGATGGCTGCTGGAGCTCCAGCCTTCATATCCAAATGAATATGAAGGAAAAAAGCGATGAACGTCAAGACGGAATTCCCTGGAAGTCTCATTTATACTTCTACCTACAGTTTATTGAGTAGAATTTCATACTACACTTCTACCTACAGTTTATTGAATAGAATGTAGTCACACGCAAAGATTAGACTGGACTATGAGACATAAAATGATGCTCACGAAGAGTATGTTTCTTAGCTCAAGTAGATACATGACACTAAATGGGCAGCACCTTTCCAGAGGTGAGATGAGAAGGCAGAGAGGGTCAGGAGCTGGTTGAATGGAAGTGGGAAATCCAGGGTGGAGGGAAGGAGTGTGCTGTCACAGTATAGGGAGAGCAACAAGGGTCACATAACAATGTAGATATAAATTTTTGTATGAGAGACTAACTTGAATTGTAAACTTTCACTTAAAGCACAACAATTAAAAAAAAAAAAAGACTGTAGTCACATGGCCATACCTGACTCCAAGGGAGGCTGGGAAATGTCTTTGATCACCAGGCCTTTCTTCCGAGGTGCCTCTGGCTGGACTCGAACCACCAAACGCCTTTCTTCCGAGGTGCCTCTGGCTGGACTCGAACCACCAAACTTCCAGTTAGCAGTTGAGCACGTTAACTGTTTACATCACCCAGGGACTCCGTAACTAGCTATAAATGATCATTTTAGCATCTCCATTTATTGAGCACTTACTATGTACCAAACACATACATACAAAATGACAAAGGAGCCATTTGGGCATGACACTCTTCCCTGTGAGCCGATGTGAGAAATCTTGGTAATGTGGCCCTGAGCAGGGAGGGTGTCGTGTTCTCTTAGCTTTGTAAGGGCGGGATAACTGGTTCCCATGAAATTAAATCAAAGCCCTATAACCAGCAGGAGTATGAATTTCCCATGGAAAAGATAGGGGAGAATGTTTTCAGAAGGAAATTAATTCTTCATGGTTCAAGACGTGTTGATTTTAACTATATTGGGAGAAAGCCCTCCACAGCCTGGTGTGGAAACCCCCAGTGTTCCAGCCAACCCCTTGGAGAACCCGAGATTACTCTCCTTTCTGCCCCCAGGGGAGCTACCAAGTGTTGAGATCAAAATTTCCCGTTCCCCTCTGCAAGTCAGCAGAAACTCAGAGAAGAAAGAATTTTGACAGGGAGCAGACTCCGGGAGCTGTGTTCTTGCAATTCCCAAAAAGCAGCTGCAGGAATTTGTCATTTTCACAGAGATGGCTGACATCTCACGGGAGGGCTAGGGTGGCAGGGGAGGACGGGGGCGAGCTGTGGAAAGCTAGGAGATGCAGAGAGGAAGGGAGCACTGCGGAGCTGCCATTTTGTACAATTCCAGGGTCATGTCCGCCCATGGAGAAGAGAGGCCAACTGGGTTTCTAAAGGCCCATTGAAAGGAGATTCACTCAGCCCTCCCAGGAGGTCAGGCAGAGGAAGGGAAAAAGACTTGGAGGGGTAGAGGCTGAAGCAGGGACCACTCCCTTCCCTGGAAATGAGAGACATCCCAAGACAGGACACGCAGTTTGGGGTTCCTGAGGCTCAGTGACCGCAGTAAAACCAGAGAGGTCGCATCCTGAGTATGGAGTAGCCAGTCTGAACAAAGACATTTGCACCAAAGCTTGACACAGAGACAGTGGCCTTGCCAGCCTTCAGGGGCCACTCAGGCTTGACCAAACCAGTTGCCATCGAGTTGATTCTGACTCATGGTGACCCCATGTGTTCTAGAGTAGAACTGTGCTCCATAGGGTTTTCGTGACTGTGAGAGTTTGGAAACAGGTCTCCAGGCCTTTCCTCTGAGGCACCTCTGGGTGGGATTGAACCATCAACCTTGTGGTTAGTAGCCTAGTGCTTAACTGTTTGCACCACCCAGGGACTGAGTCCTCATAGGCTTAAACAGAAGGTGTATCAAAGCAACTGTTGTTGTTGTTAGGTGCCCTCAAGTCAATTCTGACTCATCATGGCCCCATGTGACAGAGTTGAGCTGAACTGCCCCATAGGGTTTTCTAGGCTGTAATCTTTATGAAAGCAGATCGCCAGGTCTTTTCTCCCGCAGAGCAGCTGGGTGGGTTCAAACTCCCAACCTTTTGGTTAGCAGCTGAGCGCTTAACCATTGAGCCACCAGGGCTCCTCTAATCTAATACCCTCATTTCCTGCCCCAAATTGCAAGGAAATGAGGGTGTTAGATTAGAGGCAGATGACCAGACCCTTTTATCACCACCACCCTCTCCCCTCCACCCCCAACTTCATGTGGCTTTGATTAGGAGTCAGGCTCAGTGGTTATGAGCTTGGCTGCTAACCAAAAGGTCAGCAGTTTGAATCCACCAGCCGCTCCTTGGAAACCCTATGGGGCAGTTCTACTCTGTTTATACGGTCACTATGAGTTAGAATCGACTTGACGGCAACAGATTTTTTAAGATATTTTCAAAAGAAGACAAAAAATGCCAAAGTTGGATGGGACCAGGTTCTTAACCATTTTCCCTCTCAGCAGCCCACAGCATCAGCTGTACTGAAGGCCGATTCCCTTGGGGACCACAAGACAGCTGCCACCAGTCACTGAGGCTCCTCACCTCCTGGGGGGAGAAGGGAGAGGGAGGGGCAAGGAGCAAGCCCACTGGCTCAGGCTGCCCTTCCCAGAACATAAACAAACCAAACCAAACCATACCAGTTGCTGCCAAGTCGATTCCAAGTCATGGTGACCCCATGTGTGTCAGAGTAGAACTGTGCTCTATAGGATTTTCAATGGCTGATTTTTCAGAAGTAGATCACCAGGCCTTTCTTCAAAGGCACCTCTGGGTGGCTTCAAAGTTCCAACCTTTCTGTTGGCAGTGGAGCACATTAACTGTTTGCACCACAAGGGGATTCCTGCCTTACATAAAAACCCATTGCCATCCAGTCAATTTTAAGCCGTGGCAACCCCAGGTGTTGCAGAGTAGAACTGCTCCATAGGGTTTTCTTGGCTGTAATCTTTACGAAGGAGCCCTAGTGCTGCAGTAGTTAAGAGCTCAGCTGCTAACCAAAAGGTCGGCAGTTCGAATCCACCAGCCGCTCCTTGGAAACCGTATGGGGCAATTCTATATACTCTGTCCTACAGGGTCACTGTGAGTCGGAATTGACTTGACGGCAACAGGTTTGGTTTTCGGAATCTTTACAAAAGCAGTTTGCCGGGACTTTCTTCCACAGAACCTCTGGGTGGGTTTGAACCGCCAACCTTTAGGTTAGCAACCAATCGCAAATCGCTTGCCTCACCCAGGCTCCTTGCTTTAGGTAAAGGCCTTCTTAAACCACCCTCAAGGTCCAGGCATGAGGGTGAATTTGAAGACAGGCGGGTGAGGCAATGTGAGGCGAGGAGGGGAAGACACCCTCTTCTCTGAACACTGGCCGCTCCTCCGTGTGAACAATGAGATGACAGGGACAATGTGGACCCAGGAGCCCCCATCTGCAGCCTCTCATCCGGTGGAGAGACAGTAAGCCTGAAGTTTCCTCTCCCAGAGAAGAAGGATAAACCCAAAAGATAGAAAAAGAAAGCATCTACACATACATTACGCCGTTTGATTTCACGGCCATCCTTTAAAGATGTAATTAAATTCCCATTTTGGTGATGAGGAAAACTGAGACTCAGAGGCTACAGGGCTACACTGCCATTTGTCTGGGTGCTACCCTCTGAGTCATAGCTGTCCAGACCCTCTTCTATGGGACCAGTATCACTGGTTGGGTGGGAGAAATGTCAGCAATAAAGAGGACCATCTCACGTACAAAATTAAAAAAAACAGTAATAAAACCAGCTACAAGTCGGTCTGCTTTTCATTATCATGCATCTGCAATTCTAAACAATGTTAGTGATAAAATACTTTTCTCCAAGTTGGATGAAGCTCTAAACAGGTGCTGCAGTTACTGTTGAGTTTGAATAATATATATGAAAGCTTCAAACTGGCACATTTAAAAACAACTTATCTTTTATTAAACACTGTTTTCTACATGGAAGTTAATTCAGAGAGTTCCCAGTTATACAGCTGGTATAGGCAAGCTGGTTTCAAATGTAAGTTTATAATGATATGAAATCGTTGAGTACAGTTCATAATTCCAGCCCCTAAGGTACTACTACTTCAAAAAAAAAACAAAACCCATTGCCATCAAATTGATTCCAACTCATGTGACCCCATGTGTTACAGAGCAGAACTGCTCCATAGGGTTTTCTTGGCTGTAATCTTCACCGAAGCAGATTGCCAGGCCTTTCTTCCATGGTCATGCTGGATGGGTTTCAGCCTCCGACCATTAGGTTAGTAGTTGAGCACAGACCACACTACATCAGTTACTCCTGCGTTTAAACTGTAGATTAAAAAAAAAAAAAAAACACACAAAGATGAAACAGTGATTGTACAGACAAAGAAGCAAAACTCTATGTGACCATTTCAAGTTTTTGTTTCTGTTTAAAATATAAAAAGTGGGACCGAGAGTGAACAGCAAGTTGTAATCATTTTGCTTAGTATGCTAATTTTAGTTCATACTTGAAATATTACACTGAATTTAAATATCTTTAATACTGAAATGTAGTCATCTTAATTGTTAATCTTTTTAAAATTAAGGAATGCATCGAGAAGACGATTATTGCTGATTAATATGGAAAATAATTTTATCATATAGAGGACGGGAGTGTTAACAAGTGCTATGTTCTGGGTCAAATACCCAAACTCGTTGCTGCAGAGTCGTTTCTGACTGATAGCAACCCTATAGGACAGAATAGAACGGCCCCATAGGGTTTCCAAGGAGCTGCTGGTGGTTTCGAACTGCCAATCCTTTGGTTAGCAACTGTAGCTCTTAACCACTGCTCCACCAGGATCAAGTATAACTGCCCCATAGGGTTTCCATGGCTGTACAAGCAGACCGCCACATCTTTCTCCCTGGTGGGTTTGAACTGTGGACTTTTTGGTTAGTAGCTGGGTGCTTTAACCACTGCACACCAGGACTCCTTTCTTTTCCTGGCTAAGTGGTCCCAATTCCTTTGGCCCCTCAGGCGACACACCTCTGCTACCACTAGAGCCTGCTGAGGACCTGAGTATATTTCCTAGGGGACCGCCTCCCCCAGGAAGAATTCTGAGAGAGGAGAGAGAGTATTAACCAGCTAATGTACCTCATGCACAGCCGCCACCCAGCTGTCAGTGGAGGCTTGCATGTGGCTGTGATCTTGACCAGGTTTTAGCAGAGCTTCCAGACTAAGACAGGCTAGGAAGAAATGCCTGGTGATCTACTTCTGAAAATCAGCCAATGAAAACCCTATGGATCACAACAGTCCGAGTGGCACAGAACCGGGCAGGGTTTTTTTTCCATTCTCCATGGAGTCCCTGTGAGTCTGGGCTGACTCAATAGCAGCTAAGAACAATAACAACTACTCTGCATTAAAAATGTATTTACCTCATCTTAAAAGCTCGTGAGCGGCCATCTAAGATATGTCTACTGGTCCCACCCCATGTGGAGCAAGGGAGAATGAGAAAACCAAAGACATGAAGGAAAGATTTGTCCAAAGGACTAATGGACCACAACTACCACAGCCTCCACCAGACTGAGTCCAGTGTAACTAGATGGTGCCCGGCAGCTGCCACCACCAACTGCTCTGAAAGGGATCACAACAGAAGTTCTTGAACAGAGCAGGAAAAAAATGTAGAACAAAACTCAAATTCACACACACACACACAAAAAGACCAGGCTTGCTGGTCTGACAGAGACTGAAGAAACCCCAAGAGTATGGCCCCCGGACTCTCTTTAGCTCAGTACTGAAATCACTCCTGAGGTTCACCCTTCAGCCAAAGATTAGACAGGTCTATAGGACCAGCAATAACAAACATGAGGGACGTGCTTCGTAGTTCAATCACGATACAAGACTAATGGGCACACCAGCCCAAAAGCAAAGATGAGAAGGTAGGAAGGGACAGGAAAACTGGATGAATGGCAACAGGGAACCCAGGGTGGAGAAGGGGAGAGTGTTGACACATCTCAGGGTTGGCAACCAATGTCACAAAATAATTTGTGTATTAACTGTTCAATAAGAAACTAATTTGCTCTGTAAACTTTCACCTAAAGCACAATTAAAAAAAAAAAAAGTACTTACCCCAACACCACACCTATTAGAATGGCTAAA
Source organism: Trichechus manatus latirostris (assembly GCF_000243295.1). NCBI lineage: Eukaryota > Metazoa > Chordata > Mammalia > Sirenia > Trichechidae > Trichechus > Trichechus manatus. Next base: position 5,215,254 of record NW_004443997.1, read on the forward strand.
ATTAAAAAGACTCACCGTACCAAGGGCTGGAAAGGATGGGGGCAACTAGAACTCTCCAACACTGCTGGTGGAAAGATAAAATGGTACAAATAACTTTGTAAAACAGTTTGCAGTTTCTTTAAAAGTTAAATATATAGCATTATCATATGATCCAGCCGTTCTACTCTTACGTGTTTACCCAAGAGAAACGAAAATATATGTCCATACAGAGACTTGCACCTAAATGTTCCTGGCAGCGTTATTCGGAATCACCAAATATTGGAAACAACCCAAATGACCATCAACAAGTGAAATGATAAACAAACTGGGATATATTCATACCACTGAATATTACTCGCCAGTAAAAAGGAATGAACTATTGATACAGACAATGACATGAACGAATCTCAAAATAATCACACTGAATGAAAGAAGCTGGACAAGAAGCAAAAACGAGTACATACTGTATGATTCCATTTATATAAAATTCTAGAAAACGCAAACTCACCTTTGGTGATAGAAAGCAGATCAGTAGTTGCCTGGGAATGGGGGGGTGTATGTGTGGAATGACCGGAGGAAGGAGGGAGGGATTACAAAGGGCCGCAAGGAAAACTCTAGAAATCGCTATATTCATTATCTTTTTTTTTTTCATTTTTTCTTATGTTTTAGGTGAAAGTTTACAGCACGAATTAGTTTCTCATTCACAAATTTATACGCGAATAGTTTTGTGACATTGGTTGCAATCCTCGCAATGTGTCACTCTCCCCCTTGCCCTTCCCACTCTAGGTTCCCCGTGTTCATTCACCCAGGTTCCTGTCCCTTCCTGCCCTCCGGTCTTTGCTTTGGGCAGGTGTTACCCGTTTGGTCTCGTATAGTTGACTGAACTAAGAAGCAATTTCCTCACATGTGTTATTGTTTGTTTTACAGGCCTGCCTAATCTTTGACTGAATGGTGGATTCGGGAGTGGCTTGACTTCTGAGTTAGCGGGGTTTCCAGGGGCCGTAGTTTTGGGGGTTATATTCATTATCTCAATGGCGGTGATGGTTTCATACTCATGTCAAAACTTATCAAATCATATACTTTAAGTATGCACAATGTATTGCACACCAATTATACCTCAACACAGCTCTTAAAAAAAAAACTACTCCCTTGGCATTTTTTGAGAGACTGAGAAAAAATGTTAATTACTTCCAATTGCATTTTTCTGCCAAATACATCACCAGGCAGAGATCAGGCAACAAGAATCCTGGTTATATTTGGCTTACGTATATTAGACATTGAGCTTGGTGCCTGGCTCAATAAATAACAGTGATTGGGATTATTAATACAGCATCCCGGATACCATCTGACTAGCATAGATGAGAACTCCCTGATTTAAACGAGAAGTTACAAACTCAGAGCCTTTAGGGAGCAGGCAGGTAATGCAAACAAGCAAGGCGAGACAAGCATACACCATAGGTAATGGCAGAGACCAGGGCAGGTAGAATTTACCTCCAGTCTAAATGCATTCAAATTTTGAGGGCTAAACAATAGATATCTGTGGGCTGGATGGGGCAAGCCTCTGGGTATCCACTTGTCTGTCCCTATGATTAGATCCAAAAATACAAAGTCAAACCTGGTGGTGTCAAGTCAATTCCAACTCATGACAACCCCATGTGTTACAGAGTAGAACTGCTCCATGGGGTTTTCTTGGCTGTAATCATTTTTTTTTTTTTAATTATTGTTGTTGAAAATATACACAGCAAAACATACACCAATTCATCCATTTCTACATGTACGATTCAGTGACATTGATTACACTCTTCAAGTTGTGCAACCATTCTCGCCCTCCTTTTCTTAATTGTTCCTCCGCCATTAACATAAACTCACTGCCCCCTAAGCTTCCCATCTAACCTTTCGAATTGTTGTTGGCAATTTGATCTCATATAGATAGATCTTTAAAAGAGCACAATTCTCAAGGTAAACATTCTTTACTAGTTATGTTAACCTATTGTTTGGTTTTAAGAAGACTTCAGGGGATATTTTTGGTTTAAGGTTTAAAGATTATCTCAGGGCAATAGTTTCAGGGGTTCATCTGGCCTCTGTGGCTCCAAAAAGTCTGGATTCTATGAGAATTTTAAATTCTGTTCAACATTTTCCCCCCTTTTGATCGAGATTCTTCTATACGCTCTTTGATCAAAATGTTCAGTAATGGTAGCTGGGCGCACCATCCCGTTCTTCTGGTCTCATGGCAAAGGAGGCATTTGTTCATGAAGGAAATTAGCCACACATTCCATTCCTCCTCCTATTCCTGACTCTCCTTTTTCCTTTATTGCTCCAAGAGAATAGAGACCAATTGTTGTTCCTTGAATGGCTGCTTGCAAGCTTTTAAGACCCCAGGCACTACGCAATGAACTAACAGGAAGAACAAAGGCACTAAAAATGACATTAGGCTAGTTAACTGAGGTGTCCCATGAAACCATGACCCTAAACCTCCAAACCAAGAAACCAAATCCCCTGAGGTGTTTGGTTGTACATAAGAAGCCTCAGCAGCTGCACTTTCTTTTTCTTTTTTTGTAAAAATATGTACCACACAGCTTTTGCCATTCAAATTTTTTACAGGTGTACAACTTATTGTCATCAATTATATTAATCGGCTGTGCAACCATTACCCTTAATCGATGCAAATTTTCCATCACCATAAACAGAAACGCAGTGCTCCGTAAGCGAAAACGCTCCCTCTCCCCTTCTCTCCTGTCCCTGGTAAACACTAATAAACCATTTTTTAAATTTTATTGTTGTGCTTTAAGTGAAAGTTTACAATTCGAGTTAGTCTCTCATACAAAAATTTCTACGTACATTGTTACGTGACCCTAGTTGCTCTCCCTATACTGTGACAGCACTCTCCTCCTTTCCACCCCGCATTTCCCGCATCCATTCAACCAGCTCCTGACCGTCTCTGCTTTCCCATCTTGCATCTTGACAGGAGCTGCCTCACTAATAAACCTTTTGGTTAGCAGCCAAGCTCTTAACCACTGCGCCATCGGGCTCTAGTAAACTTTGGTCTCTCTGTATTTGCTTGTTCTTGTCTTTTTATATAAGTGAGGTCATACAATATTTGTCCTTATGTAAATTGACTTATTTCACTCAGCATAATGTCTTCAAGCTCCATCCGTGTTGTAGCGTGTATTAGAACTTCATTTCTCTTTCTGGTTGAGTAGTATTCCGTTGTACGTATATACCACATTTTGTCTATCCACTTATTTGTTGATGGGCATTTAGGTGGTTTCAACCTTTTGGCTAATGTGAATAGGGCTGCAATGAACGTTGGTGTAGATATGTTCTTGGCTGTGATCTTAACTAAAGCATATCACCAGGTCTTTTTCTGCGGCGCCACTGAGTCTGTTCGAACCACCAAACAGGGACTAAATACTGCGTGTAAAGTCGGTCCCTACAACTTAGAGATACAATAACAACAACTAACTTTTTACAGAATGCTCTTACTTGGTCTTCCCAACAACTCTGTGCACTAGATAATATTATTTCAATTTTCCAGATGAGGAAACTGAGGTGCAGTGATGTGGCCAAGACTCCAGCCCAGGGCCGGTGAAACTAGGACAGAAACTTGCTTCTTCTCACCCCAGCCTGAGTTTTTCTCACAGGACCACACCCGTGATTGCACTGGGTTTGTTTACTCCCATAAAAAACCAAACCAGTTGCCATGAAGTCGATTCTAACTCATGGCGACCCCGTATGTTGTAGAGTAGAACCACCCTCCATAAGGTTTTCAAGGGCTGTGACCTTTCAGAAGTAGATCGCCAGAACTTTCTTTTGAGGCACATCTGGGTGAATTCTAACAGCCAACCTTTATGGTTAGTAGCCGAGTGCTTAACTGTCTGTGCCACCCATGGACTCCCACAGAACTAAATGAAAGCTGAGCATCTTTTCCGTACGAGCCGCTCTTTAAAAGGTGGTCTGACCCATCAGACTTTCTCTTCTTTCCCACACTGGTCTCTTCCAGGGGTAGGGGGTGTTTTAGAAGAAAGAAAAAGAAATCAAGGAGCCCTTACGTAGTTATACTAGGAAAAAAAAAAAACAGCTGCAGACACACACGCCTCTCCTATCCACCTGCCCCTTTCAACTTGGTATTTTTGTTTTTATAAGTCCCTTTTTAAGGAGTTCATCTGTGTCCAAGTATCCTGAGATAATAACATGGATGAGTTCACTTTAAGAAAGCCATTATGTAAGAACTTAAACTTGTAAATGGGATTTGTTTGTTCATTCCACAAATACTTACATCTGGTGTGTGAGAATCTTAACAATTAAAGGGACTAACTGCAGTAAAACCTGCGAGAGCCGGAACCTGCCTAAGGTGGAAACCTGTCAGAGAAGGAAAACGCAAATATTTTCCACCAAAACAAGCAATAGAAAAGTGGTAAGACTGCACCCTGTCAAAGGCGGAAAACTTGCGAGACCTGGAAAAACAAAGCAGTCTCATTGAGTTCCAGCTTTCACAGGTTTCACTGTATATGCCCAGGACACCGTTTTAAGTGCTCCACGGGTATTCACATTTAATCCTCAAAACCATATTTAAGGTAGAGCCTATCGTTTGCGTTTTACAGATGAGGAATTAAAGGATTGGGCACACACAAAGGCGCCCTGGGCGCACAGTGGTTAAAGTGATCGACTGCTAACAGAAAGGTGGCTCCCGTGGGAGAAAGAAGCAGACTGCTTCCGTAGAGATTTACAGTCTTGGAAATCCTACGGGGTTGCTATGAGTCGGAATTGACTCGATGGCAGTGGGTTTGTTTGGTTTTGGTTGGGCATATACAGCGATAAACAGAATTGACACTAACCCAGTGGGAAAAACCCTTATCAAATTACCATCTTTGATCATTGCGGTAGAGGAAAGGGAGAGAGAGTTATGCAGAGGCAGAGCCGAAGAATCCTGTCTAGACTGGGGAGTCGGGGAGAGGGGCTTCCCTGAGGAAGTGCCGAATGAGAAAAGAGGAGTGTGGAATGAAGGTTAGCGTATAAAAGCTAGAGGCAGAAGGACGCCAGACATATTCTAAAAATTGAAGAAATGTGGGCATGATGCAGAAAGCCGTGAGAAGTTTAGACTTGAACCTGAAGGCAGTGGGGAGTCACTGAAGGCCTCAACAGCGGCAAGGTGGTTAAGAGCTCGGCTGTTAACCAAAAGGTCGGCAGTTTGCATCCACCAGCCTCTTCTTGGAAACCCTATGGGGCAGTCCTGCTCTGTCCTATAGGGTCACTATGAGTTGGAATCAACTCGACGGCAATGGGTTTGGTTTTCTTGGTTTTGGTGGCACAGTAGTTAAGTGCTTGGCTGCTAACCAAAAGGTCAGTGGTTCGAATCCACCAGCAGCTCTGCAAGAGTAAGATGTGGCAGTCTGCTTCCTTAAATATTTACAGTCTTGGAAACCCTATGGGGCAGTTCTACTCTGTTCTACAGGATCACTGTGAGTTGGAATCGACTCAACGGCAGTGGGTTAGAGGGTTATTTGGGTGCCATGAGGGTGGGGTGGTAGAAAGAATGATCTCTTCTCCAGGGCTCCTAAAATGGACACCCTGCCCTCCAGCCTACCCCACCCTCTTCCCCAACCAAACATAAACATATGGGCTCAATTTACACAAAACTTTTGAGGAGAACATTACTTTTTGAAGAATCGAGGCAGTCACACCTAGAATCAATCATAAAGGGAAGGGAGAGTGGAAAAGGCAGCTAACACATCTGAGCATCTGCCATGCACCACTTCATGTCATTCATTCATTCATTCATTCTGAGGAGGAGGAGGAGAAGGAGGAGCCCCGTGAGGTGTGAGCCAGAGATACAGCTAAGGGCTCCGCAAACCATTTCCTCTTCCTGGGCACCAGCTAGACCACACTTCTCAGCCCTTTTGCATCTGAACTGGAGAGGATCACATGCTTTGTGCTGCCCACTCGACCAGAAACATTCGCACTGGACCTTGCAAGAGAGAGAAATAAATGTTCATTGTGTTAACCCCGTGAGATTTTTGTGGTTATTTGTTACCAAACCAAAAACCAAACCCGTTGCCATTGAGTCCATTCCAACTCATAGTGACCCTATAGGGCAGAGTGGAACTGCCCCATAGGATTTCCAAGGAGCGGCTGGTGAATTTCAACTGCCAACCTGTTTGGCAGCTGCGTTCTTAACTACTGAGCCACCAGAGCTCCAATTAATCCCAATTAATACAAGTTATGTCATAGGAGCCCTGGTGGCACAGTAGTTAAAGTGTGTGGCTGCTAACCAAAAGGTCGGCAGTTTGAATCTACCAGCTGCTCCTTGGAAACCCTAAGGGGCAGTTTTAGTCTGTCCTATAGGGTCGCTACGAGTTGGAATCGACTGGACGGCAACGAGTTTGCTTTGGTTTTTGTCTGTCACAGTAAAGAGCCCTGATGGTGCCATTGTTAAGCACTCAGCGGCTCACCAAAAGGTGAGTTGTTCAAAACCACCCAGCGGCTCTGTGGGAGGAAAGACTTGGTGATCTGTTCCTGTAACGATTACAGCCAAGAAAACCCTACGGGGCAGTTCAGCTCTGTCCTATAGGGTCACTATGAGTCAGAATCGACTCGATGGCATACAGCAAAACAAAATGTGATAGTATACCCATTTCAAAGATGAAGCAGAGCTAACAAGGTGAAAGAGAAGAAGAGCATTGCAAGCAAAGGGCCAGCACTTGCAAAGGCATGGAGGTAAAAAGAGTATAGCTCATTTGAGGAACTGAGAGAAAGCCTGTGAGACCAAAGTATAGACAGCAGCTGGTGACATCTCCCTGGAGACAGGGTGGAGATCATGCTGGTCTTTGACTTTTTCCTCAGGGCAGTGGGGAGCCACTGGAGGTTTACAACAGAGGAATGACATGACCTGACTTGCTTTTTCAAAGGATCCCTCTGGCTGCTATGAGGAGAATGTACTCTTGGAAGAGAAGGGTGGAAACAGGGAGCCCAGTGAAGAGGTTACTGGTCTGGTCCAGGCAAGTAATGATATCCGCACAAAAATTCGTACACCTGATTCATAATAGCCAAAAAGTGGAGGGAAAAGAAAAAAACCAAATGTTCATCAACTGGTGCCTGGATAAACAAAGTGGGGTATATCCACGCAATAGAATATGATTCAGCTATAAATAAAAAGGAATGAAATACTGATACATGCTGCAATGTGGATGAATCTTGAAAACATTATACTAAGTGAAAGCAGCCAGACACTCAAGGCCACATGTGGTATGATTCCACTTAAGCGAAACGTCCAGAAGAGACAAATCTATAGAGACAGAAAGTAGATTAGTGGTTGCCTAGAGCTTGGGGGGCAGGGAAATGGGGAATGACTGCTAACGGATCTGGGATTTCTTTTTGGTATGATGAAAATATTCTGGAATTAGATAGCGATGACGGTGCCCAACTTTGTGAATATACTAAAAACTTCTGGACTGTACATTCGAAAATATGGATTTTTTGGTACTTCAATTACATCTTAATTTAAAAATAAAGTTTTTGTGGCTTGGACTCAATGGAGGAAAGTGGTTGAATTTGGGGTATATTTTGGAGGTGGGTTACTCAGGTGGAAAAAGGGGGACAGGGAATGGCCCTGTATGAGACCCGGCTTCCCTCAACATATAAGTTGGAGAAAAGCAGAAGCAGCAGCAACTGTGGAGCACCTGTCAGGGAGTCGCTAGCCCCAAGTCTGAGCTGCTCACTGAACTGAGGGGCCACGCAGTGCTGGGATTCAGAAAATCTCAGATCTCAAGGCTTCCACTCAACATCTTATTGACTGTGTGTCCTTGAGTGAGTGGCTGGTCCTCTCTGGGGCTCTGGATGGACTGGGAGAGGAGAATCTTGAGGGCCCAAACACAGCACCCTGCTCAAAAACATCTGGTTCATAGACACAGAATCTTTCCAAAGGTTGTGGAGCATCTTTTAGTTCCAGGGAACATATTACCAGCCTGAGAGCACATCAGCCAGCATGCGGATATGCATTGCTTGGAACTTTCCCATAAAAGTTTTAGATTTCCAAGTTTTCTTGATAAACTGAAGAATCTGGCCACAGTGACCCACATTCCCACCTGGCAACAATTAGTTGGAGCTGAGTAGCAAGTACCCCCTTTAGATGGAGTGTGACTTCTCCAATTATCCACAATCTCCACCCATCCCTATTGTTTTACACCTGGACTGCTTCACTTGTTAAAATCTGTTTGGGTCCAGGAGGTATTTGAGTTTGCACCTCTTGTGCAGGTGAAGAGAATATTCTGGTGGTTTCTCTCTGGTTTCCTTGAGGCTGTCTTTTAAGACCACAACCAGGGGTAGAACATGGCAGCATGAGTTGAGGCTTTGGAGTCATTTACCAGCTGTATAAAAAGAGCCCTGGTGGTGCAGTGGTTAAGCGTTCAGCTGCTAACCGAAAGGTCAGCAGTTCAAACTCACAGGCTGCTCCACAGGAGGAAAGACCTGGTAATCTGCTCCTGTAAAGATTACAGGTTAGGAAACCCTTTAGGGCAGTTCCACTCTGTCCCATGGGGTCTCTGTGAGTCAAAATCGACTCGATGGCTACAGGTTTTGTTTTGTTTGGTTACTAGCTGTATAACCCTGGGCAAGTCCCTTAACCACTCAGAGCCTGAGGCTCCTCAACTCTGAACTGAAAATAACAGCTCACAAGACCGTTGTAAAAATTCAGTGAGATAAGGTAGGTAACATATGATACCGAGGTGGTGTTCACTAAAAGTTTATTAGAGAGTTAGGGGATTCTGGGACCCTAAATTTGAAAGGGCCCAGCAGGATGGACTCAGAGCGGGGGCTTGGGAAACATCCATTCTCTTCAGCAGGTTCTTGCTTGCTGGACAGAGTTACTGCGTGGAGGATGTTTTGGCGCCTGGGACTGAGCAATCAGTCCTCAGTTCACTGCAGAGGGTCCTGCAGGCTAGGACCAGATCAACCCCCTGATAGCTATGGAATATTAGGTATGAGGGGGTGGGACGCCACCTCATGAAAAATGCCCAGCCACACCCCTGAATTGCGTGGGATCTACGGGCTTCTTGGGAAAGAGCTGATTGCCTGCCCAGGTGTGTGAACTTGGGGTTTAGACAGGTACAAACCAGCCCAACAGGCTTGGCAGGGGCAGACAGAAGCTAGAGGGAGGGAAGGAGTCCGGGGGGAGGGGGGAGTCAAAGGGGGAAGGCAGCTGGCAGAGGGAGCCCAACGGAGGGCTGGGGCATGGAGATGGGAAGGAACAGGGGTTTGAGGAACAATCTGAGGCTATGTTTGGAAATTCACATAGTACTCGTTTGCTTCGGAATAGAGAAGGCGGTGGTGTGAAGGCAAGAAGAGGGTAGCTTGGGACGCAAACAGCCCAGTCGCAGGATTGCTTTCTGAAAGAGCTGACAGGAAACATTGCAAGTGTCTGGGCAGAGAGAACCAAAAAAAAAAAAACAAACCAACCCAAAAAACCAAATCCCTTGCTGTCAAGTCGTCCTGACTCATGGCAACCCCATGAGTTCCAAAGTAGAACGGCTCCATAGGATTTTCTTAGCTGTAAGTTTTTTTTGGGGGTGGGGGTGGGGGGAAGGGAGATTCTTTTTTTTTTTTTTAAATGTATTTCATTTTATTTTTTTCGTGAAAATATACGCAGCAGAACATACACCAATTCCACAACTTCTCCATGTACAATTCAGTGTCACTGATTACATTCTTTAAGTTGTGTAACCATTCTCACTATTCTTTTCCAAATCATTCCACCACCATTCATAGAAACTCACTCTTTCCTAAGCTTCTCATCTACTTGACTGTAATCTTTATGGAAGCAGATTGCCAGGCCTTTCTTCCATGGCACCGCTGGATAGGTTCACACTGCCAACTTTTAGGTTAGTAGTTGAGTGCAAACCATTTGCACCCCTCAAGGACCTCTGGACAGAGAGAAAGAAGTCAGCAAAAAGCCTCCTAAGGTAGACAGGTATGTGGCTGAGAGGGGAGGGGGTTGGCAGTGGTGCAGCACCTGGGATCCTCAGACAGTGGGCGGAGGATCTTCAGGATGCAGGCAGCAGTTCTAGTGCATCAGAGGCACCTCCTCCCATCTCGGAGTTGGATGGGAATATCATCGGAATAGTTGGCGAAGGGGACCCATGTGAAAGACAGGACTTGCTGCTGGCCAAGCTGGTGGGGACCTGGAGCATCAGGACCACAGGTGTGGCTGTCAATGTGCCCCAGGTACACTGAGCACCTGTGCTAAGCTCTGTGCCAGGTGTGCAGTGGGGAACTACAGATCAGGTCCCTGCCCTCAAGGAGCTTCCAGGTAGTAGGGGAGATGCGAGCGGGGTTCCATTCTGACAACTCCATTGTAAGTTGGTTCTGATGTAAGTAAAATGCTTCATTTTTTTTTTTTTTTAGTTTTCATTATTATTGCCTTTTATTTTCAGTATCTTTATAAATTCAATTTTTGTCTTTAGGGGTAGGAAACACTACATATAAACTCACAGATATATTTTAATACATATATGCATACATAAAAAATACGCAAATCATAAAAATTTACTCTGATGACGAAGTGTTGGACAACATTGGCATTTTGTCAGTTGTGGTAATAACTCCACTTGTGGAAGGTTCTGGATCATCCTTGGGAATGGGGATGATGTTTCTAGTCAGAAAATTAGTGAGAGTGGCCTGTATGGTCCTTGTCTTTATTCCTTCACATATTTCTCGGTAACATCTCACTGCTTCCGGAATCTGCCTATTGACTTTAGCAAAGCTATCACCATTTGGGTCCATGTTTTCAAGCAACCAAAGCCCCTGATTTAGGTTAGAAAACTAAATCTACATGGCAGTGTATTGAACAGTAAATCATAAACTGAACATCTGCAAGTGAACATCTGAGAATGATGTTGTTGTTGTTAGGTGCCTTCGAGTCAGTTCCAACTCATAGCGACCCTGTGCACAACAGAACAAAATACTACCCTGTCCTGCGCCACCCTCACAATCATTGCTATGCTTGAGTTCATCGTTGCAGCCACTTTGTCAATTCATCTCGTTGAGGGTCTTCCTCTCTTTTGCTGACCCTCTACTTTACCAAGCATGATGTGCTTCTCCAGGGACTGGTCCCTCCTGATAGCATGTCCAAAGTACGTGAGACGAAGTCTTGCCATCTCACTTCTCAGGAGTGTTCTGGCTGTACTTCCAAGACAGATTTGTTCATTCTTCTGGCAGTCCATGGTATATACAATATTCTTTGCCAACACTATAATTCAAAGGCATCAGTTCTTCTTTGGTCTTCCTTATTCATTGTCCAGCTTTTGTATGCGTATGTGATGATTGAAAATACCATGTCTTGCGTCAGGCACACCTTAGTCCTTAGGGTGACATCTTTGCTTTTCAACACTTTAAAGAGGTCTTTCGCAGCGGATTTGCCCAATGCAATATGTTGATTGGTTTCTTGACTGCTGCTTCCGTGGGTATTGACTGTGGATCCAAGTAAAATGAAATCCTTGACAACTTCAGTCTTTTCTTTATCATGTTGTTGCTTAGTGGTCCAGTTGTGAGGATTTTTGTTTTCTTTATGTTGAGGTGAAATCTATACGGAAGGCTGTAGTCTTTGATCTTCATCAGTCAGGGCTTCAAATCCTCCTCACTTTCAGCAAGCAAGGTTGTGTCATCTGCATAACGCAGGTTGTTAATGAGTTTTCCTCCAATCCTGATGCCCTGTTCTTCTTCATATAGTCCAGCTTCTCAGATTATTTGCTCAGCATATAGATTGAATAAGTATGGTGTTTACAGGTAGTCCCCGACTTACAAAGTGTTCGAGTTACAAAGAACTGCACTTATGACCATCCTTTTCTTTTTGTACATCTCACCATTAGTAATACGTACGGCGTTAAACGTTGCAACATGTAATTTGCTAATGTTATTCTCAGTACGTATCCTTCCACCATACTGAGAATGTTAACATCAGCAAATTATTCCCTGCAACATGGTACATATTACCAATGATGAGATGTAAAAAAAAAAAGACAGTTGTTAGTGTGGATTGTCCTAACTCGAATACGTCATAGGTCAGGGACTACCTGTAAACAGATGAATCAATTTGACAGTGATAACTGTAGGGAAGAAAGTCGGGTGATGAGAGATAGTGACTGAGGTGGGTGAGGCTGAGTGATCCAGGGCAGATCTCACTGAAGAGGGGACGTTTGTGTCAACGTGGGATAAGCTAGGAGCAGAGGGGTCACATCTGTGAGTACTTTTTCAGCTGGCGCCACTCCCTAAAGGTTTGGCCTCGTTGGAGCCCTTGTCTTACATGAGAAGTCAGAACCATGGAACAGCTTACCCAGGAGGGCAGGGCCACCTCTACAGGGATGCACTGGGTTTGGCTCTGTCAGCATGACAGCTCCACGGGGCCTGGCTTTAGGGATGAGGCCGAGTGGGTGGGTGTCCTCTGAACCACTGGCGGCCATGAGAGGGATTTGGGATGTGCTCCTACCTGCCCAGGTGGGCCCAGGCTCCAGGGCAGGGCGTCACCTGTGACTCAACAGGCAATGCTAGGGAGCTTCCTGTCACCCATGCCACTGCCCCAGACTCTGGGTCTCAGGGGGTGGGTCTGACCCGAGGCACTCATTGAAATTGGGACTTATAGGACGGTACAAACGGTTCTCACTAGACTACTAACCTAAAGGTGGGCAGTTCAAACGCACTCAGCAGTGCCACGGAAGGAAGGCTTGATGATCTGCTTCTATAAAGATTACAGCCAAGAAAAGCCTATGGAGTAGTTCTACTCAGTAACATACGGGGTCGTCATAAGTTGGAATCAACTTGACAGCCAAGGGTCTGGTTTTTTGCCCGCCCCCCTCCCCTGGCACAGGATCCATACTCCTCCCCCCTGCACACCCCACAGTGGCTGCAGTGAAATTTGAGGTTCATTTCCACCTCTTCCTGTGGTCCTTGAGGACATGAGGTCAGCATTTCTTAGGGGTGAGGCCTAGGGCCTTGTTGCAGCATCTGAGACACATGTTCTCCGATGCAGTCACCGGCAGTGATCCCCACCAAACAAAAACGAGCCTTTGCTCCGTCTTCCTCAGAAGCTCTTCCTTCAGGACCTGTTCATTTCTTTCACTACACCCCCACCTCAGTCACTGAAACCCAGACCTCCCCAGTTCCCAGGGTGTCGCTGTTCCCTGGATTCAGAGCCTCACAGCCCGTTTATTAACTATGTGCCCTTTGACCAGTTCTTTATCTTCTCTTCATTTCAGTATCTTCTTTATGTAAAAGGAGAATAAAGAGTCTAGCCTCACAGAGTTACTATCAAATGTTACATCTAGCAAATATTATTTGAGATAAGAGATACACGCACTTTGAACAGTGCCTGGCATATAATAAGCATTCTGTAAATGGTAGCTATGTCGTTGTTGTTGGCGCTTGTCAAGTCGGCCCCTGACTCTTGGTGATCCCATGTACAATAGGACAGGCTGTTGTGATCCATAGGGTTCAGAAGTAGATCACCAGGCCTTTCTTCCTAGTCTGTCTTCGTCTGGTAGCTCCACTGAAACCTGTTTAGCATCACAGCAACATGCAAGCCTCCACTGACAGATGGGAGGTGGCTGTGTATGAGGTGCATCGGCTGGGCCCTAACCTAAAGTATGGAGTCCCTGGGTGGTGCAAATGGTCAAGCGCTGGAAGGTTGGCAGTTCAAATCCACCCATAGGCACCTCCAAAGACAGGCCTGGCGATCTGCTTCTGAAAAGTTACAGCCTTGAAAGCCCTATGGAGCACAGTTCTACTCTGACACACACGGGCTTGCCATGAGTCAGAATCTACTTGCCTGCAACCAACAACAACACACCCCAAGAAAATTGAACACAAATTCTTCACAAATGCATGGAATAGTCATCAAAATAAACCATATGCTGGACCATAAAATAAGTTGAATAAATTTCAGAAGATTGAAATTCTATAGAATACATTCTCTAACCACAACAGAATTAAATTAGAAGTCGATAGCATTAAGATATCTGGGAAAGTCCTAAATAATTGGACATTAAACAACATGCTTCTAAAAAACCCAAGAACAAAGAAGATACGGGTGACCTGATACCTAATAAGCTCACAATATACCTTACTTCCAATCTTCTGTCTTCTCCTAACGTCTCTAATAAACAGAGATTTCTCTGCCCTTAATGATTTTCATTCCAATGGGGATGGGGGATGGGAGGGGGTAGGAAATAACGAGATCATGGAGGGAATCACGGGAATATTAGGCACAACAAGTTTTCTGAATCTTGCTTTGCCTTCTTGCTCACTCAAGCATTCATTCCATAAACTTTGAGCTTCTGCTCTGAGCTAAGTTCCAGGCTGGCATGAGGAAGGAAGTGGCAACAAGCCACAGTCCCTTCCCACAAGGCATTCAGCATCCAGAGGAGAGACTGACAAGTAAACAGGCAATGATAGCTCATTGTGGTAAGAGTTACGGTGAAGGTGAATTCAGGGGCCTGTGGAGTCTGGCAAGGAAGTTATCTCTAGTCCAGCTTAGGTTCAGTCAAGAGAGACTTCCTGGAGGAAGTGGCATTGAAGCCCAGTCCCAAAGTGATGAGCAGCAGTTAGGAGGCAATGGGAAAGCCTCCTGGGCTTGATCAGAGGTCTGGGAGCAGAAAAGAACATACGAAACCAAAACCAAACTCATTGCCATTGAGCTGATTCTAACTCATGGTGACTCCATGTGTGACAGAGTAGAACTGTGCTTCATAGGGTTTTCTTGGCTATAATCTTAATGGAAGCAGATGGCCAGGTCTTTTTCCTGCGGCACCACTGGTGGGTTCAAACAGCCAACCCTTAGGTTAGCAGTCAAGCACAGACCGCTTGTTCTACCCAAGAACCTTCAGAAAAGAACACTGGGAAGCTGCAAGCAGTTTGCTATGGAATATAAAGAATGTATGTGTGTGTCTAGTTGAGGGTTTGGTGGATAGCGGTGAGAAATGGGGCTGGAGAGGCAGGCAGGTGCCAGGGTCACTAAGGGCCATGTAAGCCACTCTAAGAGCTTAGACCTGAGCCTTTGACCCTCTCAGAAAGCCGTGCCTAATAAGCAGCCCAGTTAGACCTAGCAATGGGTGCTCTCAGGAGACTGTGCCAGAGGCGCGTGATGCCTCGCGGGAAGACTCACCAAGTCTCTTTTGAAGATGTTTGGCAGAAGGAGTGATCCTATAATTACCTTGGTGATAATTAGAAGAACTTCCACAGCCTCTTTCAACAAACATTGCACAAGCCGTGGCCCTCTCACCTCTCGGGGAGCCAAGCCCCCCTCCTGGGGGGAGCCAACAGCTGTATCTCCTGTCAAGCACCCTTGATTCCTCGGCTGAGGCCCAGAGGTGCTATAGATACACCTGGGGCTGCTCCAGCTTGGAGCTGAGGGCTGCTGGCAGAGGGACTGAAAGGTGCTCCCCAAGTGCCACAGACTAGGTGGCCTCCAGCCAACACACAAGCTTTGGATTTATTTCAGTCTAGCCTTCTAGGGGGACTGCAAAGCTGCAGAGATCTTGACCAGGAGCCGGAGGGGCTTTCTACATCTTGGCAACATTAGCCTGACATGCTCAAGCCCTCCCACTCTGGGTACACTCGTGGTCCTCCTGGAACCGCGTACACAGTGTTTCTGTGACCTGGACACCCTTCCAGCTCTGCTGAATGCTATTTGGCTTCTAACGAGGTCTGCATTCTACATGTCTTCCCAAGAGACACTTGGGGGCCTCCACTTTGAATGGAGAGAAGAAAACATTTCTTCTCACTTCTGGCTCTGTACCCTCACTCTAAGGAGCCCCTGGGTGGTCCAAGCGGTTACGTGCATCACTACGAATTGAAAGGTTGGCGATCTGAACCTACCGAGAGGTGCCTCAGAAGACAGGCCTGGTGATCTACTTCCAAAAGGTCACAGCCTTGAACACCCTATGGAGCACAGTTCTACTCTGACACGCATGGGGTCGCCATGAATTGGAGTTGATGCAACGGCACTAACAACAAATCTCACCCAAACCTGCTCGCCCTCCTCCTTTCCACCAGATTTTTCTCAGTGGAAAGAATGGCCCCTTCTGGGCTTCCGGGAAGGCCTGGACTTTCTTTCCTCAGCACCTCCCGGTTTCATTCACCAGATACCAACTTTTCACTTGGCTTTGCCTTCTATGACTCACTGGGAACCAAAGCCCAAGCGAATCGCCCAGGGCTCAGTGCGTTGTTTTCATTTCATCAGTGACATGTCTGTTCTGTTTTGTTCTTCGCTCTCCAGAGAAGGAGATTCTGCACCTCCCAAAGCCATTTTTCCCGTGGGGCCTGGAGCCTCGTTCACGCCTCTTGGAGACTCAGAAGGTCTGTGTGTCATATTCAAGGGTACAGTTGGCTTTCTGTAAAAGCACCTGGCGAGGTTGTCAGAGCTGAACAAATGTCAAGAATTTAGGCTTGCGTCTCCCCATGTTATGCTCATATCCACTGCAGTTTATGGTTGGGTAGATATCTGCAAGCTGGTATCTTTCTGTGAATGGTGTGAGGAACGGTCCCTGGTGGTTTGATATTTTCTTGGGGCCCTGCCTCAACCCTCTCCAGGATCATGATCTTATCAGCTGGCCCTTTCCCCGGGCTCTCCGGTGGAGCGTCAGAAGAAACATGTCAAGCCTGACTGGTCCAGGCACCTGGCAGTGGGGGAAGGAAGAAGAACGAAAAGTGTACTTGGCTTTCTCATTAAAGGGTTCCCCTTGGGGAACAGGCCAGCAGCAGATGTACAGGCAACGACCAACTGATCCATTCGGAGACAGACCCAGGGTGTGGTGTTCCCCGTAAGCCTAGGCAGGCCCTGGGAAACTGGAGGAGAGCTAGATCCGGGCCCAAAGTTGGGCAAACTGCAGTGGAGCTTGGAGATGCTGGTTTCACGTGTGCAGGTTCTGCTCCCAATGGAGACAGGGGGTCCGGGAGGGCTAGTGTGCCCTGTTGCCCCCACCTGATTCTAAAACTTGAAGGAGCAGCACTGATCGTTTCGATTTACGAACCTAGTAAGTGGCAGAGAGGCTTAACTAGGCCCTTCGAAGTCTGGCCTGCATGCATGTTTCCAGCCTCTTCTCTCAATACTGCCCAGCACAAATCCTCCAGGCCACTCCCGACTGTCAAGCTTACCCCGAACCTTCACATCTCTGGGCATTGCCTCATGTCATTCTCTCTTCCTGGAATGCCCACCCCCCATCACTTTTTTCTTTCTCTCTCTTTTCAAAATATTTCATTTATTTTTGGTGGCAGTAGATACAATCAAACATACATGCTTTCACAATTTCTACATGAACAGGTCAATAGCATTGGTTACATACCTCACATTGTCTCCCCATTCTATCCCTACCCATAGTGTTTCATTGCCATTAATTCAGGCTCTGTGCCACTTAAAGTTCTCATCTGTGCTTTAGATTGTTGTCAGTGCACACTCATACAGGTAATTCTTTATCAGAGCACGATGTTTGAAGCAAACATTCTTTATTGAGGGCTAAACTGTTGTTTAGTTTAACAATGGCTTTATGGGATAGTTTCAGTTTAAGGTTTAAAGATTATTTCTGGGCATTACTTTCGGGAGTTCTTCCAGTTTCAATGACTCCAGTACGTCTAGCTTCCACATGAGTTTGAAGTTTTGTTTCATGCTGTTCCTCCTTCTGATCAGGATCCATCTATTGGGTCCTTGATGAAAACGGTCAGTAATGGTAGCTGGGCACCATCCATTTCTTCTGGTCTCACGGTAATGTAAGTAATAGTTTATGGAGGCAGTTAAAACTACAGTCCATTTCTTTCTCTGATTCCTGGGAATAACTTTTCTCTTGGTGAGCCTCTTATCCTTTCAGACCACCTCATCCACTCCAGCAGGAAGCACTGCCCAGTGCCCCAAGGTTCAATTCCTCTCTCCCTTCTCCCTCCCCCTCAGCTCCAGGTTCACTGTGCTGGTCTCTGTTGTTAGGTGCCATCCAGTCAGTTCTGACTCACAGTGACCCTATGTACAACAGAATGAAACACTGCCTGATCCTGTGCCATTCTCACAACTGTTGCTACTTTTGAGCCCATTGTTGCAACCACTGTGTCAATCCATCTTGTTAAGGGTCTTACTCTTTTTCACTGACCCTCTATTTTACCAAGCATGACATCCTTTTTCAGGGACTGGTCCCTCCTGATAACATGTCCAAAGTATGTGAGATGAAATTTTGCCATCCATGCTTCCATAGAAGCTCTCTGGCTGTACTTCTTCTAAGACAGATTTGTTCGTTCTTCCAGCAGTCCACGGTATGTTCAATATTCTTCGCCAACACCATAATTCAAAGGCACAAATTCTTCTTCAGTCTTCCTTACTTATTGTCCAGCTTTCACATGCATACGAGGCGATCGAAAATACCATGGCTTGGGTCAGGCACACCTTAGTCCTCAGGGTGACATCTTTGCCTCTGAACACTTTCAAGACGTCTTTTGCAGCAGATTTGCCCAATGCAATGCATCGTTTGATTTCTTGACTGCTGCTTCCATGGGTGTTAATTGTGGATCCCAGTGAAATGAAATCCTTGACAACGTCAACATTTTGTTTATCATGATGTTGTTTATTGGTCCAGTTTTGAAAATTTTTGTTTTCTTTATGTGCTGGTCTCTGGTCTAGCTCTATTATGTCACTTCTGTGCCTGCCTCCAGCCCTCCAGATAGACAGTTGCCTGAGCTTTTTCCTCTTGCTGTTTCCTCTGCCAGGAACTCTCTTCCCCGGCATCTTTCCATGGCCAGCTCCTTCTCATCCTTCAGGTGTCAGGTCAAATGTCAGGTCCTCAGAGAGGCCTTCCTTGACTACACTTTCTAAAGTAGTTCCCACTCCTGCTCACTCTCTGTTACCTGGTGTTACTGTCTTTGTAAAACTTAGCAGCATCTGAAATCATCTTCATTTATTTGTTGGTTTAGATTGTCTATGTCTCTTCCTCTAGAATGTAGGCTCCCCGCGGGCACAGACCTAGCAGAATGAGCACCCAATAGATACGTTGATTGATTAAATGAAGGCGAATACGGGGCATTCGACCTGGCACTCCAAGGGCTTGGCACAGAGCCTGGGCGTAATAAAGGTTGGCCGCGTGGGCAATATGATACATGAACGAATGAATGAACCACCGAAAGTAAAAACGAAGGAATGAATGCAGCACTCTGCATGAGGACTGACAGGTTGATTAACAGTTGGCGGTCCTGGCCAGACGACTGTTGATTGACGGCTGACAGCTGAGTGACAGCCAACACACGCGCATCGGGGCTCCTGATTGGCTGGCTGCAGCGGACCCTCGGAAAGGGGCGGGAGGGAGGGGGCTCAAGGCGGCAGTTCGGCGTGCGGAGACCGGCGGCACTAGGCTGTTGGAGGCGGCCCAACAGCCCGCGGCTGGGCGAGCAACAGTCACCTCGCACCAAGTAACCCACATCTCCGCGCATGGGCCCGGCGCGGGGGGCGGGGCGAGCGCGTCACGTGAGCGTGTTTTGGGCACGTGACTCGCGCGGGGCCAAGGCTCCCTCGGCCCCTCCTCCTCTCGGCGGGTGTGAGCCGAGCGGCCTCGCCTCACCGCCCAGCGTCCCCCCTCAGCTGCCGCCGCTGCTGCCGCTGCTGCCTACGCCCACCGGCCATGTCCTC
>NW_004443997.1:5235177-5241091 GCF_000243295.1 Trichechus manatus latirostris
CCGCCGTCCGTCCGTCCACCCGCCGCCGCCGGGCCCGGCCCAACCTGCAGCAGAACCCGGGAGAGTCAGCGCCATGGCGGAGCAGACCTACTCCTGGTGAGTGCGGGGCTTCGGGAGGCCGAGCGCTGACGAGGGAGGGGGCCGAGCGCCGGCGCGGCCGGCCGGGGGGAAGGGGAGGAGGAGGAGGAACAGGTGCGTGCTGGGGGTGCTGCGGGTTGGGGGTGCACGCCCCCTTCACCCCGGAGGCTCAGGGACTGCGGTGAGCGGCCGAGGACCCGGAGTCCGAGAAGGGGGTTGGAGAAGGAGGCGGCGGCGGCGGATGTCATCTGGCCATGGGCGGAGCAGGTGATGGAGAAGGGGAGCGTGACCCTGGGGGTGGGAATCCCTCGGATGGGAAGTCGAATTCGACGGGCATACCGGAACTGATTTGTGGGGGTGGCTCCTGGCCTGGAGGAATTGCAAGGACTGAGAGAGGCGGGCCGGGGCGAAGGTGGGCCACGGGGCCGAGAGGAAGCTCTGGTGAGAACAGGTGATAAAGAGGCAGAACTTGGAACTTGGGAAAGAGGAGGAGCCACCTCTTCCGTGGGGCTGCTGCTTCACTCTGGGATGGGGAGCAAAGGAAGAGTTGGTAAGAGGAACAGAGACTCAGGAGGGAGGGAAGGAAAACTGCGGAGGAGGTGAGTCTTGGGAACCATGGAAAGGAGTCACTGGTGAAGCGGTTGGAAGAGGAGCCTGTTTGGATAACCAGACTCTGGAAAAGAAGTTGTTGGTGACAGGGGAGCATGGGTAGCATTGGTACTCTGTTCTTCAGAATTTGAAGTGGCCAAGTGTGGAGATGGAGGATCTGCAAGTTATGTCCCCTTTTGCGGGAGTTTTAAACTTAAGTAGCTCCTTAAGAACTGAGAAGCGTGCTCTAGCGTATGGAGTGAGAGCATGCATATCCTGAGAAGGATGTGCCAAGGTTTGGGGAAAGGGAGGTGCGAGGCCTCCTTTGGGCATACAAGGTGGAATATTTGCAGGAGGGGTTGAAGGAATGATTGTAACCATGTGAGTGGATATTGTATAGTGGAGGGGAGCAGTGGCTGGAGTGTGAGGAAGCAAGCAATGAGATGATTGCAGGTGTGGTAGGAGATCTGGTTGCAATCTAGAGAGATTGTTTGAAGATGGTTTGCTCTTTGAAGCAAAGGTGGTTTGGGACAGAACTGTAGACTTTCCCTTAAGTGAGTGAGAAGAGCATAGTGTTTGGAGTTAAAAGACTAGGTTGGAAGTCCGGTTGGCTGCTAACTTGCTTTGTAACAGGTTGGCTGTATGAATTGGACAAGGTAGTTAAGTTCTCCATTTCTTTTCCCTTACCTGTAAAATAAGGAACCCTGGTGGTGCAAAGGTTTACTGCTTGGCTGCTGACCGAATGGTTGCAGCTTCGCGGGAGAAAGACCTGGCAATCTGCTCCTGTAAAGATTACTGCAAAACCCTGTGGGACAGTTCTACTCTGTCATGTGGGGTCACTTTGAGTTAAAATCGACTTGACAGCACCTGACAACAGCAGACGTTTTTCACAGGCTATAAGAATTAAATGAAAAACTTGACAAAACATTTGACAAATTGGAAAGCATTATACTATTTAGTTATAATTATTTTAGGGAAACATCAAAGAAATGAATAATATCTTTGAAAATAAAAAAAAAAACAGCTTTAGGTGGAAGGTTTTAAATGAGTGAATAATTTGGGACATATCGAGTTGTGGTAAGTCAAGAACTCATGTTTTCGCGTAGGGAAAGAGGATTGGTGACTGAAGATTGTAATTCAGATGGAACTTCAGTGACGCATATACAGTCTCAAGAATAAGATAACCAAGAAGTTGAAAGAATAACTAGAGGAAAAATTAAAATCTTGGTGAACAGTTGTGACTGCACATGTACTTTTATTTATTTTTTTAATTGTACTTCAGGTGAAGGCTTACAGAACAAATAGTTTCTCATGAAACGGTAGTACACATATTGTTTTATGACATTGGTTAACAACCCCACAACATGTCAACCCTCTCCCTTCTCGAACTTTTTTTTTTTTTTTGGTGAAACTATACATAGCCAAAGATACACCATTTCAAAAATTTCTGCATGCACAGTTCAGTGACATCAATTATGCTCTTCCAATTGTGCTGCTCTTCTCACTTTAAATGAAGGCTTACAGAACAAAATAGTTTCTCATTTACATGTACTTTTATTTTTGATTGGGGTGAAAATATATATACCAAAACGTTTGTGCACATGTACTTTTTAAAGGACATTTAAACTGATTTGAGATGGGGCCAAGACGGCGGAGTAGTCAGATGCTTCCGGTGGACCTTCATATAACAAAGACCCAAAAAAACAAGTGAATCGTTTATATATGGCAATCTGAGAGCCCTCACCATCAAAGGCAGAGTTGAGGGACCGGACTGAGTGGCAGGGGGAGGGAGAGACAGTTCAGAAGCAGCGAGGAGTTGCCAGACCTGACCCAGAGAGAGCCTGAGCCCTTCGGGTCTCATCAGCTCGGGTGAGCGGTGAGGCAAGCAAGCAGCGGTGCTCTGGAGATACGTTTTCTGCACCGGGAGAGATCCAGCACCAGAGTCTACATGGCCACCGAGAACCAGTGAGAAGCAGCCCGGTGTCTGCAAAAGATAAGTACTTGCCTGCGGCGTACCGCTCGGGTCAGAAACACCCCTGTTAGGGAAAAACCTCTCTCCCGTTTATCTCCCGCTCCCTGCTCTGCACTGGGTCCCATACCACCTTCAGCAATTGCTGAGTCCCCTGGGTCGGAAGTAGGATCTGTCACATGCCCGAAGCCATTCTCCCTGCCTTGGAGAGTGAACAAATTAACAAACAAAAAAATAAACTGCTGGCTCCCCTAAGCCGGAAACCCAGGGTAGGCACAGCTCCTTTGCCTAGGCACGGGCATAAGGAATCCATGGACTTGGAGTGCCTTTCCCTCTGCATAGACTTGTGTGGGCCCATTTCAGTAGTGTAGGCCTCATTACTGCAGTACAACAGGGTATATACTGGAACTCTAACTTCAACTATTTCAGCTGTGAAGTGGCAGGTTCTTGACATTTGACACTGCTTTGCCCATTAAGCAGGGTCTTCACCTACCCATATCAGGGGCTTGAGGACAGGTGGCTCCACCCACACCACCTAGCCACCTGTGATAGAGACCCATGAGTAGGAGGTGTCCCCCAGTTCTTACAGCCAACAGCCTTAGGTGCTCATACTCCGGCTGCAAAACCCACCCACCTACGCGCTCTGGGGAAGAGGGACACACGTTACTCCTGGACACTCGGGTGGCTGTCAGCCCCCTGCCTTGCTCACAGTGTGTCTCCCTGCTGCAGCCAGATGCCTGTGCCTACACCAATCACCCATGCCTGTCTAGGACTGTAAGTGAGAGCCTACACCACACGCTTGGTGGCTATCTTCCTGGGCACCTGAGCTGAATCCGTACAGGAAGAGTGGGTGGACTTCTGAGCTCACATACCTAGTAACAGATCTAACCACCTGGTGACAGGACATTAGAGCTTCAAAGGTGCCAATAAGCAAACTGGTTCATACGAGCAGCCTATTTGGGCATGTCAAAACAAAACAAGAAGCTAGGACACAGTAAGAAAACATAAATAAATATGATAACTTATTGATGGCTCGGAGACAGTATCAAATCACATCAAGAGGCAATCCGTGATGGCTTCAGCGAGCTCCCAAAATAAAGAATCTAGGAATTTTCCAGAGGAAGAAAATTTCCTGGAATTACCAGAGGCAGAATACAAAAGATTAATATACAGAATTCTTCAAGAGATTAGGATGGAAATTAAGCAAAACGCAGAACACGCAATAGAGGAAATTAAAAAGATGAGAGAAGAGCATAATGACAAATTTAACAGGCTGCAAGAATCCATAGAGAGACAGCAATGAGAAATCCAGAAGATTAACAATAAAATTCCAGAATTAGACAACTCAGCAGAAACTCACAGAAGCAGAATTGAGGCAATGGAAGTCAGAATTAGTGAGACTGAAGATAAAGCACTTGACACCAACTTATTTGAGGAAAAATCAGATACAAGGGATAAAAAAAAAATGAAGAAGCCCTAAGAATTATGTGGGACTGTATCAAGAGGAATAACTTACGAGTGACTGGAGTACCAGAACAGGGGGGCATAACAGAAAATACAGAGAGAATTGTTGGATTTGTGGCAGAAAACTTTCCTGATACTGTGAAAGATGACAAGATATCTATCCAAGATGCTCATTGAACCCCACATAAGGTAGATCCCAAAAGAACGTCACCAAGACATAATCAAACTTGCCAAAACCAAAGATAAAGTGAGAATTTTAAGAGTGGCTAGGGATAAATGAAAAGTCGTCTACAAAGGAGAGTCAATAAGAATAAGCTTGGACTACTCAGCAGAAACCGTGCAGGCAAGAAGGCAATGGGATGGCATATAAAGCCTTGAAGGAAAAAAAACTGCCAGCCAAGAATCATGTATCCAGCAAAACTGTCTCTCAAATATGATCGCGAAATTAGGGCATTTCTAGATAAACTGATTGCAGAGTTTTGAGTGATAGTGAGCGGCATCTCAGTAGTGGGTGATGTGGAACACGGGGTTACAATTCTAGATTTCTTATGGACAGAGTAAGGAATGAAAGCCAGCTGAGAGGCCTGATGGCCGCCTTGCTGCTTTTACTGTGCTGTATATACAGAGGTTGTGGATGGCTGAAGGAGTAGACAACACAGTGGTCAAGAAATGGGGGGAAGTGAGAGTGTTTTTCACTACATAGGTTGACCGTACGCTACCTCCATGTGATTTTGGTCAGCTCTGTTAGTTAAGGGGGGGATTATCTTGTGAAGTCTTGACAGTTTACAAGATTTATTCTACTAAGATACTTCCTCCAGTCTCAGCTCCCTTTATTTGTGATACAGGCAAAGCAGTTCCGTGAAATCAGAGTGCTTAACCCCTCACTTTTAGCACGTTGTGAGATGGAGAACACTTTTACATCATCTTGAAAGAGGGTGGTATATGAGGGGAGAGGATTGGGAAACCAGGCAGTTTTCTAGTTCTTTCTGAGTCTCTAGGTAATAATATAAAGAACCATACATGTGGCATTTGATATACACTCATTTAATTCTCACAGGTCCTTGAGGTAGTGATAGTTCCCTATTTTATAGAGAAGGAAACTGAGGCTCAGGAGGCCAAGTGAAATGCCCAAGGTACTTTAGTACCTGTGATGTTTTATTTTGTTTGACTTGAATTCTCCTGTCATTTTATTCATTCTGTTTGAAATATAAGTGGAAAAGATATCCAAAAGTAATCAGATTATCTGTCATTTTACAATACCTTTGTCACTGTTCCTTTAGTTTGTATAAATAATCCAGAGTTGATTGATTTTTTTTTTAAACAGACTTGCCCTTTATTTTATTGTATGTGGCCTTTAGGAAAAGATCATCCTTGTGGAGACTACTCTGGCACTGTAAATTTGTCTGAGAATGGAATTGGTGAAGAATGTAGAAGCATCTAAAAATAGGCTCCTTTAGGATTTTCATATAATAAGACATGTAAATTATGAAACAAGATTGGTCATGAGTTGGTAACTGTTGAATTCAGTGTCTACTTTTGCATATTTAAATTTTTCGTAATAAAAAAATTTTTTTTTTTTACTAAGATGAACATTTATTTTTGTAACCTATCATCGTTATGAGGATACTTTTTTAAAAATTATTTATTTTTTTATTGTTGTAGTTTAAATGAAGTTTACATTTCAAGTTAGTCTCCCATACAAAAATTTATACATACATTGTTATGTGACTCTAATTGCTCTCCCCTTACTATGAAAGCAGTCTTCCTTTCCACCCGATTCCCCATGTCCATTCAGCTAGCTCCTCACCATCTGTG
>NW_004443997.1:5241450-5242586 GCF_000243295.1 Trichechus manatus latirostris
TGGTGGTAGCCAGGCACCATCTAGTTCTTCTGGTCTCAGGCTGATGAAGTCTCTGGTTTATGTGGCCCTTTCTGTCTCTTAGGCTACCAGTTTCCTTGTGTCTTTGGTGTTCTTCATCTCCTTTACTCCAGGTGGTTGGGACCAGTTTATGCATCTTAGATGGCTGCTTGCAAGCTTCTAAGACCCCAGACGCCACTCACCAAAGTGAAATGCAGAACATCTTCTTAATAGGCTTTGTTATGCCAGTTGACCTAGATGTCCCCTAAAAGCATGGTCCCCAGATCCCTACCCCTGCTACTCTGTCCCTCAAAGTGTTTGATTGTATTCTGGAAACTTCTTAGCTTTGTATTAGTCCAGTTGTTCTGACTTGCTGTGAAGTGTGTGCTGTCCTTCCCTTCACCTAAGATAATACTTGTCTACTATCTAGTTAGTGAATAATCCTCACCCTCCCTCCCCATCCTCGTAACCATCAAAGAATGTTGTCTTCTGTGTTTAAACCTTTTCTTAAGTTCTTATCATAGTGGTTTTATACAATATTTGTTCTTCTGTGACTGACTAAATTCACTCAGCATAATGACCTCCAAATTCCTCCGTATTATAAGATGTTTCATGGCTTCATCGTTGTCTTTCATTGTTGCATAGTATTCCATTGTGTGGATGTACCATAATTTGTTTATCCATTCGTCCATTGATGGGCACCTAGGTTGTTTCCATCTTTTTGCTATCGTGAACAGTGCTGCATTGAACATGGTTGTGCATATATCTATTCATGTGATGGCTCTTATTTCTCTAGGATATATTCCAAGGAGCGGGATAGCTAGATCGTATGGTACTTCTATTTCTAGCTTTTTACAGAAGCGCCAAATTGATTTCCAAAGTGGTTGTACCATTTTACATTCCCACCAATAGTGTATAAGTGTTCCAGTCTCTCCACAACCGCTCCAGCATTTATTATTTTGTGTTTTTTGGATTAATACTAGCCTTGTTGGGGTGAGATGATATCTCATGGTAGTTTTGATCTGCATTTCTCTAATGGCTAATGATCATGAACATTTTTTCATGTGTCTGTTAGCAGCCTGAATATATTCTTTGGCGAAGTGCCTGTTCATATCCTTTGCCCATTTTTGAATTGGGTT
>NW_004443997.1:5243490-5265878 GCF_000243295.1 Trichechus manatus latirostris
TCCTCTTCGTGGTTCTCTTTGTTGGTGGAAAGGAATCCAGCGGATTTTTGTATGTTTATCTTGTATCCTGAAACTTTGCTGAAATCTTCTATTAGCTCCAGTAGTTTTCTTGTGGATTCTTTGGGGTTTTCTGTGTATAAGATCGTATCATCTGCAAATAGAGATACTTTGACTTCTTCCCTAACAATCTGGATGCCCTTTATTTCTTTTTCTAGCCTAATTGCTCTGGCTAGGTCCTCCAGCACAATGTTGAATAAGAATGGTGATAAAAGGCATCCTTGTCTGGTTCCCATTCTCAAGGGGAATGCGTTCAAAGTCTCTCCATTTAGGATGGTGTTAGCTGTTGGCTTTATATAAATGCCCTTGATTATACTGAGGAATTTTCCTTCTATTCCTATTTTGTTGAGAGTTTTTATCATGAATGAGTGTTGGACTTTGTCAAATGCCTTTTCTGCATCAATTGGTAAGATCATGTGGTTATTGTCTTTTTTATTTATGTGATGGATTACATTGGTTGTTTTTCTAATGTTGAACCATCCCTGCATACCAGGTATAAATCCCACTTGATCATGGTGAATTTTTTTTTTTTTCCAGATATTTTGTTGAATTCTATTGACTAGAATTTTGTTGAGGATTTTTGTGTCAGTGTTCATGAGGGATATTGGTCTGTAATTTTCTTTTTTTGTGGTGTCTTTACCTGGTTTTGGTATCAGTGTTATGCTGGCTTCATAGAATGAGCTTGGGAGTATTCCATTCTTTTCTATGCTCTGAAGTACCCTTAGTAGTAGTGGTGTTAACTCTTCTCTGAAAGTTTGGTAGAATTCTCCAGTGAAGCCATCCAGGCCAGGGCTTTTTTTTTGTTGGGAGATTTTAAATTACCTTTTCAATCTCTTCTTTTGTTAGGGGTTTATTTAGTTGTTCTACCTCTGTTTGTGTTAGTTTAGGTAGGTAGTGAGTTTCTAGAAATTTCTCCATTTCCTGTAGGTTTTCAAACTTGTTAGAGTATAACTTATGATAGTATTCTGTTATGATTGTTTTCATTTCATTTGGGTCTGTTGTGATATCACCCATCTCATTTCTTATATGGATTATCTGCTTCCTCTGCTGTTTTTCTTTTGTCAGTTTGGCCAGTGGTTTTATCAATTTTGTTGATCTTTTCCAAGAACCAGCTTTTAGTCTTGTTAACTCTTTCAATTGTTTTTCTATTCTCTATTTCGTTTAATTCTGCTCTAATTCTTATTTTCTTTTTTCTGGCACCTGAGGGCTTCTTTTGTTGCTCTCTTTCTACTTGTTCCATTTGTAGGGTTAATGTTTTGATTATGGCCCTTTCTTCTTTTTGGATGTGTTCATTTATTGCTATAAACTGACCTCTGAGCCCTGCTTTTGCTGTGTCCCAAAGATTTTGTTGGGATGTGTTTTCAGTCTGATTTGATTCTATGAATTTCTTTATTCCATCCTTAATTTCTTCTATAACCCAGTAGTATTTGAGCAAGGTATTGTTCAGTTTCCATGTGTTTTGATTTTTTTTCTTGCTTTTTCTGTTGTTGGTTTCTACTTTTATGGCTTTGTGGTCAGAAAAGATGCTTTGTAATATTTTGATGCTTTGGGTTTCGTGAAGGCTTGCTTTATGGGCTAATATGTGGTCTGTTCAGGAGGATGTTCCATGTGTGTTGGAAATGAAAGTATACTTGGCTGCTGTTGGGTGGAGTGTTCGGTATATGTCTATGAGATCAAGTTGGTTGATTGTACCATTTAGCTCTTGTGTGTCTTTGTTGAGCTTCTTTCTGGATGATCTGTCCTTCACCGAAAGTTGTGTGTTAAAGTCTCCTACTACTATTGTGGAGCTGTCTGTCTCTCTTTTCAGTGCTGTTAGAGTTTGTTTTATGTATTTTGGAGCCCTGTTGTTGGATGCGTAAATATTTATTATAGTCATGTCCTCCTAGTGTATTGACCCTGTAATCATTATGTAGTGTCTTTCCTTATCCTTTCTGGTGGATTTTACTTTAAAGTCTTTTTTGTCAGAGGTTAATATTGCCGCTCCTGCTGTTTTGTGAGTGTTGTTTGCTTGATATATTTTTTTCCATCCTTTGAGTTTTTGTTTGTTTGTATCTTTAAGTCTAAGGATCATGTTTTTTAATCCAATCTGCCACTCTCTGTCTCTTTATTGGTGTGTTAAGTCCATTTACATTCAGTGTAATTATTGATAGGTATGAGTTTACTGCTGTCATTTCGATGTCTTTTTTTGTGTGTTGTTCATAGTTTTTCTTCCACTTAATTTTCTGTGCTGCGTCATTTTTCTTTACATATTTTCGTCTTTTTCATTGTTCTAGATTTTGTGTTTGCTAAGTCTTTATATTTTTCTAGTTTTTTATTTCGACTTGTAGGATTGTTAGTTTCCTTTGTGGTTACCTTAGTATTTACCCCTGTTTTTCTAAGTTTATACCAGTCTCTTATTTCTTTATATTGCCTTCATTTCCTCTTCATATGCAAAGTCTGTGTCTGCATTTTTTAAGTCCCTCTTTTTTGTTTTAATGTTGTCATCTTTTACATATTGGCATCTGTTCCCTATTTTCAGTGTTTTAGCTTTGATTTATTTTTGTGACTTTCTTATCTGGGTTGATACCTGGTTGCTCTGTCATGTGTTCTAGTCTTCGGTTGTTATCTGATGGTACTGATTTTCTAACCAGAGGACTCCCTTTAGTCATAATAAAATTTTTTTAATAAAGCCCCTAAACGTGTTAATACTGTTCCAATTTCTTGTGCTTGCTCTGTTCCCAGCAAATTCTGTGAAAATCGTATTACTTCAGGGCCTGGCTTAAATTCCAGCTACCTGTGAAGCATTTTCTGACCACCCCCTTCTGAAAGGGATTATTTTTAACACTTATATTTCTGTCTGCATCACTCCTGGTTTTTCCTGTGTAGATACCTAGTCTCCTCACTAGATTGTAAGTTCCTTGAGAGTAAGGACCATGTTCCGCTAACTTTCTCAGAGTTCCTAGCACAAAGTCTTGCACTTAGTGCTTGCTTAGTAAATATTGGGTGATTGAATATGATAGTGGGTCTTTAGGGTGGTTATTTTTTTGTTGAAAGAATATTAAGCCTAAGGAGAAGATAAGTGAATGTTTGCAATCTCTACACTTACAAAAGGGAACTTTTGGTGCCTTTTTTTGTTTCCTGGTATCCTAGTGCTGTAAAAATAAGGAATGCCATTCCTTAATAAAGTTTTAAATAAAACCTATTGACAGAAGAAATTAAAATAATTGGTAGTAACACCGGAATCTTTATCATGATGATATTTAACCACAAGATTCTACTTACACCGTTTTCACTCTTATACACTGAGGCTGTAAAAGAATGCATGTGAAAACACAAATTGAAGGTGCAAACTAGACTTTAATTAATTTGAGAGAAACACCTTACTCAGTGTATATTTATGAGCAGTCATTTTAGCGTAAGTTCTGTGAGAAACAGGAGCTTGTCTCTTGATGGAGTAAATGCAATGTTTATATATAACTCTGCTTGAGCTCTGCTAAAATTTACTTGTATTAGGTTTAATGGTGGTGCAGGGGGAAAAGGAAGTCAGTCCATCTGAACCACTTTCAAGTAAGTTTAGTTATCAACGTACTGTCATAGTTCATCATGTATTTTTTATGTGTTAGGGCTTTACAAGCATTGTTGTTAGGTAAGGAAACTGAGGCTCAGAGAGTTTAAGTAACTTGCCCAAAGGTGTAAATGGCAAAAGGATTAAAAGTTAAGACTGTTACCACCAAGGCTCTGATTTATCCACTGTGTTTCTACAAGTACAACTCTCAGCCATCTCTTTCTCTTGCCTAAGGTCCTATAACAGCCAACGTCCTCACTGGATTCTCACTTCTGCCGTTGCTCCTCAGCAGTTCATTCTCTGTACAGCTGCGAGAGTGGGCTTCTAACAACCTAAGTCAGATCATTTCATTCCTCTACTTAAAAGACTTCGATGACTTTTGGCCACGCTTAGAATAAAATCCAGGTTCCTTAGTGTGACTCTTTGTGGTTTGACCTTGTATGTTTCCCTGAGGAATGACAGACAATAAACAAACTAGAATAGTTTGGTACTATTTGGTAATATTGGTACTATTTTTGTACCATTGCTGGTGCCTGGCACATAATAGGTAGTTGGTAAATATTTATTAAGGAGCCCTGGTGATGCAGCAGTTAAGCGCTCAGTTGCGAGCCAAAAGGTAGGCAGTTCAAACTCACCCAGCAGCTCCACGGGAGAAAAGACCTGGCAATCTCTCAGAAAGATTACATCCTAGGAAACCTGGTGGGGCAGTTGTTCTCTGTCCTGTAAGGTCCCTATGAGTCAGAATTGACTCCATGGCACATAACAACAAATATTTACTAAATAAATGGGAATGCTTTCCTCTGTGCTACCTATCTTAAAATCTAGCCTAAGGACTCTTATCATTTTATTGCGGTGATACATTTTTGTGATAATGGACAGTGTCATGTCAGATACTTGCCAGCAGTGCTAAACTAGAGTGAAAAATAAACTTATCTCTAGAACTAATGGAGTGAGTTCTACTCTCCGATTACTGTTATGTGTATACCTTGTGATCACTGCATCTGATAGGAGTTTTTCAGAGAAACTGTACTTGAAAATGTGTCTAACATTATAGAATTTAGATTTGCCCATTCCTTTTTTCCTTTAATTTTTTTTGTTGTTGTTGAAAATATACACAGTAGAACATACACCAATTCAACAATCTCTATGTGTACAATTCAGTAACAATGATTACATTTTTTCAAATTGTGCCGCCATGCTTACCCTCCTTTTCCAAATTGTTCCTCCTCCTTTAACATAAACTCACTGCCCCCTAAGCTTCCTGCCTAACTTTTTGAGTTGCTGTGGGCAATCTGATCCCATATAGATAGTCTTTAAAAGAGTGCAGTGCTCCAGGTAGACATTCTTTACTAATTAAGCTAAGCTAAACTTAATTAAACTTGATTTTCGGAAGACTTCAGGGGATATTTTTGGTTTAAGGTTTAAAGATAATCCCAGGGCAATAGTTTCAGGGGTTTGTCCAGCCTCAGTGGCTCCAGAAAGTCTGGATTCCATGAGAATTTGAAGTTCTGTTCTGCATTTTTTCCCCCTTTTCATCAAGATTCTTCTGTAGAATCTTTGATCAAAACATTCAGTAATGGTAGCCATTGCCCCCTACTTTTTAAATTTTATTTATTTTGTTGTTGTTGAGAATATACACAGCAAAGCATACACTAATTCAACAGTTTCTACATGTACAGTTCAGTGACACTGATTACATTCTTTGAGTTGTGCATCCATTTTCACCCCCTTTTCTGAGTTGTTCCTCCCCCACTGATGTAAACTCATAGCCCCCTAAGGTTCCTGTCTAATCTTTCAAGTTGCTGTCGTCAGTTTGATCCCATATAGATAGTTCTTAAAAGAGCATAATGCTCAAGGCAGACTTTTTTTTTTTTTTTTTAACTAGTTAAGCTAAACAATTGTTTGGTGGCCCCTTTTAAAACAAAATTTTTCTTACAGTTAATTTAAAGTGCTGTGATAATGTTGTTTTGGTGATGTGTGATTTAAACTAAAATTAGCCAAAGCTACAATCATGAGTTTATATTTAAATCATTTTCCTCAGTGTGTGTTACAAAGGTGTTGGGGGAATAAAAAAGAGCTCAAGAGTTTATAACCACATCAGCCTGTAATTTGTCAAGTAGTACTATGAATCAAAATGCCTAATGTTCATGCGGAGCCATGGTGGCACAGTGGTTAATAACTTGGCTGCTAACCAAAAGGTCAGCAGTTCGAATCCACCAGACGCTCCTTGGAAACTCTA
Source organism: Trichechus manatus latirostris (assembly GCF_000243295.1). Taxonomy (NCBI): domain Eukaryota; kingdom Metazoa; phylum Chordata; class Mammalia; order Sirenia; family Trichechidae; genus Trichechus; species Trichechus manatus. The sequence continues at coordinate 5,249,331 of NW_004443997.1, forward strand.
TGGGGCAGTTCTACTTTGTCCTTAGGGTCGCTATGAATTGGAATTGACTCAGCGGCAACGGGTATGTGGTTCTGTATCATTGTATTTTATTTTAAGATTAATAACTTGTTTCATTTTCATTATTCTAATCTGTTTCATCAAACCGTCTCATGAAAAATCAAGAGATGTCCTAAGAAGAGTATCTAAGTGTTGTTTTAGTTGGCTATATTTGACACCTGAACCTTTATGTGATTGCTGTCCATTGCATTAGTCATGAGTATAATTTGATTTTTTAAATTCTGTAATCTACTTTTGATATGTTTCTGGAGTTTAACAGGTCCTTTTTGGAGTTAAAGAAAACTACCATCCCAGATAGAGTGTGAGAAAAATGTAGAACAGAATTCAAATTCACAAAAAAAGACCAGACTTACTGGTCTTACAGAGACTGGAGGAACCCCCGAGACTGTGGCCCCCTGACACTCTGCTAACCCAGAACTGAAACTATTCCCAAAGTCCGCTTTTCAGACAAAGATTAAACAGGCCTATAAAACAAACAAACAAAAAAACAACACATTAGGAACTTGCTTCTTAGTTCAATCAAATATACAAGACTAAATGGGCAAAAGCAAGATGAGAAGGCACAAAGGGACAACTGGATGAATGGGCACAGGGAACCTGGGATGGAAAGAGGGAGTGTGTTGTCACATTGTGAGGATTGCAGCCAATGTCACAAAACAGTACTGGTATAAATTTTTGAATGAGAAATTAACGTGAGCTGTAAACTTTCACCTAAAACACAATTAAAAAAAGAAAGAGAAAGAAAGAAAAATACCAGTGTTATTTATTTAAAAAATATTTTTTGTTGTATTGAGCATATACACGGCAGAACATATACCAATTCAACAATTTCTACCTGTACAGTTCAGTGACATTGATTACATTCTTTAAATTGCACAACCATTCTCACCCTCCTTTCCCAAGTTGTTCTTCGCCATTAACGTAATCTCAACGCCCCCTAAGTTTCCTATCTATAATCTTTCATGTTGCTTTTGTCAGTTCGATCCCATATAGATTGATCTTAAAAGAGCACAATGCTCATGGCAGACATTTTTAATAGTTAAACTATTGTTTGGTTTTTAAAAAGATCTCACGGCTATTTTTAGTTTGAGGTTTAAAGATTATTGTAGAGCAATAGTTTCAGGGATTTATCCAGCTTCCATGACTCTAGAAAAGTCTAGATTCCATGGAATTTGAAGTTCTGTTCTGCATTTTATCTCTTTTGATCAGGATTCCTCGATAGAATCTTTGATCAAAATATTCAGCAGTGGTAGGTGGGCACCATCCAGTTCTTCTGGTCTCATGGCAAAGGAGGCATTTGTTCATGGAGGCAATTAGCCACACATTCCATTTTTTTTCCTTCTGTTCTTGACTTTCCTTCTTCCTTTGTTGCTCCAGGTGAATAGACATCAGTTGTTGCAACTTGAGTGGCTACTTGTAAGCTTTTAAGACCCCATACTCTACGCAGTGAACTAGGAGGTAGAACAGAACCACTAAACACGTTATTAGGCCAATTAACTGGAATGTTCCATGAAACCATGACCCTGAACCTCCAAACCCTGGAGCCAAATTCCATGAGGTGTTTGATTGTACATAAGCAGCCTCAGCAGCTTTGGTCATTGTAAATATATCTGTCACATAACTTTTGCCAATTCAGTTTTTTACAGGTGTACAACTTACTGACAATGATTACATTATTCGGCTATGTAACCCTACCCTTAATCAGTGTGATTTTTCGATTACCATAAACCAAAACTCAGTACAACATAAGCAAGAACCTTGCTCCCCCCCCCCCCCGGTAACCACTAATAAACTTTGATCTCTGTCATAGATTGAGTTGTGTCCCCCAGAAGCATCTGTCAGCTTGGCTGGATCATGATTCCCAGTGTTGTATGACTGTGTAATCTGATGTGATTTCCTTATGTGTTGTAAACTCTATCACTATGATGAGATTATATGTGATCTCCTTATGTGTTATAAATTCTGTCACTGTGATGAGGTTAGACTGATGAGGGTGACAAGATTAGATAGTGTCTGAATACAATCTCTTCAGATATAAAAGAGAGAAGCAAGCAGAGACACATGGGGACCTCATACCACCAAGAAAGCAGTGCCCAGAGCAGAGCGCGTCCTTTGGACCTGAAGTTCCTGCGCAGAGAAACTCCCAGACCAAGGAAAGACTGATGCATCACAAGGACCTTTCTCCGGAGCCGACAGAGAGAGAAAGCCTTCTCCTGGAGCTGATGCCCTGAATTTGGACTTGTAGCCTACTAGACTATGAGAGAATAAACTTCTCTTTGTTAAAGCCATCCACTTGTATTTCTGTTGGAGCAGCACTAGATGACTGAGACAATCTCTGTATGTTTTCCTGTTCTTGTCTGTTTATATAAGCAAGGTCATACAATATTCATCCTTTCGTGATTGACTTACTTCACTCAGCATGTCTTCAAGCTCCATCTATATTGCTGCACATATCAAGACTTTATTTCTCTTACTGGCTGAGTAGTAGTCCATTGTATGTACGTACCACTTTTTTTTTTTTTAATCTATTCGTCCATTGATGGGCATTTAGGTTCTTTCCATCTTTTGGCTATTGTGAATAGTGCTGCAGTGAACATTGGTGTACAAGTATCTGTTTGAGTCTCTGCTTTCAAGTCTTCTGGGTATATACCTAGGAGTGGGATTGCTGGGTCATATGGTAGTTCTGTTTTTAGTTTTTTGAGGAACCGCCACACTGTTTTCCACAACGGTTGTACCATTTTGCATTCCCACCAACAAAGGGTTTCAATTCCCCACATCCTCACCAGTGTTTTTTTCTTTTTTTATCCTCACCATCCTTGTAGGAGTGAAATGATACCTTATTGTGGTGGTTTTATTTCTTGTATGTATAAATCAAGACACATTTGCAACTTTGAGTTTCTATAGCATATTTTCTCATGCTCACTTAAAAAGAAACAGAATGCACCTTTTTTTGAATTTTAACCTCTTAGGTGTCTAGAGGCTCCAGACGACCAAATTCAGTTTTATCGGAAAAATCTATGGTTAGTTCCCATGCTCCTTGTGATAAATTGTTACTGCTTAGATTTCTTTAATGGGTCCATCAGATATTCACTAGGGCCACTGCTTCAAACAAACAAACAAAACCCAGCCCTGCTCAGTTGCTGTAAGAAGAGTAGATTCACCCTCTATGAAAAAGTTATGGCTTTAAAGTATTAGACCAATGATGATGCAAAAGCCTGATAAAGAGCTTTGAGTCCCTGGGTGGCACAAATGGTTAAGTGCTTGACTACTAGCCAAAAGGTTGGCAGTTTGAACCAGCCAGGGGGCCTTGGAAGACAGGCACGGTGATCTGCTTCTGAATGGTCACAACCTTGAAAAGCTTGTAGAGCATTTCTGCTCTGCACACGTGGGGTCGCCATGAGTCAGAATCGACTTGAGAGCATTAACAACAACAATAAAGACCTTATAGAAAATCCCATTTTCTTGGTTTGTATGGTTTGCTCTAAACTGGTAGGAAAATTTGATGATCTCTCTTTGGAAGTTTCAGTATCAATAGTGAAGAACCACTGAAAGATTTAAAAAACAAAATTCTAAAGTAGAAGTGTGCCCTATTTTTTTTAAACATGTTTGTGACTTATATTGAATTTAAATAACCACCCAAAAAGTATTTACTTCTGTTCTAGTTTCTTGAATCAGGAGATCTTTAGTTTCATGGTGATTTTCATCTTCAGTTAACTGCGACCTGGCCGTGTCTTGGAGTCCCTGCGTGGCACAAATGGTTAACTGCTCAGTTACTGACTGAAAGTTTGATGGTTCACATCCACCCAGAGGTGCCTCAGAAGAAAGGCCTGTCAGTCTAGTTCTGAACGATCACAGCCATTGAAAACCCTATGTAGCACAGTTCTGCACTGACACATGTGTTGTCATGAGTTGGAATTGACTCGGCAACTGGTTAGTCCCAGTGCTGTAATTTGTACAGTGGGTATGTCTGTCCTTCACAGAGTTTTTTGTGAGGATTCAGTGAGATAGTGTATGTGAAAATGCCTTTTAAAAATTGTAAAGTATTATATAAAGGCATATTATTTGTTTTCTACATTATTTGTGCCTCCACATGGATTCTAGATGGATTCCCTCACTATAGAAATGATTTTCCTTATTTCATACTTTATTATCGTACTTTAGATGAAGGTTTACAGAACAAACTAGCTTCTCATTGAACAGTACACATATTGTTTTGTGACATTGGTTACCAACCCCACGACATCTCAACACTCTTCCTTCTCCACCTTGGGTTCCCTATTACCAGCTTTCTTGTCCCCTCCTCTCTTCTTACCCTTGCCCCTGGGCTGGTGTGCCCCTTTAGTCTCGTTTTGTGTTATGGGCCTGTCTAATTGCTGGCTGAAGGATGAACCTCAGGAGTAACTTCGTTACTGAGCTAAAAGGGTGTCTGGGGGCCATACTCTCGGGGTTTCTCCAGTCTCTGTCAGGCCAGTAAGTCTGGTCTTTTTTTGTGAGTTAGAATTTTGTTCTACATTTTTTTCCAGCTCTGTCCGAGACCCTCTGTTGTGATCCCTGTCAGAGCAGTCAGTGGTGATAGCTGGGCACCATCTAGTTGTACTGGACTCAGTCTGGTGGAGCCTTATTTCATAATTTAGCCAGCATTTAAACTTTGAGGTGTCCATATTCTCGTCCTTCTATTGGGAATGCCAGATAAACAGGAATAGAAATAATGGAGCTAGCAAATTTTCATTGATGTAGACTGTTGGCTTACAAGTTTGATAGTCCATTGCTGTATTCCACAAAACAAAGAAAAATTGTGAATTGAATAGAGGCTAGGATTTTTCATATGATAGTTTTATTTTGATCTTTTGAAGATAGTTTTCTTCATAATCTACTCAAATGAAGGAAGAGCAGTGGTGTGTATAACCCAAGACTTCCCTGGTTTTCTTTGGAATGCCTGGGAAAAGACAGAAGAATTAATGAGTTTGAATTGTGGTGTTGGGTAAGAATATTAAATTATACCGTGGACTACCAAAGAACAAACAAATCAGTCTTAGAAGAAATACAACTGGAATGCTTCTTAGAAGTTAGGATGGCGAGACTTCATCTTACTTACTTTGGACATGTTGTCAGGAAAGACCAATCACTAGAAACAGATAAAACGTTTGGTGAAGTAGAGAGTTAGCAAAAACGAGGGAAACCCTCAACGAGATGGCTTGACAAAATAGCCACAATAGTGGACTCAAACATACCAATAATCTTGAAGATGGCGCAGGACAGCACAGCGTTTCATTGTGTCATACATACATAAGGCCCTCTTGATGCTGAGCCTCCTGGATGGCAGCTAACAACAGACATGCCTGAGGAAGGACCACTAATTTTTTATGTTTCCTTAAACAAACCAAAAAAGACCAAACCCCTTGCCGTCCAGTGGATTCCAACTCATACTGACCCTGTAGGACAGAGTAGAACTGCCCCATAGGGTTTCCAAGGCTGTAATCTTCACTGAGCAGACTACTACATCTTTCTCCTGCTGTGCGGCTGGTGTGTTTGAATGCCCAACCTTTCGGTTTGCAGCCGAGTGCTTAACCAGTGCACCACCAGGGCTTATTTTTGAGAAATGAATACAAATTTTTGGAAGCTTATAAAGTCAGAAAATAGAGTCAAAAGGTTTAAAAGTCTAGGCTGTCAGGCAAGGCCTAAAGATTTAGCCAAGTTTGGAAGGTCAGCCTAGAAAACTATGGGTAAAAATTTATGACAAGGAATTACAAATAAAGTCATAAGGAAACTACAAAATAAAGTCAGGCACTGTGCCTAGGATAAAATGTCTGGATAATCAGGCTGAAGCAACAATTAACAAAACCTGGCTACATTTGTCCTATTTAGGTCAAGAGTGAAGCCCCAAGTCTGGAGCCCTTAGATAAAGGGAAATGGGCCAGCCCGCGGAAATCGGTTGCAGTAAGCAAAAACAAAAAACAAGCAACCCCCACTTCCCCTCATCTAAGGGCTCCAGACTTGGGGCTTCACTCTTGACCTAAATAGGACAAATGTAGCCAGGTTTTGTTAATTGTTGCTTCAGCCTGATTATCCAGACATTTTATCCTAGGCACAGTGCCTGACTTTATTTTGTAGTTTCCTTATGACTTTATTTGTAATTCCTTGTCATAAATTTTTACCCATAGTTTTCTAGGCTGACCTTCCAAACTTGGCTAAATCTTTAGGCCTTGCCTGACAGCCTAGACTTTTAAACTTCTTATTTTTTATTTTTTTATCGTACTTCAGGTGAAGGCTTACAGAACAAATAGTTTCTCATGAAACAGAAGTACACATGTTGTTCTATGACATTGGTTAGACTTTTAAACTTTTTGACTATTTTCTGATTGCATAAGCTTCCAGAAATTTGTACTCATTTCTCAAAAATGCTTGCAAAAATACCTCTACTCTTAGAAGTAAAAATTAGTTTTAAAGAACAAATTCTCTTATGTCTGTCATTGATTAGTGTAGGCCTCTTTGGAAATGCCCTCTGGGACCAAAGCTAGGCTGGCTAGAGTTGAAGATTTGAGATAAGATCAGTTACCCACAAGGGAAGGTGTAGAGAGGAGAGACTAGAAGACCAGAAATTGAAGTTTGGGAAACTCACAGTTGAGAAATGTGAGGAAGAAGAGGAGTTAGAAGACGCTCCATCAAAGATATGATAATTAGTCAAGCAAAATGGTGATGAGAGAAAAGGCAGAAGAAAATTTGGGGGGGCAGCAGTGTGAAAAAGCAACCAGGTTCAAAGAGAATGAAGAAACAACAGGCTATTGAGTTTGCAAAGGAAGTCGTTATTGAAAGTGCAGTAATAAAGATCAGAGTAGTGAGGGTGAAAGCCAAATGAGGGATGGGTAAAGAACAAATAAAGGCATGTTTTGGGGACTGGCCATTTGAGAAAATGTGAAAAAAATGAGGAAAGAGGAAATAGACAGCAGGGTCATAAGGAGTTTTTTGTTTTTATTTTCTAAAATAAAAGGGAGAGAATTGTGTATTCAAAGGCAAGGAAAAGGAAAAATTGACCTTGGAAACAGAAGAGATTTTTTGTTTGTTTTTTTAATGAGAGAAAATACTGTAGTTTAAGATTTTTTTTTTTTTTTTATTGTGCTTCAGGTGAAAGTTTACAGCTCAAGTTAATTTCTCATTCAAAAATTTATGCAGCTGTTTTGTGACATTGGTTGCAATCCCCACAATGTGACAGCACGCTCCCCCTTTCCACCCCAGGTTCCCTGTGCCCATTAGTCCAGTAAGTTTAAGATTTCTGCCTTCTTTTTCTCATGAATTTCAGTTAAGAGTTGTGAAGAGGACTTAATGGGGAATGCTTGGTGGGTACATGTAGTCTGTCTCTTTTGGTCTTTAGGTTGTCACTAGTTTGGGTTGTATTGTATTTGGATGTCCTAGGGGCTTTTTATTGCTTACAGTATAAAATCCAGCCTCTTTAGTTTGACTTCTAAAACCGCCTGGCCTTGTAACCCTAAAAGCAAAAAACCAAACCCATTGCTGTTGAGTCAGTTCTGACTTACAGCGAACCTATAGGGCAGAGTAAAATTGCCCCATAGGGCTTCTAAGGCTGTAAATCTTTATGGAATAGCAGACTACCACATCTTTTCTCCCGTGGAGCGGCTGCTGGGTTCAAACTGCTGACCTTTCCATTAGCAGCTAAGTGCTTAACCACTATGCCGCTTATATTTCCTTTAAAACACTTGTTATTTTAACCAGACTGAATTGCTTACGATTTCCCCAGGGTAGTTGGTCTTTGTACTTTTATTTAAGCTGACTCTTCTTCTACCTGGTTGGAGCCATGATGGTGGCAGTGATTAAGAGCTTGGCTGCTAATCAAAAGGTCGGCAGTTCGAATCCACCAGCCACTCCTTGGAAACATTATGGGACATTTCTACTCTGTCCTATAGGGCAGCTATGAGTCGGAATCAACTTGATGGCAAGGGGTTTGGTTTGGTTTCTTCTACCTGGTTAGCCCTTCTCCCTAATCTCTTAAATGTGTAGGTCCTACCTGTCTTTCAAGAACCACCTGGAATGCCATCCGCTCGTTACTGCACCTCTCATTGGCCCAGTAAAAATACTCTTTTGATGCCCATGGCTCTTTAAGTGTTCCTGTCATATAGGATCACTTGTAATTTTCTGACCTTGTATTTATGTGGCTATCTTCCTACCTTGACTGTGAACTCTTGTAAGGGTAAGATTCCACCACCAGCAGTTGCCGTTGATTCTGACTCATGGAGACCCCATATCTGCAGGGTAGAACTGTGCTCCATCAGACTTTCAAGGCTGTGACCTTTTGGAAGCAGATCGACAGAACTTTCTTCCAAGGTGCCTGTGAGTGGGTTTGAATTGCCAACCTTTTGGTTAGTAGTCAAGGACCACCCAGGGACTCCAAAGGTGTAGGATACAAGTCATTAATTTTACGGTACAGGGACCTACACATAGTAGGTACTCAGACTTATTATTTTTTTTAAAGAACAAATATTTTAGCACACAAGGACCTATATGAAATTTGCCAGGTGCTGTATACCCTGGTGTCTCAGTGGTGAAGAGCTCCAGCTTCTGACCTAAAGGTTGGCAGTTCGAAACCAGCCGCTCCTTGGAAACCCTATGGGGCCGTTCTACTCTGTCCTGTAAGGTCACTATGAGTCGGAATCGACTCGACGGCAACGGGTGTGTGGTGTGTGTGTATTTTAGAATAAAATGTCTCCCTGAAAATATGACGACAAGGCACATGGAAGAGAGGAGAGAGTACTTTCCGAACATTTGTTTTTTTTTTTTTTGATGACTTTTTTTTTTTTTATTGTACTTCAGGTGAAGGCTTACAGAACAAATAGTTTCACATGAAACAGTAGTACACATATTGTTTTATGACATTGGTTAACAACACCACAATATGTCAACCCTCTAACTTCTCAACCTTTTTTTTTTTGGTGAAAATACACATAGTCAAAGATACACCATTTCAAAAATTTCTACATGCACAGTTCGGTGACATCGACTACGCCCTTCCACTTGTGCTGCTGTTCTCACTTAAGATGAAGGCTGCCAGAACAAAATAGTTTCTCATTTAACAGTTACTACACATGTTGCCCTATGACAATGGTTAACCATCTCATAACACATCAACAATATCCTTACTCAACCTTGGGTTCCCTGTCACCAGCTTCCTTGTCCCCTTCTGCCTTCTGGCCCTTGTCACTGGACTCCTGTACCTCATTAGTCCCATTTGGTTTTACGGGGCTGTCCACTCCCAGGTGAACGGTGAACCGCGGAGATAACTTCACCACTGAGCTCAAAGGGTGCCTGGGGGCCATACTCTCGGGGTTTCTCCAGTCTCCTTTAGGCCAGTAAATCTGGTCTTTTTTTTGTGAGTTAGAATTATGTTCTACATCCTTCTCCAGCTCTGTCCAGAACCCTCTGTTGTGATCCCGGTCAGAGCAGTCAGTGGTGGTAGCCGGGCACCATCTAGCTGTACTGGACACAGTCCAGTGGAGGCCTTGGTAGCTGTGGTCCATTAGTCCTTCGGACTAATCTTTTCCTTGTATCCTGTTCATTCTCCCTTGCTCCCGAAGGGATGAGACCAGTGGAGTATCTTAGATGGCCGCTCACAGGCTTTTAAGACCCCAGACACTACTCACCAAGGTAGAATGTAGCGCATTGTCTTTATAAGCTGTGTTATGCCGATTGAGGTAGATGTTCCCCGAGACCATGATCCCCACAGCCCTCCCCCCAGCAGTTCAGTCCCTCAGGGAGTTTGGATGTGCCTATTGGACTTCCATGACCTTTCCTTGTACAAGTTGTGCTAGTTTCCCCTGTATTGTGTACTGTCTCACCCTTCACCCAAGATACCACTTACCTATTGTCTATTTAGTATTTCCCCCCCACCCCTCCCATCCCTGGTAACCAACAGAGATTGTTACATTTTGCGTGTGAACTTTTTCATGGGTTTTTACAATAGAGGTCTCATACAATATTTGTCCTTTTGTGATTGACTTATTTCACTCAGCATAATGTCCTCCAGTTTCATCCATGTTATGAGATGCTTCACAGATTCCTTGTTGTTCTTTCTCATTGCATATATTTCATTGTTTTTTGAAGAAAATACAAACATAAAATTGTTACTGTCAAGTTGAGTCAAGTGTTGTGGCCTGATTTGCCTGACTTCCTAACATTCAGACAGCACATAGAAGAAAATTGCCTCAACCCAGGAACTGAACACTTAAGGGAGACATTTACCATAAAAGACTACAGGCCCTTTAGAGTCATCCTTTTTGTTTATCTTAGTCTTCTTTTTGAACTTGATCATGAACTGACTGCAGTCAATTTATTTATACTTTATTTCCCAAACAGGTACTTGTTAAATATGTGGCATATATTATTTTTTTAAGTGGAGAAGCTCTGACAATTTTTTTTTTTTTTTTTTTTTTTTAAGTTAGCAAAACAATTTTAGGGAAAAAAATTCCGGTAACATGCTCAAATGAAAATATTTTGCAGGAAATGTCCTTTGATGTACAAAGAGCTGTAAGCTATATGCTATATGGAAACTAGCTTCTGGACAATTCAACATTTCTTTCTTTTTTTGGCCGGTATTTCAGAAATCCAGACTTCTTATATTTAAGCTTTTGTTTAAAAAGCTAACAAAAAAAAATTAAAATAGAGACTTACTTTACATTCATCTTTTTCTTGTTTCTAAAAGACTATTTTTCTCTCCTAAGTAATTTCTTGTCTCTTGTTTAATAATTGTTACTCAGGGCAATCTTTTAAAAAAATCTCTTGGCCTGGTATGCGCATGTTTTAAATTTAATAGATATAGCAGTGCCTCGGTTTTAGGTCAGAATTAGGGAATTTAGTCATCTGGAATAGGCGTAAACCAGAGGTTGGGGAATTGGGAGTTTATTCTTGTTTTTGAACCTTTGCCTGCTGTGCAGTGGTGAAAATAAGCTACAGGCCTAAGGATGATGTGTCAGGCTGGTATTCATGGATAGCAAAGGTTATAAAAACCAAGGTTGAACGTTGTCAACCAACTCAGAAAAAAGAGACTAGCAAGTAGAAGTAGGGGAGAATTGGGAATAGCAGATGTGACTGGGCAGCAGAAGCAAAGAGAGAGACCCAATACATCAGCAAGCTTCAGGGAGTAAGACCAAATGGAAAATGGAGCCAGCTACTAGGAAATAGGAAACTAAATCAGAGTCATTATTATGTAGCACAGGTACAGATGGCCCTGTACATCTTTGGAACTCCAGCTTTGTCCTTCTGTTTGGACTTACGAAGTCAGCATTCAGTGATGAGGCAGTCTTAGCCTGTTCCAGAGCTGTTGAGAACATCTGGTTCCGGCATCTTAGCTAGAGACCTCAGAGACATTATTGATCCTCATCAAGTAAACCAGTAAGTCCTGTCGATTTTATCTCCCTTACCCTCACCCTCCCACCCCAGTTTTATTTTGCCTGCTCTTCATTCCTATCTTTGTTCCCTAAATCTTCGTTGCAGGATGACCTTTTTCTGTGCTTGCCTCTTTCAGTTGTTACTGTTTTCTTGTTCATCTCCTTGTAAGGTTTTGAGGACGTGGATTATATTTTGTTCATATCACTGTGCATATAGTTTATTAAAATAAGTATTATTCTGTATTTGGTTTTCGTAATGATAACCCTAAGAAATATGGTTAGTAAGGTGGAAGAGAATGTGATATCTTAAATTACTGTCAGCTGTCAGCTTTCAGAGTTAAGAGCTTAAAGGAACAAGCATCAAATATCATTGGGTAGCTCACTCTTTTTAGCTCAGTAAATGAAACATTATTCAAGGTATTAGGGCAGACCTACCTTGATAATCACTGTTTTTAAAATATAGTGGGAGAATTGGCTAGCTATTGTCACAATAATAGTACATACAAATTTACCTACAAACTCAGTGCCTTAATATAGCAGCTAGTTAGTCTCACAGATCTCCAGGTTGACTGGGGCTGTGATGGCTGGGGCAGCTCGAATTCTCTCTTCAGAACTCTTTAAGTCGATTGGGGTGGCTCTGCTTCATGTTGTTCATTTGGGGCCCCACGCTGAGAGGCGGCAACTACCCAGAGGAAGCACTTCTAATGGCAGAGGCATGGGCACAAGACGGCAAGTGAAAACTGGAAGGCTTCTTGAGGCTCAGGTTCAGAACTGGCACACTGTCACTTCTGCCTCATTCTTTTGGCCAAAGCAACTCATATGGTCAAAACCAAAGACAAACTCACTGCTGTCTAGTTGATTCTGACTCAGAGTAGAACTGCCCCATAAGGTTTCCAAGGCTGCAAATCTTTACAGAAGCAGACTGCCACCTTTTCTGCAGAGCGGCTTGGGGGGTTCAAAGTGCTGACCTTTCAGTTCATAGCCGAGTGCTTAACTGCTGTGCCACTAGGGCTCCACATACTATACAATTTACTCATTTAACATGTACAAATCCAGTGGTTTTTAGTATACTATTCACCGGGTGGTGCAACCATCACCACCGTTAATTGTAGAACATTTTCATTACCGCAGAAGGAAACCCCAATCCATTAGCAGGCACTCCCATTCCTCCTTCCCCCAGCCCCTGACAATCACAAATCTGCTTTTCTTTCTCAGCGGATTTGCCTATTCTGGACATTGCATATAAACAGAATCATACAGTATGTGGTCTTTTTAATTGACTTCTTTCACTTAGCATAATGTCTTGGAGATTCATCCATATGGTAGCATGTATTAGTGCTTCATTCCTTCTCGTTGCTGAATAATACTCCATGGTATGGCTATACTGCATTTTATTTATCCATTCATTGCTTGATGGATGTTTCGGTTGTTTCCACTTTTTGGCTATTAGGAAAAACACTGCTGTTGACCATTCGTGTAGAAGTTTTTGTGTGGATGTATGTTTTCATTTGTTTTGGGTAAATACATGGGAGTGGAATTGTTGGGTTGTATGGTATTTCTGTGTTTAACATTTTGAGAAGCTGCCAAACTGTTTTTGAAAGTGACTTCACCATTTTACACTCCCACAAGCAACATACGAGGGTTTCATTTCCTCCACATCCTTGCCAACACTCGTTTTTATCCATCTTTTTGATTATAGCCATCCTGGTGAGTGTGAAGTGGTATCTGATTGTTGTTTTTATTTGTATAATGTTTATATTTAATAAAGGATTTATAGAGGGGGGAAAAAGCAGTGGTTTAAAATGTCAGACCTGTTCATTCTTAACAGTACACTACCGAAGTCGAACCTCAATTTTAGATATTTAAAATTTAGCATCAAGAAAAAAAATTAATAGAGCTTTTGGCTCACAGATTTTTTTCTGATAAGGCTACTCCTTATTCCTTTTACATACTAGAATCATTTAGGAAGATGTTGTTGCTGTTGTTAGTTGCCATCAAGTTGTTTCCGACTCATGGCAACCCCATGTGATAGAGTAGGATTTTCTTGGTTGTAATCTTTACAGAAGCACATTGCCAGGTCTTTCTCTCATGGAATGGCTTAGGTAGGTTTGTACCACCAACCTTTCAGTTAGCAACTGAATGCTTAACCTTTTGCACCACCAGAGCTCCTTTCTAAGGAAGATCCTGGCCTCAAGTGATTATTAAACTAGTTCCCTCCCTTTGAGTAAGTGAATGACCAAATTACGCTTGCAGCCTGCTTCATCATCAGTTGACCTGGGACTATGACTGGTTTAATGACCAAAGTCCCTCCCCTCCCTCCATATCACTTTGTTGTCAAGAAGGTGACTCACCAGAGGAATTAGGTTGTAAAATACATTTTCTAGAGCAGCATTGTCCTCATATATAATTTAAAGTTTTCCAGTAGCCACATTAAAAAGTAAAAAGAAAACAGATGAAATTAATTTTAATAATGTATTTTATTTAACCCAGTATATCAGAAATGTATCATTGATTATATGTAATCAATCTAAAAATTATTAATGATATATTTTACATTTTTAGTACAAAGTCTTCTCAATTAGCCATATTTCTAGTGGTCAGTATTAACCTGTGGCTAGTGGCTACCATATTGAACAACATAGTTGGGGCATCTAAGAGCTTATGATCTAGATTTTTGCTCCTGTATCTACAATCAGTTACCTACAGGATCTTTAGGAAAACAGATGGGTGATTGATCAGCCTATATTTCTGGTTCTCTAATTTCATATTGTTACTGATTTATTTTTTTTAACTTGAGAGAGGGTCGTCTTAAGTTCTCGGAGAGTTTGCAGTTTTTAGGCTCATGAGCCTATATAGTCAAGTACAGATAATAGGCTCCTTACAACTCAGATTTTTGGTTATTGATAGTTCGCAAGAGAAGAAAAAAATGTCTTCACCCTCATCATGAGAGACGCAGCAGGTACTATAGTTCTTAGCAAATGAAGGAAATGTGTTGGAACTGCTATTTTAGGCCTTAGTCTAATGTTCTAGATGTTCAGGGTGTGCTTTGGCCTGTTCTTTATCAGTTACATCCTACTTGTATTGTCTGGCCCCTTAGCTCACTTGATTAGACAGAACAAGGTCACAGATTTGATCTCTATATTTAATGAATGACTTTATGCCAGTTGGGGCTCTGCTGTAGTAACTAAAACAGAGTAAGTAGGGTCTTTTCTATTCTAGGAGTTCACAGCGTTATTAGAGACTGGGTGTCACATCTCAGCAAATATAGTTAAGACAACTTGCTGAGAAAAGAGATTTCAGAGTGGGTCATTATACAGACTGTGTGTCCCAATCAATTATTTGATTACTAGGGAGAATAAATTTGGTCAGAAGCGATGTCTTAGTATTTGAATGCTTTTAGTTGTAGTTTACACGCTCTAATTTGACTGAGTCCCCACCACTTTCTATTCTCTTAACACCGAATCTCTGCGTCACTGATTTATATTATCTACCTAACCCCTGAAAAGGCATTGGTGGTTCAGTGGTAGAATTCAGTTTGTGCCTTCCATGCGGGAGACCCAGATTCGATACCCAGCCTCTGCATCTCATGTGCAGCCACCACCCGTCTGTCAGTGAAGACTTACATGTTGCTATGATGCTGAACAGATTTCAGCAGAGCTTTCAGACTAAGAGGGACTAGGAAGAAGGACCTGGCAATGTACCTCTGCAAATTAGCCAGTGAAAACCCTATGGGTCGCAGTGGTCAGATCTGCAGCTGATTTTGGAGATGGCACACAACCGAGCAGCATTTTGGTCTGTTGTGCATGGGGTGGCCATGAGTCGAGGGCTAACTCAGTGGCAGGAAACAGCACCACTGCCACCTAGCCCCTGAAGACATTTGAATTGTGACCCCAGGTGTTCATATCTGCCCTTGGTCATTGCCTTAGTGATGAGATAGGGGTAAGGAGATAGCTGATCTGTGCCCCGGTGACAGTGGTTAAAAAAAAAAGACTGTCTTATGGGCACCTGCCTCTTTAAACACAAATCCTTTTCTCTAGATTCCACCATTGCATTATATATTTCTACTGAATGCCTTAACGTTCGAACAAATGTTCCATCAGCTATCATTCTGGTTTTCTAAGCCTGGACATGGTTACTCTAAATGGCATCCACATGCTTTTGTATTGGGGTCCATGAATGGTATTCTAACCGGAAGAACAGAATCCCTACTTAACTTACACGGTATAAGGATATACATTCAGCTTTGAACTCGTGTCATTTGTGGTGGTGGTGGTGGTGGTGGTGGTGGTGTGTGCCATTGGGTCAGTTCTGACTCATAGCGACCCTGTACGACAGAGTAGAATTGTTTCCATAGGGTCTTCTAGGCTGTAATCTTTAAGGGAGCAGATTGCCAGGTCTTTTCTCCCATGGAGCTGCTGGTGGGTTCGAACCACTGACCTTTCGGTTAGCAGTTTAGGCCAATTTGTGAATCACAGATTTGAATTTGAATGCCATGTGAAATGCATTATGTGTCATAGGCCCCAAGTGTACAACTGTGGAATTAAAGAATACTCTGAATGATACTTTTTGGCCAGCACTTTAATGGCTGTGCTGAGTTTTTTGTATACATTATGATTTTGATAATTTCCGTATAGTTCATATTTTGACACTTTGTTAAATAACTTTTTCATTTTTGAAATGTGCTTGAAAGCCTTAGCCTTGTCTTCTAGTTATTGAGTTAGAAGTACTTTGGTTTGTTGGTATTATAAAATACAAATTTAAGGACTATCTTATTTGTTCTCAGCTGAGTGCACAGTCTACACTAAGTTTTAAGCTCTTTGGACCAGTAGGGACAGAAATGGAAGCCTTACCTCTTCTCTAGTCCTGTGGGATAAATAATGTGGCGCAGTGGTTAAGAGCTCGCTGCTAACCAAAAGGTCAGCAGGTTGAACACACCGGCTGTTCCGTGGGAGAAAGATGTGGCAGTCTGCTTCCGTAAAGATTACAACCTTGGAAACCATGTGCAGCAGTTCTGCTCTGTCCTACAGGATTGCTGTGAGTTGGAATCGACTGAGTGGCAATGAGTTTGGTTTGGTTTTTTTTTTTTTTTTTAAATATT
>NW_004443997.1:5267126-5272925 GCF_000243295.1 Trichechus manatus latirostris
TTCACTCAGCATAATGTCCTCCAGTTTCATCCATGTTATGCGATGGTTCACTGATTCATTATTGTTCTTTCTCGTTGCATAGTACTCCATTGTGGTGGTTTGGTTTTATATGTAAGTTACGAAGCATAGTAAACAAATACCCATGGACCTCACCAAGTGACTGAAGAACTAAAACATTACCAATACTGTTGATGTTCCCCCTGTACTCCTAAATCCCTCCTCCCGCCTCTGTCCCCACCAGGTAACTATTGTGAATTTTGTGTTTATCATTCCCTTTTTAAAATAACTAGTTTTACTACATTTTTATGTTTTACTGTATCACCTATTGTTTAGTTTTTTATACATTGGAGTGTTATAAAGATGCTATAATATGTATTATCTACTATAATTTGCTTTTTTTGATCAATATTATTTCTAAGATTTGTCTCTATTGTTATGTGTCCCTCATTTATAGTGCTGTGTAACGTTCCATGGTATGAATGTACCATAATTTATCTGTTCTCTTGTTGATGGAGATTTAGTTTTCCAGTTTGGAGCAGTTTCAAAGAGTTCTGCTGTGAACATTCTTGTACATGTTCTTGGTGTCCGTGTTAAAAGTTTTCCTAGAGTTTCTACCTAGCAGTAAAATTTATTAGTCTCTTCTGGGTGAGTGCTTTTGTGTCATAAGTAATATTCCCTAGCCCGAGGTCTTAAAGATATTCTTTTATTTCCCTCTGAATAGGAATATTGGAGCCCTGGTGGCGTAGTGGTTAAGAGCTCGGCTGCTAACCAAAAGGTCCGCAGTTGGAATCCACCAGCTGCTCCTTGGAAACCCTATAGTGCAGTTCTACTCTGTCCTATAGGGTCGCTATAAGTAAGAATCGACTCAGTGACAATGGGTTTGGTTTTTTTTGGGTAGATAGGAATAGGCCCTGGGTCATGCAGATGGTTAAGTGCTAGACTGCTAACTGAAAGGTTGGCAGTTTAAACCCACCTAGAGGTGTGTTGAAAGACAGGCCTGGTGATCTGCTTCCAAAAGGTTGCACAGCCTTGAAAACCCTATGGAGCAGTTCTGCTGTGCATACATAGGGTCCCCATGAGTTGGAATCAACACAACTAGCAACTGAAAACAACAACAAGGGGCTAGAGTTTAATGCTTTGTCTTTCATGTATAAGTTCTTAATCCATCTAGAATTAATGTTTACTTGTGTATGGGTAAGGCGGGGATCCAGTCATTCCAGCACCATTTATTGACTAGTCCCACCTATCCTCCAAACCCATGGCCATCGAGTTGATTCCGAATGATAGTGACCCTATAGGACAGAGTAGAACTGCACCATACCATTTCCAGGGCTTTCAGTCTTTACTCAGGCAGACTGCTACATCTTTCTCCCGTGGAGCAACTGTTGCTTTTGAACCGCCAACCTTTCGGTTAGCAGCCAGTTGCTTTAACCGCTGTGCCACCAGGGCTCCTTGCCTATCCTCAGTGATCTGTAATGTCACGTCTGATCTGTTTCTGGTATGTGTATGTGCGTATGCTTGTATATGTGTGTGATACCTAGATAGAATATAGATATGCACAGACACACACACACACATATATATATATAACATTAAAATGGTGAATAATATTTTACGTGCTTTTTTCTATTATGCCTTGAACATGTTTCCATGTCATTAAATATATCATACATCAGTTTTCAGTGGGTACATAGTAGATTACTGTATTCAATCCCACTGTTTTTTTTTTGTGTTAATTTTTTAAATAATAAATTCAAGTAGCTCAAAAAGATATACAAATTAAAAATTCTTCTCATTCCTAATCCTCCAGTTTTCCTCCGTAGACAACTTGTAACCAGCTTCTGTCTATCCCTCTTTTTTTCTCTTTCTTTTCAATAGTCAAAATCATAGCATACTATACACCCTCTGATGCTGTATCTTACTTTTTCACTTGGTGATCTCAACTCCACCAACTATTGATTTCCTTTTCTTCCTATCCTCCAGTATTCAGTTGAATGGTGTAGGAGAGCTTTTGAATATGGCTACCTTAACAGCTAAAATCAGGAGAATGTTAAACCTTGAAATGAAACTTAAAAAGCAGAAGACAAAAGCAAGGAAGAAAAGAGAGATGGAAACAATATGGGTATAAATATCATCAAATTTTGTTCTCAGGAGGACAGATAGCAACTTTATTGAGAGCTTGTCAGCTTCATTGTTAAACCCTTTATGTGTACAACATTTATCTTTAAATCAGTTCCCGTGAAGTACTGGTATTTTTTCCCCATTTTACAGTTGAAAAAACTGGTTACTCAACTAAGATTATATACGGTTAATGAGTGACAGAGCTAGAATTTGAACACAGGTATTTTTGACTCCAAAGCCAGGACTCCTTACCATTAAATGATTCTCTCACACTAAAGGGAGCTTGAGAAAGGCTGCATATTCAATCCCTCTCTTGGAAATTCATAATCTGAATTAGCATATTACGAACTCTAAGTAGTTGAACAGTAAGAAAGGAACCTGTTTAATTTTTAAAATTTTGTTGTTGAGAATATACACAGCAAAACATACACCAATTCAGCCGTTTCTGCGTGTACAATTCAGTGACATCGATTACGTTCGAGTTGTGCAGCCATTCTCTCCTTTTCTGAGTTGTTCCTCCCCCATTAACATACACTCACTGCCCCCTAAGGTTCCTATTTGAGTTGCTCTTGTCAGTTTGATCCCATATAGAGTTCTTAAAAGAGCAAATGCTCAAGGCAGACATTCTTTACTAGTTAAGCTAAACTATTGTTTGGTTTTAAGAAGACCCAGGGGCTATTTTTGGTTTAAGGTTTAAAGATGGTCTCAGGGCAATAGTTTCAGGGGTTCATCCAGCCTCTATGGCTGTTAACTTGATTTTAAAACACACTGACGGGGAAGAGTTTGCTTGTCATGCTTACTAATACGTGGAACAGTTCTCCGTTAACACTATTTTCAGAAGTGCCGCTCACAGTTGTGTTCCTTTTCTTGTATCAAATCTCGTGAAAGGCAAAGGACAGGAAATTAACTTAACTCCTAACTTGATGACGAGGAGAAGCAGCCCATAGAATTACTACCTAATATACACCAAGTGTGTAGCTTTTTGGGGAGTGGGGGTCAGTATATGCCTTGAAGTGTAGTACGAGGTAACCCAAAAGGACAGGTAGGTAGATGGGCAGGTATGTATGTATGTATTTATTGTACTTTAAGTGAAAGTTTACAGTTCAACTTAGTTTGTCATACAAAAATTTATGTACACATTGTTCTGTGTCCCTGGTTGCTCTCCCTATAATGTGACAGCACACTCCGCCTTTCCACACCAGATTCCCCGTGTCCATTCAACCAGCTCCTGTCCCTTTTTGGACAGGTGCTTTTTTAGAGGTAAATTGCATGCGACTACAACTTCCCTTGTCCACATGACAAAGAAAATATTAAGCTCTTGCTTTATTTCAGTGTCTATGGTATATTGAAATTATAATACAACAAAAGGACTTAAGACATTCACTTAGAGATATTTAAAAAAATACATTTGACCAGAAATGCTTTTTACACATGAGCTTTGAATTAAGGACTTGGACTTGGTCATGGACCGTTTGTTTTAGCTAAACTGCACATAAGATAAGCTGTGATTTAGGGAGTGATCAGAAAAGATGCTTTGTAATATTTTGATGCTTTGGATTCTGTTAAGGCTTTCTTTATGGCTTAATATGTGGTCTATTCTGGAGAACGTTCCATGTGTGTTGGAAAAGAAAGTACACTTGGCTGTTGTTGGGTGGAGTGTTCGGTATATGTCTGTGAGATCAAGTTGGTTGATTGTGGCATTTAGATCTTCCGTGTCTTTATTGAGCTTTTCTGGATGTTCTATCCCTCACCGAAAGTGGTGTGTTGAAGTCTCTTACTATTATTGTGGAGCTATCTTTCTTTTCAGTGCTGTTAGAGTTTGTTTTATGTATTTTGGAGCCCTGTTGTTGGGTGTGTAAGTATTTATTATGGTTATATCCTCCTGGTGTATTGACCTTTTAATCATTATATAGTGTCTTCTTTATCCTTTGTGGTGGGTTTTGCTTTAAAGTCTATTTTGTCAGAGATTAATATTGCCACTCCTGCTCTTTTTTTTTTTTAAATTGTACTTTAGGTGAAGGTTTACAGAACAAACTAGTTTCTCATTAAACAGTTGGTACACATTATTTTATGGTATTGGTTAACTACCCCATGACATGTCAACACTTTCTCTTCTCGACCTTGGGTTCCCTATTATCAGCTTTCCTATCCCTTCCTGCCTTCTAGTCCTTGCCCATGGTCTGTTGTGCCGCTTTAGTCTTGTTTTGTTTTATGGGCCTCTCTAATCTTTGGCTGAAGGGTGAACCTCAGGAGTGACTTCATTACTGAGCTAAAAGGGTGTCGGGGGACCATACTTACTCTCAGGGTTTCTCCAGTCTCTGTCAGGCCAGTAACTCTAGTCTTTTTTTGTGAGTTAAAATTTTGTTCTACATTTTTTTCCAGCTCTGTCCAGGACCCTCTGTTGTGATCTCTGTCAGTCGTGCTCTTTTTTGATTGTTGTTTGCTTGACATATTTTTTTCCCATCCTTTGAGTTTTAGTTTGTGTCTTTAAGTCTAAGGTGTGTCTCTTGTAGGCAGCATATAGATGGATCGTGGTTTTTTAATCCATTCTGCCACTCTCTGTCTCTTTTTGGTGCATTTAGTCCATTTACGTTCAGTGTAATTATTGATAGGTATGAGTTTAGTGCTGTCATTTTGATGTCTTTTTTGTTGTTGACAATTTCTTAGTTCCACTTAATTTTCTGTGCTGAGTTGTTTTTCTTTTCATTGTTGTTGATTTTGTATTTGCTAAATCTTTGTTTTTCTCTTTTTTTAAATTTTGATGTGTAGGATTGTTAGTTTCCTTTGTGGTTACCTTAATATTTACCACTGTTTTTTTAAGTTTAAACCAATCTTTTATTTCTTCATATCGCCTTGACTTCCTTTCCACGCGAAAGATCTATGACTGCATTTTTTCAGTCCCTCTTTTTTGTTTTAATGTTGTCATCTTTTACGAATTGACGTCTCCGTTTCTCTGTACAGTGTTTTAGCTTTGATTTTTTTTTGTAACCTCCCTATCTGAGTCGATATCTGGTTGCTCTGTCCTGTGTTCTAGTCTTGGGTTGTCATCTGCTGTGATTGATTTTCTAACTGGAGGACTCCCTTTAGTATTTCTTGTAATTTTGATTTGGTTTTTGCAAATTCCCTAAACTTCTGTTTATCTAGAAATGCCCTGATTTCACCATCATATTTGAGAGACAGTTTTGCTGGATATATAATTCTTGGCTGGCAGTTTTTTCCTCCAAGGCTTTATATGTGTTATCCCATTGCCTTCTTGCCTGCATGGTTTCTGCTGAGTAGTCCAAGCTTAGTCTTATTGACTGTCCTTTGTAGATGACTTTTTGTTTATCCCTAGCTGCTCTTAAAATTCTCTCTTTATCTTTGGTTTTGGCAAGTTTGATAATAATATGTCTTGGTGACTTTCTTTTGGGATCTACCTTGTGTGGGGTTCGATGAGCATCTTGGATAGATATCTTGTCATCTTTCACAATATCAGGGAAATTTTCTGCCAACAAATCTTCAACAATTCTCTCCGTATTTTCTGTTATCCCCCCCATTCTGGTACTGCAGTCACTCGTAGATTATTCCTCTTGATAGTGTACCACATAATTCTTAGGGCTTCTTCATTTTTTTAAATTCTTTTAGCTGATTTTTCCTCAAATAAATTGGTGTCAAGTGCTTTATCTTCAGTCTCACTAG
>NW_004443997.1:5279956-5295103 GCF_000243295.1 Trichechus manatus latirostris
TTGTTTATCTTTTGGATTTCTAATTGTTGTTTTTGTATAATTTCTAGTTGTGAATTTATTTTGGCATTTTGTTCCTGGATTATTTCCCTGAATTCTTCCAATTTTCTCTCTGTATTTTCCATGGATTTGTCTATTTTTTCCTCATGTTTGTTAGCTTTTTGCCTCAGCTCTTGCAGAATTCTGAGTATTAGAGATTTGAATTCCCTATCATGTAGTTGTAGTGAATTTTCTTTGTGTTTTGCTTTGGGCGCCTACTGGAACCATCCTGTCTTGTTTTTGTAAATGTTTTGATATTGTCTGCTGTCTTCGGGGCATTCAGTAGTTCTTTTTCTCGTTTATTGATTGTAGATTTGTTTGTTTCATTCCCCCCCCCTTTTTTTTTTAAATTTGACTATGTCTGAGCAGGCTGACTGTGTGTTCTTTGTTGTTCGCTCATCTGTGGGCACAGTACTTTTTGCCTTCTCCAATTGGCAGGGTCAGTCACTCAGATATGGTACGGCAGGGCACGTCTAGCTGAAGAGGAGTTACTGGGACGGGTGGTTTGTGGCACTTACTACAGCGCCCAGAGCATGTCGGTAATCAGTGCAGGGCAGGTTCCAGTAGGCCGTGCCTGTGCTGCTTGGTGGTGGTGTGCTACGGTGCAAGTAGCAGGATGCATCGGGGAGATTGTTATGTGTGGAGCTAAGATGGATATGGGAGAGAGGAGAGAGGAACAGGAACCAAAAACATACAAACAAACAAAAAAGAATGCTATGGGAGCTTGCTATTGCAGTGGAGAGATGAGAGACTATGAAATCGAGAAAAAACAGAGAGGGGAAGCAGAAGAAAAGAAAAGAATGAATAAATAAAAATCAGAAAGGTTAAAGAACCGCCAAGTTCCCAGGGATCCCACCGGTGCTGCTATGAGGTCTGGGGAAATCGCTCTCAGGTGTTGCAGTACAGCCAGGCTAGAAGGCATAGAGGTATACAATGCTAGGTATTCAGGGAACAGAAAGAGAAGAAAGATATAGAGAGATGAGAAACTGAGCAATGAAGAAAGACAAAAAGGAAAAAGAGGGAAAACAAAACAAAACAAATTTTAAAAAAAGAAAGTCCCCCCAAAAAACAGAAGAGAAAAAAAAAACCAACGATAAAAGAAATGCTCTCAGGATCTCTCTGCACGTCTGTGCAAGCCAGTGGGAAGTCTCCTTGCCACGCAGCACCACCTGGCCAGAAGGGGCTCCCAACTCAAGAAAAGAAGAAGAAAACAAACAAAGTAACAAAAGCCCCGGGATCCCACCAGCACGGCAGCCCAGACCGGGAAGCAGCTCCACACTTGAACGGAGCTCCACAGCCCCTCGGGAAGAAGCAAAGTTGGCGCAGAGAGCCAGGTATTTGAGCAAAAGGAGGGCGAGGTGGTGAGAGGTAAGGAACAAATCAAAAGAAGCGGAAAAAAGCAACACCAGCAGCCAACAAATGGCACTCAGAGAGCCGGCCCATTCGGGTATGTGGAATCCAAGCAGCCGGTGTTTCCTGGTCAAGAGATTGTGGCTGCGGGAAGCAGAGGAGGCCGAGTCGGGGTGAAGAAGGGTGGGGGTTGGGAAAGCTTATATCGCAAATTACTGGTTGTTTGTCTCCTGCTGGACGCTCCATGAGGCTGCTTTGTCGTACCCCGTTTGCTGGTCTCCAGTAGCAGTCCAAGATGGCGGATCTGCGCTGCGTTATCTGGTAGGGGACCTCTGCATGAATCTCTCCTCGTTCTCCGTTCTCTGTCAGTTTTCTCACTCCATTGGTGCTCGGCTGAGTTCTTTATCTCTTCATTTGATGTTTTAGGGTTTCAGGATTGTCGTATTCTCTGTTTGGCTTAGTTTTTCAGATCTTTGCTGTGGAGGGACACCGTGGTGCTTCTGCCTAGAGCGCCATTTTTCTAATTCTGAAATTTTAATGTTAATCTTGTGGATTTCTGTTTGCTGTCTTTCTGTGGATTCTTGCAGCTTGTTGAATTTGTCATTATGCTCTTCTGTAATCTTCTTAATTTCCTGTATTACTTTGTCTGTGTGTTCCTTGGCTTGTTCTGCATTTTGCCTGATATCTTTCCTGATCTCTTGAAGAGTTCTGTATATTAATCTTTTGTATTCTGCCTGTAGTAATTCCAAGAAATTTTCTTCCTCCAGAAGATTTCTTGATTCTTTGCTTTGGGAGCTGGCTGAAGTCATCATGGTCAGCCTCTTTATTTGATTTGTTACTGACTATTGTCTCCAAGCCATCAATAAGTTATTATATTTTTTTTATTTTGTGTTTGCTTACTGTGTCCTAGCTTCTTTTTTTGTTTTGTTTTGATATGCCCAAATAGGCTGCTCGTGTGAGCTAGTTTGATTATTGGCACCTTTGAAGCTCTAACGTCCTGTTATCAGGTAGTTAGATCTCTTACTAGGTATGTGAGCCCAAGAGTCCGTTTACTTTTCTTGTATGGATTCAGCTCATGTGTCCAGGTAGTTGATCACCAAGTGTGTGGTGCAGGCTCTCAACCTACAGTCCTAGATGGGCAAGGGTGATTGGAGTAGGCACAGGTATCTGGCTGCAGTAGGGGGTTGCGTGCTTAGCAAGGCAGGGGACTGACGGCTGCCCCTGAGTGTCTGGGAGGAAAGTGTGTCCCTGTTCCCTGGAGTAGTGCGTAGGTGGGTGGGTTTTGCACTTGGACTATGGGCACCCAGTACTGTTGATCGTAAAGACTGGGAGGCACTATTTATTCTTGGACCCCTGTTGCAGGTGGGTAGGTGGTGTGGATGGAGCCACCAGTCCTCAGGCCCCTGATTTGGGTAGGTGAGTTCCCTGCTTAATGGGCAGAGCAGTGTCAAATATCACGAACCTGCTACTCCCCCATATAGCTGATATTGTTGAAGTTAGGCTTCAGGTATATACCCTGTTAAATTGTGCTAATGAGGGCCTATGTTGTTGAAATGGGCCCACGCAGGTCTATGCAGGGGTGAAAGGCATTCAAAGTCTGTGGACCCCTTATGCCTGTGCCTAGGCAAAGGAGCTGTTCCTGCCCTGAGTTCCTGGCTTAGGGGAGCTAACAGATTATTTCTTCCTGTTTGTTAATTTATTCCCTCTCCAAGGCTGGGAGAATGGCTCAGGGTGCATGACGGGTCCTACTTCTGGCCCAGGGGATGCAGCAATCACTGAAGCTGGCCTGGGACCCGGTGCAGAGCGGGGAGGAGACAGGTAAATGGAGACAGGTTCTTCCCAAATGGGATGTTTTTTGATCCGAGTGGTGGGTTAGACACACGTACTTATCTTTTGCCAGTCGAGCGCTGCTTTTCATTGGTTCTGAAGGCTTGAGTAGACTCTGCACCGCTTGGTCTCTCCTGATGTGGAAAATGCATCTTGAACGTCACTGCTTGCCTCACTGCACATGCCAGCTGATCCGGCCTGCTGTGTTTTTCTTAGAAGGTTTTAGATCCATGTATTGAGTTTTAGTGTTCTTGTTGTGGTGAAGAAGGGATAGTTGAATTTTTTTTTGGTAACTTGGTTAGTGTCTTCTGTTACAGATTTGTTTACTCAAGTTTTTTTATATTAATTTTGGTATTTAATATTTTAATAGCATATTATCCGTTGAACTTAGGTTTCCACATTTATTAGCATCTAAGTGTGCATGGTATTTTCTAGTAATTTTAATTTTTTTTGGCTTTATGATTTCTTTCTCGTTTCTAACTTTGAGATTTTTCTTTTCCCATATAATATTTTAAATTTTAATCAGCGTTTTAGGTATGGTTACCTACGGTAAAATTTACCCATATTAAATGAATTAGATGAGTTTTTGACAAATATATGCTATATTATATATGCATGTGTGTGTTTATCTGAAGGTTTGCTCACTCATATGTGAAGTAGTTGATGCTAGCTGTCAACTGAGACCTTAGCTTAGTCTGTAAGCTGGAACCCATATATATGGTCTCTCTACATGGCCTAAATTTTCTTACAGCTTGGTACTGAGTTCTAAAGGCAAGCATCCTGACAGAGAGCCAGGTAGAAGCTGTATTGCCTTTTATGACCTAGCCTTGACGTAGAGTCGTGTAGTGTCACTTCTGCCATATTGTCTTGGTGGAGGCAGTTAAAAGTTCTCCCAGGTTCAAGTAGGGAACATAGCTCCCCCACATCTTGATGGAGGAATATCAGTGTCACATTGGAAGCAGAGCATGTGGGTTGGGATGAGAGGCAGTCTTTGGAAAGTACAGTCTACCCACTCTCTTTTGTTTTTGTGCTACTGTTGTCAGATATTTTAATTCTTTGTGTGTTATAAACTATAATATCTTATTATTACTTTGCTTTAAACATGCCTTTTATATTTATTCAGATATTTACCATTCCTGTCATTCTTCATTACTTTCTGTATATCCAGATTTCTACCTGGTACCAGTTTTCTTCTGCCTGAAGAAGAACTTTCTTTAGCATTTCTTGCAGTAGAGTTCCAGTCATGATAAATTATCTCAGCTTCTTTATTGGTCTAGTATTTTGTCTTCATATTTGAAAAGTATTTTTACTGGATATACAATTTTAGGTTGACAGGTTTTTTTTTCTCCTTCAGCATTTTTTTTTTTTTCCTAGCCTGCATGATATCTAATGAGAAGACTGCTTTCATTTTTATCTTTGTTCCTCTGTGCATAATCGGTTTTTTCTGTCTAGATGCTTGAAGCTTTTTTTCTTTATCACTGTTTTTTTAGCAGTTTGATTATAATGTGCCTTGGTGTGTGAGTTGATAAATCTCAAATTTACCTTTTCTGACACCAACTATGAGGATATAACAAATCCCCACTTTTCACTTCTGTGTTCAGTTCTGACACCAGCTGCTCATGCAGCACTTCTTTTGTCCCTAACCACCTGGGACTAGATCAGAGCTCACAAGTTAAAAGACACAGTCCTCCAGATTGCTAAGTAGGTCCAAGACTCCTGACCTGCTGGTTACAAATTCAGGGGTTTCCCACTACCGCTTTAGGATACCAGCTGTAAGTTTGTGGCCTCCCCTGGGCTTCCTCACTTCTGACCTGGCTACAAATTTGAGGGTTCCCTCTACCTCCACAGGATATCAACTGTGAGGGTAGGGGTCCCAGCCCCCTTCACTTCTCACCTGTGGCTCCCACTACTTCCTTGGGTTTGATAATTCGCTAGAATGACTCAGAACTCATGAAAAGTGCTGTACTTAGGATTACAGCTTTATTATAGCAAAAAAGGATATAAATAAAGAGACGCATAGGGCAAAGTCTGGGACGATTCCCATTGCAGAGCTTCCATGTTTCAAAAAGGGACACGCTACCCTCCATGTACATTGATGTCTTTCACCAACCAGGAAGCCCATGGAGCTTCCATGTCCAGATCCTTTATTAGGTTCTCATTGCAGAGAGTGCTTGACTGAGTCATATTCCCATCCTCCCAGTCTGCTGATACCAGGCCACACGATGGTATTTCTGGCCAGTGTCAAAGTAGAAAATCTCATACTGTGTTAGGAGTAATTGGAGTTTTACTGAGGAGTAATACAGCTTGAGCTGGGCAGCAGTAAGTAGAAATACAAAGCACTCCATTGTTCAAGCAGAGAGAGGGATCTGTATAGGTAGAGAACAAAGGAGAGGTTAATGATTGATTGTAGATAAGATCAACTTCAGCTTGAAGTCCTTTAAAATGTAAAGGTCGGTTACTTGGCTAGGAAGGAGTAAGTTACCACCTAGGTGAGTGGCACCAGCTGATTTGGTTATATATGATTGTAATTGGTTATAGGTGATTGTAGTACCCCGTTGGACTGCAGTGAGAATGTCAAGGGTCATTCTGTTTTGGAGTACTACTTTTCTTATCATTGCTGTTTCATTACTGATCTTTTCCAGCCCTTGGGCACTGTCATGTAGGGCAGTTTGTACATACTTGGTTAATAGTTCTGCATTTGCCATTGCCTTTTTTTTTTTAGACTTCTTCAAGAGTTTTCAGATAAACTAGTTAAACATTTTTACTTATACTTCTCTGAAAACAGTATGAAAGCTTCAGTGACTGGATGTCACTATTTCAGAAATTTTCACCTGGGACAACATGCTGGTGATGAGTGGTTTGCTGCCAGCAAAATCCAGTTTTCAGATATTTGTATGTTTGGATTTTCAGCTACATATTTGAAATCATTGCACTCAAAAATTATTTTGTTCCAGAATATATATATTCCCATTCTGGTTTGTACTTGAATCCCATTCAGTCACATATATTTATCATATATATAGGTGTACTATTTGTTTTTCTTTTTATAACTACTTTTATATTGATCCATTATGGTAAATTGCAGTTACAAAGCAATACTACCTAGTAACAAAATGCTAATTTAAGAAGTAAATAGTAGTATACAAATGATTTTAAATATTCTAGCCTATTCATATATATCCGCTTAGCTTAATAGTTCTCAGCTAGGATAATGCAATCTTCTGGGGGTCATTTTAGAAATTTGTGGGAGCAGTTTTGGTTGTCACCATAATTGGAGAGTGTCACAGGTGTTTAGTGGACAGGGGCTAGGTTTGCTAGATCGCTTACAGCATGCCAGACAGTGCTGTACACTGAATAACTTCTGTCTCCAAGGACATTTGAAGCTTTTGTAATTACCTGAGTCTTGAAATATTTTGCATATAAACACAAAGCAATTTTTGCATGGTTTACTGAATGGAACTGCTGTGTAAATCAAGGAGTGATTAATGTCCTTTCATTTAGAACTATACCAAGAATTGTTTACCATTTTGGAAAAAATGCATCGTCTACAGCAGTACCCCTCATGGTATTTCAGTTACCATTTGATACACCTGATTCAGTCTGCATTTATAGCTGGCACATTCATGGTGGTTCTTCATATTGGTATGAGCATCTCAGTATATCATGATACCTTCTAGAGTATTGATGCCCGAGCTTTTATATTAAATAGTATTTTATTATAAAATAATTTTCTTTTCTCTTTAATAGTACAGTTAGGGCACTGTGGTGATTTCTTTTTGAAATTATGTGAGTTAGGTAAATTATTATCAATTAATATAATTTCAAGATAATAAAAGCACTGTTTCAAGAAAATATGAATAGGGGTATTGGGTCCATTTGGTTTGAGAGCCACTGACTTGATTGACTAATAGCAGAGAGAACTGAACTACACAGTCCCTATGGCACATGCACAGCCTTTACAAGTTCTTCAGTGTTTCTGTGGAAATTATCATTAATCTTGCAATTCAAATGAATATGGAAATATTACTTTGTAATTTTTCTTGAAAATTACTGCATGATATGTCTTTCAGCCATACCAATGGTCCATGGCCTACACTTTGCTGCAAATCCTGTCTTGTTTTTATATATTGACCTTGTTTCTCTCAATTACTATTTTTGCTCCGTGCTTTGCTCTGTCAGATATCATAATTTTTACTCTAACACTCTCTTTATTTCAGCTCAGTACTAAAGTCTGCCTTTACATTTAGTCTGTCTTTAGCAAACAGTATGGTGTTGAATTTGAGTTTTAATTCATTCTGAAATCAGTTTTATAAGGAAATCTGATCATTTGTATTTATTACTATAATTTTTATTTGAATTATCTAATACCATAGTTGTTCAAATGTAGGAGGAACTTTTTTCAACACTTTTAAATGTTTTTGATGTGCCTTTGCAGTCCTTGATGGGAAGAAATTCCTCAAGTGCTGGAGGATTAGTTTGTATTGCAGATGGCATTGCCTACATATGTATAAACTTAGCTGTGTGTAGTAGTGTCTTTTCACCCATGTGTCACCTCAGTAAAGTTACTTGAATTGACAACATCACACATGGCTGAATTTTAAGTTAAATTTAGATACTTAATTTGTCTCACATTTCTTCAAAAAGAGAATGCTGCAGAAATTATTGTATATCTAGGTTATAGCAAGTACCAAGACAGACAGTACAATTAAAAGCAAGATAAATTGATAAATCTTTGGAAGATACCATAGATTTTGAGAGATAAGGGAGTTGAGTGTGACTCATTCATGACTTGAATCAGTCAAATACTCACATTTCAAAAAAATTCCTTCTGATTTTTAAGAGGAACTGCCTCAGGCTGGATTCTCTAAAGGAGCAAAACCAGTGAAACATAGGTGTATAAATATATATACCAAAAACCAAACCCATTGCCATCAAGTCGTTTCTGACTTATACTGACCCTACTAGACAGAGTAGAACTGCTTCATAGGGTTTTCAAGGAGCAGCTCATGGATTTGAACTGCCAGCCTTTTGTTTAGCAGCTGAGCTGTTAACCACTGCACAACCAGGGCTCCATAAATGTATATAGAGAGTAATTCAAACGGCTCATGAAGTTGTGGAGGCTGGCAAGTACCATATCCATGAGTCAGGTGTCAGGCTGGAGGTTACATTGCATGGGCTAACAAACCCAAAATCAGCAGGTCAGGTGGTAGGCTGTTGACTCATGTCCCAAGAACTAGAGGTCAGATGATGAGGAGTCAGATGCAGGATCCAGAGTGAGAGAGCGTTGCTGGAATACCCGTTTATATACTGGAGTCAGTTTCTCGCAAGGTAACTCCTTTTCGCCTGATTGGCTGCTAATAGCAGATCATATCATGGAGGTGACTACATTATATCAGATCTTATCATGAGGTGATTACATTATATTACATTATAGAAGAGCAGTCAGTCCAGTTCTGCCAAACCACTGAGAATCATAGCCTAGCCAAATTGACACGTAACATTAATGATCACAGGAACTGTATAGCTAGCTTCTAATGATATCTAATTTAGGAAAAACAAAACTGAGTTTAACTAAATACAAAATTCAGAAGAATTCCAGGTCTTCTTGTGTTTGCCTCAAAATTATGCTGTCAGTCCCAAAGATGTTAAAGTCTCAATATTATGGGTTTCGAGAAGTGACATGCTACCCTGATATTATGCATAACTGCTAATGGCGAAAAGTTCAGAAGAATCATTAGACTCTGAATGTGAAGAAAGTTTTGATTCAAACTTTGATTGTCTTTCCGAAGAGGAATGTGGTATGTAATTGTTGTGAGAAATGTATGCTATTATTCTACAATGGATGGCATCCTAAGATGGAAGAAATAAGTTGTTTCTCCCTTTTAAATTCTGTCCTCTTTCCAAACATGCCTTTTTCAAGACAGAGTATGTCCTTTCCTTACCATTTCATTGTATTCAGAAAATGGCTTTACATATCAACCTTTTAATAGTTACACTTGTAGTGAACTTCACAGTACTCACAGAATAAAATAAAGTGCATAGATTGTGTGATGATAGACATGATCCAAATCCGTTGCTGCCAAGTCTATTCCAACTTATAACGACCCTATAGGACAGAGTACAACTGCCCCATACGGTTTTCAAGGCTGTAATCTTTATAGCTACATCTTTCTCCTGCAGAGCAGCTGGTGGGTTCAAACTGACAGCCTTTCAGTTAGCAGCCAAGTGCTTTAACCACGGCACTACCAGGGCTCCTTCTAGAAGTGATCTAAATTCCTTAAATACAGTATTCCTTTTAGAGCTATGTTTTCCAACCTTGTATGAAGATAGGAATTCCCTAATGTGTGGTTGGGGCATTGGTGATTCAGTGGTAGAATTCTCACTTTCCATGCCGGAGACCTGAGTTCGATTCCCAGCTGATGCACCTCATACAGCCACCAGTCATCTGTCAGTGTGTTGCTATGATGCTGAACACTTTTAGTGGAGCTTCCAGACGAAGATGGGCTCGGAAGAAAGGCCTGCTGTTCTACTTCCGAAAATCAGGCATTGAAAACTGTGGATCACAACAGTCCGATCTATAAACAATCGTGGGTATGACGCAGAACCAGAAAATGTTTCATTTCATTGTACATGGGGTTGCCATGAGTTAGAGGCCTACTCGATGACAGCTAACAACAACAACAACAATGTATTGTACAAGGTCTTACAGCTAGTAAGTGGTGGAGCCAGGATTAGAACCCAGGCAAACTGAATTTAGAGCCTGTGCTCTTAGCCACGTTATGCTGGCTGTTACGGGTCAAATGCTGAGCTAGGCTAGTTACACAGTACATTGTAGAGAAGTGTACAACTTGCTTTGAGTGTGAAGAGACATAGTGAAATATTAAATAGCTGCAAGAAAGTTTGAATGCTTAATAGAATAATGCCTCATGAGTTTGTGAGGAAGCAAAGTCAGGGCAGTAAACAGTTCTATTCAAACGGTAAGCAGTCCTGAAGGACCACAGGGTGATCAGTTGATGCTTCTTTAGATCAGCAATTCTCAAAATGTGGTCTCTGTACCCTTGGGAATGCCCGAGACCCTTTCATGAGATCCTCAAGGTCAAAACTTATTTTCATAACAATGCCTTTTTCTCTGTGTTGATATTTACACTGCTGGTACAAATGCAGTGGTGGATATCTTAGTTATCTAGTGTTGCTATAACAGAAATACCACAAGTGAATGGCTTTAACAAACAGAAATCTATTTTCTCACAGTTGAGGAGGCTAGGAGTCCACATTCAGGGCACCAACTCCACGGGAGGACTTTCTCTGTAGGCTCCGGGAGAAGGTCCTTGTCATCAATCCTCCCCTGGGTCTAGGAGTTTCTCATTGTAGGGACCCCAGGTCCAAAGAACACGCTCCGCTCCCTGCTGTACTTTCTTCATAGTAGGAGGTCCCTCTGTCTCTGCTAGAGTCTCTCTCCTTTTATCTTTTGTAAGATAAAAGTGATTCAGGACAGACCCCAGGAAAAATCCTCTTATATTGGATCAGGGCTGTGACCTGAGTAAGGGTGTTGGCATCCCACCCTAATCCTTTTTACATAACCTAATCTTGCCTCATTAACCACAGGCAGAGATTAAGGTTTACAACATAGGACAATTACATCAGATCACAAAATGGAGGAAAACCACACAATACTGGGAATCGTGTCTTTGCCAAGTTGACACATATTTTGGGGGGACACAATTCAGTCCATGACAGTGGGTTGAACTCCTGGCACCTAAGCATGAATCAAGGCAGTAGCACCAGGAGTAGCCATTGTTTTCTTCACCATTACATTCCACAGTTTTTTTTTTTAAAATGCCAGTTTCAGTTAAGAATGTCCTTGATGTAGTATCAAAAGTATTCCTTTTCTGAATAATTTGGAAAAGGACAGTGAGAATAGCAGCACAACTGGAAGAATGTAATCGATGTCACTGAATTGCACATGTGGAAACTTTTGAAATGGTGTATTTTTGGCTATGTATATTTTGATCCAAAAAACAAAAAAGTCCTCCAAGGTCAAGACGGGAGAGTGTTGACATGTCATAGGGTTGTTAACCAATGTCATAAAACAATATGTGTACCGACTGTTTAATGAGAAACTATTTGTTCTGTAAACCTTTATCTAAAGTACAGAAAAAAAAAAGTATTCCTTTTTTTAAATCTCTGTCTTAGAGCACACATCTTTTGATTATTCTGTATGATGTAATGAAAAGTACAAAAGTACACATAAAGCATTTCTCCTGCATACTGAGTACTATGATTGTTTTAAGGAAAAGTGCTTGTAGGGTTGAGTTGCATGCTAAACTAGCCACTTTTCTTATGGAATGCCATTTTTACTTGAAAGAATGACTGACAGACAAACTGTGGTTATTCAGATTTGAGTATTTGGCAGACATTTTCTCCAAAGTGGAAGACCTGACAGTGTTTATTGCCAGTGATAAAATTGGAGCTTGACAGCTTCCCAGTATTTCAAGATTTTCTCTGATGAGATTGGTGATAATATCAAACATTGTGAATTTTTTATATTGAATAATGAAATATATCAACATTTGGAAGAGGCATGTGACTCAGTGAACCAATATTTGATAAATCACCAATGTATAATGGTACAAAAACATATATGACTAAAGATCTATTCAAAGTGCAAGGAGGCCAATGGATTT
Organism: Trichechus manatus latirostris; assembly: GCF_000243295.1. Taxonomy (NCBI): domain Eukaryota; kingdom Metazoa; phylum Chordata; class Mammalia; order Sirenia; family Trichechidae; genus Trichechus; species Trichechus manatus. The sequence goes on from NW_004443997.1 coordinate 5,291,854, forward strand.
TAATGTTGTTTTTGTTAGGTACCATCGAGTCACCTGTGACTCATACTGACCCTATATACAACAGAATGAAACACTGCTCAGTCCTGTGGCATCCTCACAATTGTGGCTATCTTTGAGCCCCTTGTTGCAGCCACTGTGTCAGTCCATCTCGTTGAGGGTCTTCCTCTTTTTCGCTGACCCTCACTTTGCCAAGAATGATGTCCTTCTCCATAGGCTGATCCCTCCTGATAAACATGTCCAAAGTACATGAGACAAAGTCTCCCCACCTTCACTTCTAAGGAGCATTCTGGCTATCCTTCTTCCAAGACAGATTCGTTTGTTCTTCTGGCAGTCCGTGGTATGTTCAATATTCTTCGTCAACACCATAATTCAGATGCATCAATTTTTCTTTGGTGCTCTTGGTGAAATTAGATTTCAGTGACCATTAAGGGGAACCTTGAAGGAATGAAAAAGGAGGAAAGTGTCCTAAAGGACTAGTATCCAGCTGACAGGGTGTATGCGGAAGGAGAAAGAGGTTACATTTTAATGTAACAGAGTGCAGAAAGCTCATTGATATGGTTTCAGGTTTTGCATTACAACTAAAGAAACTACTGCCTTTTGAATTTTGTGGTGGATTGAAGAATATCCATCATTATCTGAGAAAGCTATTAAATTATAGGTTTGTGTGAGGCTGGAAATTTTCCTTATGTACTTCAGCCAAAACAACATATCACAACAGATAAAATGCAGAAGCAGATATGAGAATGTAGTTGTCTTCTGTTAAGCCAGACATTAAAGTTTACTTGCAAAAATGTAAAACAGTAGCACTCTTCTCACTAAATTGTTTTGGTTTTAGGAAATAGTTATTTTGCATTAAAATATGTAATTTATGTTAATATGTAATAAGCTTATTATTTTTAAATGAATAAATATTTTTTAAAGTTCTCAGTTTTAATTTCTAATATAGTAAACATTAATAGATATAGCCTAGATAAACAAAAGCTTCTTCGGCTCCTCAGTAAGAGTTCTGAGACCAAAAAGTTTGAGAACTGCTTCTTTAGGCACTATAGAAATTATTTTACTGTGGTACTGGTTGCACTGTGATTACTGTTGTCTTATTTTACTGTTGTTTTTGAGTCTTAATCCTTCAAGTATGTTGCCCAGAAATCTAGTATTAAAACCATGTGGTAAACATGAAAATGTTGAGAATGCCACCCAAAGCCATGTTCCCATCCTTTGGCTTTCCCAGTTCCCAGTGCTCTCGCTTACCCGTAACTCTTTTACAGCTCTTCTGTTCTCCTTCCAATACCTCGAAACTCTTAGGTATCAGGGATCCAGAGCATATTCTGAAGGTTACTTTCTTCTCTTCCTTCCTTCTCAATCACATGTCTGTTACCTTTGTTGCTCCTGGAGTATAGTTATTGGCCCTCAGTTTAAAATTGAGAGATTGTTCCTCAGAAATGTTCTGTTATCTTTTAAGTGTCATAGTTTGATTTCAGATTGTTGGAAGTCTGTTAATGAGATTTTGTTCTTCATATGTGCAAGGCATCACGATCTGACGAGAAAGCCTGGATAACAGGGGTTAGGGAATCTGGAGTCTGGTCCTAAATCTGCTTTTAACCAGCTAGGAACGTTTCTTTCTCTGTGGTTTCCTCATCTGTGAAAGGGTGGCGGTAATTATTCACCCTTACTGACTCACGTCTTACTCATTCAGCAAATGTTTTAAATGTGCTTGGCAGAAAAGATGGAAAGATGAATCGGGCATGAGTCTTGCCCTCAACATAGGGTCTAGTCTAATAGGAAAGGTAATGTCATTTTTTCCTTGCATTTTGATTATTTATGGATCTGTCTTTTTTTAAATTGTCATGAAATCCACAGAGCATAAAACTAACCATTTTAAAGTGAACAGTTCATCGACATTTAGTACATGCAGAATGTTGTGCAGCCACCACCTTTGTCTAGTTCCAAAACATCACCATCACCAATATAAAACCCTGTACGCATTAAGCAGTTACCCTGCATTTCTCTCTTCCCGCAACTCCTGGCAACCACTAATCTGCTTTCTGTTTCTATGGATTTACCTATTCTGGGTATTTCATATAGATGGAATCGTACAGTATGTGACCTTTTGTATCTGGCTTCTTACATGTAGCATACTTTTTTTGAGGTTCATCCACGTTATGGCAGAAATCAGTACTTTACTCCTTTTTATGGCTGAGTAATATTTCATTGTGTTTATACAGGCAGTCCCTGGGTTATGAACAGTTTACATACAAACCATAATTACGAACTAACCCTTGTAAAGCCTGTTATATTAAAAATTCAAGGTACATACAGTGGTTAATAATAACAAAGAGGCACTGTTTTGCAGTGCACATTAAAACATTATTATTATTATTACTGTATTATGTTAAAGATGTTTTAGTGTATCTAGAAGTGTTTTTTTTTTTTTTTATGCATAGAAAGGTACACTGTATACGATATGCTAAGACAGACATTTGATTAAATGACATTGGATATGAACCATACCTAACTGTTCTGACTTACATACAAGTTCAACTTAGAGACAGACTTAGGAATGGAACTCATTTGTAATCCAGGCACTGCCTGTATACCACAGTGTGTTTATCCATTCACTCGTTCATGGACATGATAGATCTTATTTCAATTATTAGAATATACCCTTTTTGAAAATTTGGGCATCCATTTTAAAGGTCTTTTTTATTTCACTTTTTCTCATAGGGAGGTAAATGAGGAAAAAAATAAGTTAGAAAAGTTTTCTCTTTGTAGCTGCACCTTAATAATGATATGTTTAAATGAGTCTTTGGATGGTAATGTACAGGTCATTAGTTTACCGTAAACCATATTTATTTTTTTCTTAGTTTGGCCTTAATACATGCTAACAAAATTATTTTTAGCTAAGTATATATGGCCTGTTATTAGAATATGTTTGTTTCTTCCTTTTGAACTGACATTAATATCTGATCTTTAAATACCTAGATTTATTTCACTGCTGTTCCAAGGAAAACAGTTTACTTTATCCACTTTCACTTTATTTCTCATGTGAATAAGTATATCTTCAGCTGCAAATAACAAAAAACTGACTGGACTGACTTAAACAGCAATAATTTAATTCATGTGAAACAGGGATTTTAATCTGTTTTTCTCACTGCTATATTCCCAATAGGTGCCCAGGAAATATCTGAATGAATGAAAATATCTAAAATACGTGAATTTTATATATATATATATATATATTTTTTTTATATAT